>NW_026946400.1:0-415875 GCF_033847375.1 Trichoderma aggressivum f. europaeum
CCCCCCCCCCCCCCCCCCCCCCCCTCCTCTTGTGAGAGTTTGCCTCACTGATTGACTTTTTTTGCTTGCAGGTCATGTGGTTCAAGAACTGGGCTGCGCTCAAGTCGATCCATGCCGTGGAACACTTCCACGTCATGCTCTTCAACCCGGATCCCGAGTTTATCAAGGAAGTGACCAGCGGCGATGTGCCTCAGTGTGACAAGGCCGACATTTAACGAACATGCCTGATGATTGAATGACTGTTCCCCCCCTTTTTTTTTCTTGATGTTTCTGATGATTTTGATGCATGGATAGAATACTAGACTGGAGGTTTTCACGTCCTTTGTTTATAGGATAGAGGTTTGGAGCTATAAAATACCTGAACTTAGATGGTAGATTAAACGGAACCAAGGGATTATACATTAGACTGCATAGACTGTGGCGCACAGCGGGACTGTGTGCTATCTCATCAAGATAGATTTTCAACTTTAATTTCAATACCCGTAGATGAATTACGCATCACATCTATTTCGTATCCGTAGCGTTTACTTCCGTGCTCATTCGTTACCATCGTATAACATCATTCTGCTCAAAACGCACTGCCTTGCAGGGTAATTCAAACAAAAAAAAAAGAGCGCTAACAATGATGCATAACTCCAACGGGACCACCTGCATTACCACGGCAAAAAAAAAAAATACAAATCGGAACACAAAGCAAAGAGCATAATTGCGCAAGATAAGAGGAGCCAGCAAAGAAAGGTAGAAAATACGGATGCGAGAACAATGCCTCCTCAAGCCACCGATAAGGCCATGTTTCAGCCAAATTCTAAATTGTCTCGCCTTGCGTGGCCACTTTGTTTCCCTTGCATTGGCCACAAAACGTTCTTTTTTTTTTTTTTGGTTGCACAGCCAGAGACTTTTCGCTGGCCCTCTCCAACCCCGCCTTCGCTCCCATTTTCCCTCCTTCTCTCACCGTCTCAGTTGAGCCGGAACAGAACAGACCGCTTGAAAATCCCACAGACATATGAGAAATTGACGGGGGATTTTATTGATCTTTGCAACGCCCTAGGAAGAGAGACTTGGTTCACGATCTGCTGAGGAGAGAGAAGCACTCAAACGTGGGTGAAGAAGAAACAGCGTCAGCTCGGCAAAACTCTGACCAGGCCGTGACGGCCCAAGCACCAAAAGAAGAAGAAAAAAAAAAGCAAAGGGTGTCGGTTTTGCTTATTCAACACCCACCTCGTTCATAGCTTGCCGCTATAACTCTCAGCTGCATATAAGCCGGGGGAAGACAAAAGACATGGCGGACTTGGAGCCAAACTGGCGTGTCCGCTTCCTGGCAGGACAACCTCCCGCCATAGTGCGGGTTCGCAATCTTCAGACATCCATTGAGGGGCCATCCGATGCCTGGAACAGAAAAGGGAAGCCCCAGCCGCTGAGCGTCTCCGCCTCCGTCATGCTCAAGGAGGCTTTCGACGGTTCATCCTCTGCTGATAGCGTGGAGGCCGATACCGTCCACTATGGGCTGCTCAGCAAGGCGATACTGGCTTCGCTCGAGGGACAGAGCCAGCAGGCAGCAGAAGGATCAGGCGACACAGCTAAGAAGAATCAGTTTTCAAGTTTACGGGACATCGTCAACACCATCTGGGAGGATCTCACCGGTCAGGACTGCAACGGAAGGGCCAAGGTAACGGATGAGGATTCAGAGGCCCAGACCTCGTTCCTGAAGCCATCGACGATTCGATGTCTCGAGCTCACCGTGCACCTGCCCAAGGCCTCGCTGCTGGGAGGCGGCGTGAGTCTCACCAGAATAGCCCTCTTTGGACGCGATGGCGAGTCAAGACCTCAACCAAGGGGCTTGAGCCTCAAGATCCACGACCTGAGGGTTCCGACTCTCATCGGCGTCAACGACAACGAGAGGCAGGCCAAACAGGTCGTTGTTGCTACTATCGAAATCGACAAGTTTGACATCGACAAGGACATATTCACAATGATAGAAGGAGAGACAGTCAAGGTAAGTTCGAAAACTCCCATGCCATGCCACGCGTAGCCTTCCGAAAGCCGAATACGGGCAGTCCGTCCTAGATACTGAGCAGTCAACAGGTCATGAGCCAGTCGTCATTCGAGACGCTCGAAGCGTTGGCCAGCACTCTGGCCAACAACCTTGCCAGCTACTTGCACTCAAATCACACCGGATTTACAAACAGAAAAGGCTGGCCGATCAAGATTGCTCTGGAGAAGCCCATCGCCGTTGTCCTTGCTGACGCGGCCTGCGTGCAGCTGAGCGTGAATTCGTCCGAAGTGCTTGGCGCAATTCAGTGAGAAGGGGAAACCCACCCCGTTTTCTTCAACATATAACGTACGGTGACATTATGATGGAGGCAAACAAGCATACAATGTATGCTGTTGGACGGACATGTGTCGAGAGGAAGGAGTCGGTGCTTGATAATCAATACTACCGACGATATCCCATATTTCCTTTGTTCAAGTGACGTGCCAGGTAGGTAAGTCTGGGCATCCTGTGTGAGTATGCTTGACTCGTGTATATCTGCACTCGTACGTACGCTGGTTGGCGATGTTGGCCACCCCAAATCCAACGACCCAACAGCAGCCCGGACGAATGTGTCGATTCGAGAAGTCGCTGCAGCTGCTGAGCCGCAAATGCAACGCTGCTATCGAACCACACACACCCCCAACACCCGTAGCAGCCGGCCCTCGCATCCGCGGCGTGATTAACCTCATTTCAACTCACATTGCACTCCTTCATGCCCGTTGGACTAGAAGCCTTCTAGAAAAGCGCCACTTCGGTGTTCCCTTGAACTGCGGGATATCGCCATCGCATCCCCCCCCCGTCCGTATTCTAGCCGGCGTCCCTAAAGTAATTCTTCCTCCTCCCCCCTGTCGACGCCACGCCGCACCAGCGTTGTTTGCCCCCAAGGCTAGCATCTAGTAATTTCAGGTTAACCTGCCAGAACCACTTTGGACACGGCACAGAAGCCTAAAAAAAGGTGCCATGGAAGCTTCTCAAGCAACCGCCATCCCGGAAGCTCCACGATCGGCATAAACCCATTTCCACCCGAAAGGACGCAAACGCTGGGTGCCATCGGCGTTATGGGCCGCTTCTTGCTTGCCATTGAGTGGGCATCCTCTTCTTCAAGGATCACGACGCCACAAGAGAGCGCCACGCCGCGCTGCTTTTTTTTTTTCTCCGCCGCAGCATCAGGAGAGAGAACTAGGACCAAGTCGGCCATGCTGCCGAAGAACAAGCATCGGGTTCCGGCGCCGTGCGCACACAGCTTGATCCTGAGATGTTGGATGAAATTTGTGCTGGGCTCGTTTTCCTCGCGATACCCCCTGGCTGAAGCCTTGCTGCTGTTTCATGTACATGCAATGGGGCCCGGAGACAAGGCCTTGAATAGTTCTTGCCAGCAATTTATATGCCACCTTGATGCCCAGCTCGTATGGTCATATCAACGCCGTCGTTGGTGACCTTGGGAATACAGGTACACGTACGAGCAGATGGAGACTCCATAGAGCCACATGGGGCGAGCCGGTCTTATTCCCACCGTTGCAGATCTTCCAAACGATGCTCGGCCGTTCTGTTTGGTTGATTCCGGAAGACGCTTCTCGCTTAAATCGAAGCAGGTGACATCCATATGTGCCATCGGTGGAAAGCTTGTAAAACGGCGCTGCTTCGAATCAGCTCCTGTTATCCACATCATGCCGTCTTGTTCTTTCTATACTGTACTCCATCTCCGTATTCTTACGCAAGTATTCTCCATAGACACTCCGCAATGCCTCACATTTGCACGAACAAAGACCCATCTGTAGCTCCGCGCTCTGGAAGCGGGCCATCTTACTCGCATCACACGTCACGGCACTTCGCACGCATCTGTACGAGTACATATTTTGCGCTCTGTACCTGCATTTGTGGAGCTCTCACTGCTCACTCATTGGGTATTTTCTTCCGTATGGCTGGCCAATCGTCAGAGTGTAGGGCCGAATCTCGAATCCATGGCCCGTGAGCATATGATGGAGGAGAATGCGTCCTGCGGGCACGACTCTGCGTACTCGTCGGGGAATCTCAGCTGGATGAGCGTTCCAAACCCCCATCTCCTCAGCTTATCGACCGTGGTGACATCGGTGCAAATCTCAACCAAGCGAGAAACCAAGCCCGCGTCTATACGGTGTTCGAGAAACATCGTCAAGGGCCGAAATAGGATAAAAGCAGCCGCTAACAGGGGACGGACCAAGAAACGCCTCCCGCAAGATTGAGCCCGAGTAGGAGATGAAATTCGTTAGCACCACGTCTAGCTCATCCAACAGCCCGCAAATGCCTACGGATATATTCCGGCCGCTGGCGCACGTCTCATGTGGCCGTCGCTTGCGGGTGAGCATTTCAAATTGCGTCAAGGGAAACCTCTCTTGGGTCCCCCTTTGACGAAGAACATGCTCAGCCTTGTTACCTGCACCTTTGGTGGATAGAGGAGCTACACAAAGGAACCCCCCATGTGCGCTTCTCGGCCGTACCGTCCCGATATGCATGACTCGTCGCGTCGTTTGGCGCTGTTCATCGCCATATGATGCTTCATTCTTTCGCATTAGCCGCGCAGGTTATAATAAGCCTTTCCGCGCGGGTTCTTTCCCTAACCAGGGTGCCGGTATGTGCATGTGCGTCGGATATTCTGAAGCTTTGCTACATAGCCTTGCCGACAAGCTGGGGAATTCACATGTACCGTGCCTGTACTGTAAAGATGCCATTTCAAGACCAAAGCCTTGCAAGGGAAAGCGTACTCATACGAGCAGGGGATAATGGGAGCAGATACCTGCTCGTTCCCCAGTAGCTGCACTCTGTACAAAGTACCGACTCATAGAGCAGGTAGGCTATATCCGCACCACTACGGCTGATACTGGTGGCATCCGGCTCCATAGTTGTAGAGGTTGGTCTGGCAGTCGTCTCATAGCTGGTAGATGCTTGCGGCTCGCGTTCTCCTCAAAAATTTGCCTGTGTCACATATAGCTATCTCAGTCGCCAAATGTTAGAAGAGTCGCTATTGAAACAAGCTGTGAGCTGAGACACCGTGTCTGGAACAGTGCATTCAAAATTATGATGCCATGGCCAGCTGATAGTTTGTGAACTTCGTACGATGTGTACTTGGCAAGGTCCCCATGGCCAGGTCCCTTTGGGGTTGTTTCGCCTGCTGTCAAATATCATTTACCTACTTTGACAGCGGACCATCGTTTCACCAGATTTCCCTTTTTGAACATATCGAGCCCAATGGTCCAATCCAGCTTTTACAGCCACAGTAGTGTCATCGTATGGTCGACTTTCGCAATTCATCTTAGCTAATTGCCGCCGAGGGAGTACAGTACTCCGTAGGGCGCACGGATATCAAATTTACCTCCCAGCTCTCCCGGCAATGGGGAAGCAGATTTATCCTCCGTATTCCGTATTGATTTCAAGATTAGTTGGCGATGGTGCACCTTGGCTTCGGCTCCGGCCCCATTCTCTACCCTTGAGTACGCAGCACATGTCCCATACGATGGACAGAATGCTCACGCTATCTTGCCTTGGCTTTTGGGTCCACGACGGGACCCATGCAAGGTCAGCCTTCAGAGTTGAACAAGTATCTGGCTGCCGAGACTGCGCTAACTTCCGGACAGCCGGGGTGAGAAGTTCCGAGCAGCACAGACATTCTTCTCCATCCACTGGGAATTCTGTTGCTGAATGGGAAGAATTCGATTCTCACATTGTGTCAGGTTGTTGTGCTACTGTGATAAAGTGCTTGTAATAGCAGCTGTCACGTTATTAGTCAGGCTTGTTGGCCTACACCTGTGAAATTCAGAAGTGTATTCCGGCCGAGAGAAAGGCCGGAAACGTTCGTTGGTTTCAGATCTTCAAAGACGGCAATATAACCGAGTCTCTGCATCGAAACGACATTGCCCGATTTGTCCAGACAGCCTTGGTAGTATTCAACCACGACCCGCATCTTTGGTAACCGACTTGGCTTGTAGGCGCAAAGTACACCTCCTATGTTGAAAATCACTGCTTTGATAGCCCGCGAAAGTTGAGGTCGCCCAGACTTCCACTTTTATACAGAAAATAGTGCCAAACAAGTTTGGTACGTGACGTTGTGCTAGCATATGTGCAGCGAAATGGTTTGAACATTCAGTGCTCCGTACAGCAATGTAATCGGGCCCATTTGCAGTCCACACCGCCAGTCACAGTATGGAAAGAGGCGCAATCACCGAAGCGAGCTTATACGTATGTAAGCGAATAGAGGTAGCATTTCGGCCATGCATTCCTCGCCGACCTGCTAGAAGAACGTAGGTTGATAAGGTAGAGATGTATGTATGCAACGTCTCTGGGGTCGTAATTGACTGTTTGGGCAAAAAGATACGACGAGATACGGAAAGAGAAAGAGAGAGATCGATCGTCAGTTGCCAAGGACAAGCCCATGAATTGCCAAATTCTTTTAGCCGGTGTTGCATCGAGGGTGGATGGAGCTGTGCCGCCATGTGAAAGGCAAGGTTCTCGGTTTCTTGTGAGTCAGGGTTCCCATGGATGCCAATTTACCATCGGTCCGGATCAAAGGCATCTCTATCGTATTCATACAAATCCTCTTTGTGTCTGCGGCCGTATCGAAATGACTTGATGGAAGGACTAATTCTGGTGCCCGCACCAGCTTCAAGAACCCCCAATTTTTTCCCCATATGGACTCAGGAGGACTGCCGGTGTCGTCGGAGATTCGATAAGGTGCGCTGACCGTCCATCACCAGCAGTACTCGTACACGGACGCAGCCAACTCCGTAGTGTCGGGCAACCAGATGGAACTCCTACTGAGACAACTCCCCTGGCAATTCCGACGGGCATTCCATCAGGGGCTTGGCAGCGCGGTCGGTGGACGGCTGGGAAAGATCGTCTCTTTGTAAGGGAATGTAAATTACTCCCCCAGTGTCCATCAAACTGGGGTTGATCATCGTCTAAAGCCCGATGCCGTGATCCATTATCTGTTACGGTGTCCTCTCCATTGCATCAAGTGTGTACTCGTACTGTACTTGCGTCGTATTTTGTCTGTTGGTCGCCGACAATCTGGAACCCGTAGCGCAAATACACGTTAGTAGCCAAGTAGCCTGAGACTAGAGATTTGGCGTTGAAACTTGACGAATCACGTCAGAAGCTAAACAAAGGACCACGTTGAGATCGACGGCCCGTTGGCCGCATTAAAACTTGACTTCTGAGTCGATGAGTTAAAAGTAGGTGACCAAGTGGTACGCAACGTGGAAATCTGTTCTGTGACCGTGATCGATTTGGCTCCGGGTGGCCAGGAGTTACTGTTAAACCTTGGGACTTATAGCTGAAGCAGATCCGAAAGACGATAGTATCGAAAGAGTGCATCACTTCAGCAAAGCCGCAGGAGATATACTTATCAGAGTATTTCATCGTGAGTAGCGCTTAGAGATTAGCATGTTGCATCGTCCCTGAATGCCAAATCGCGGGGTTGTTAGATAGTGGCTTGATCAGATGCATGACCACCTGACGGCGCCCGCCTGTTACTAGTAGTATTTCCTTTGAAGGTTGGTGAAGATCTTGGTCTCTACGTAGTGTAAAGCTTGTTCCGAGGAGACTCGATTGATACGACCTCATCTGATAATTGTATTGCCGCTAGAGGAAAGCACATGATGACCGACATTCTCGTAGGGCCGTCGCGGGAGATGAGATGCTCTAAGCGAGGTTCACGATGACTGTGCTCATGGAGCTCAGAGAGCGGTGCACAATTTGCTCTCCGCCAACTTTGCAGCCCCGGGCCGCGGGTGACTACCTGCGCACCCGGACTACTGATTTGGAGTCCAAAGATGGCCTCGAGATCGGCTCTCATCGATTGCCTCAACAACCGCAGTACGCGTACCTTTGTCTCTGTAAGAAATCTCATGTAGAGAGCGGGCACTTCGAAGAGCTCAACATGCCGAGGTTCTGACTGAAATTATTTGGGGGCGGCATGTGCCTTTCGCCTAGATATGCATCTACCTCCGCATTTTCCTTGGGGTATGGCTCTTTGGGAATTGTTCGCTCGCTTTTAGTTATATCTGATGTCGTCAATGGCGTCAATAGCCCGTCTGCAAGCCTGCAAGTGAGGCAAGTCGTTATTAGTTGCCTCGAGGTGGCCTGTCCTTGATCTCCACAGCTGTGGAAAGCTATGACACAGATCAACACAGATGCATCTTCAGTTGTTGATCGCAAGACCTACTAGGTAGACCCTGCAACCCGGCTTTGTATGTAACTCATGACCAGGTCGTCTTTACAGAAAGCGGTAAATGCAAGCATAAATTCGGGGATATAGCTGTGCCGACAGGTCAGCATGTATATACCGAAATGTAACCTGAGCATACTGTCTGTGCTTGTTATAGCAGGTAGTAGCATAAACGTTGATGATTGAGACCTACTGTATTCTGAGTACTCCGTACTTGAGTGGAATGCGGTGGGCTGTTCTCCCCGCGATTGGGGCGCTGCATCCCCGCTATGTGCAGGGATATTTGGGATTGCAATCGTCGCCTTTGCAGACCTCCTGGCTTGTACGAGTACTCGTACAGTGCACTCGCGCTGTTCCAAGAGCTGCAATATAAACTGCAGAGAGACGATAAAGAATGCATCCTTGCAACCGGCTAAGCAACTAAGAAAGCTTAGTTGTTGGAAGGGCCCCGTCCTTGTTTATAGGCTGAAAAGCGATGCTGGAAGCCTATTCGTTTGCGCTGGGCTCATCTGCATGGTCCTTTGGAGGACACGGGACAGAGACCGGGGTCGGGCAGGCGACAGAGAAAACACAGTGTTCGCTTGGGAGTCGGGGGTGAGAGCCAGGCAGATGGATTCTCCCAATTGCTCGTGCATTGAGGCCGGATTCTGCTTTGGGGCGTATTTTGATGCAAATGACGATGCCAGGTTCAGGTTTTTTTCTTCTTCTTCTTCTGCCTATCCGTACCCCTCCCCAATGCATGGGTTTGGGTGGAAGGAACCAGGGCGGCTTAACAGCCAGTCAGAGGGCAGGAACTGCTTCTGTGCCTCCCATAGGCGGAGATTGGCGCTGCTGGTCGCCAAATTCGCCATTCACATTCACAACCTAGCCCTAGGACTTTCGCCTGTTCTTCGTATGTTCGTATGTGCTCTTGATCCATCACTGGGCAAATTAGACTCGATTCGATTCGATTCGATTGGGCGCTTCGTGTTCCTCCTATTTCGCCTCTTCTCGCTGCTGACTGGTTGCCTGCGGTCTGTTCAGGTGAGATTAACTCTAGGCCAGCACAAGAGTCGATAACCTCAGGGAACAGTCACCACCCTTGGCCTTGGCGGCGACAAATCGCATCGTGTGCCTGGCCCACTCCATTTACGGGATTTTACAAGACGCCAGACTCCGGGCATCCTGCACAGGCTCACACATGCATGCATATGCTGCTGGGTGGGGAGCGGACCAACCGCCATGGACCAGCATCTCGGCCTCGCGTGCTTCTCAACAGTCTCCAGCAGCATCCAACGGTCATTGCCAATGTGATTCATGACTTTGAGAGCCCTTCATTGGCCCCCTGGGGCAAAGCAAGGCGCCATCCATTCGCCATGGCACAATCCACCGGCATTCGCGATGGCTTCACAGCATACTTGTGCTCGATGGTGCGGCTGTCGTTGAAGCTTATACTCTACCGCTTGCG
Source organism: Trichoderma aggressivum f. europaeum (assembly GCF_033847375.1). Lineage (NCBI taxonomy): Eukaryota > Fungi > Ascomycota > Sordariomycetes > Hypocreales > Hypocreaceae > Trichoderma > Trichoderma aggressivum. The sequence goes on from NW_026946400.1 coordinate 9,679, forward strand.
TGGCCCGGCGCGGGAAGAATGTACCTGTCAGCACCATGCGGTTTCCATGTGCGCTTGGTGTATCTCCCTCAGCCCTAATATATGTAGGGGCGGGAAGAAGCCGGCTCAGTTGCACGCCCCCGCTACCATGGGAAGACGGAGGCATTGTGCGCCCTGGAGGAGCTCGTCACACTGGGTCTGGTTTTTGTCTTGCGACGAAGCTGAGCAAATGGCCAATGGCGCACGAGGATCGAAGAATCTAGACCGCGAAGCCTTTCGTATATGCATTGGCCATATTAATTCAGATTGTGCTATTGAGCAATGTGGCTCTTTGCCAAGCAGAAACTTGACCAGACGTGATAACCGATGAGATGGCCTGCTTACATCCTGTGCCGTCGGTACGAACTCCTGATTTGGCTGTGCGTTCTCGGTTCGGGGACGCATAAGCGTGTCGGTAGCGTAGGTAGTGTGTACCGTACACTGTATCGGCGCAGACATTGTGAGAATCTTAGATTCGTCTTTTGAGAGCTGGTTGCTGACGGTATGAACAGAGGCGTTACAGTTGGCCTTTTCAACCATTTCCCTAATTCCAGATGACAACTATGGCACAACCTATCGAGGCAACAGACTGGAGTGCCACCCAATGATGCACCTTACGATGTACGACGCATGGTTTCGGTGGGTGCCGCCCGCTGTACGACGTTACGGTTCGCCTAATTAGGTCTTACTCCGGCTTCCCTGTGAGTGCACTGTGAGGCAACCTCTTGATAATATATACTCAGGTTGTGTTTTAGAATCCGTCTACCTCAAGTGTGTGAATGAACACCAACTGCGTTTCTCACTACGGAAGAAGAGTCAGTCAGACACTAGCTGGACTTTGTAGCCACGCCTAGCAAGTACCAATATCCCTGGGACCAAGTGCTATACACAGTTGGGGCATGTCAACAGGCCGAAAGATTCTCATCATCTCTCTCTCTCGGGTAGCTCCTCTAAGACAAATCCCCTCGATAGTCATTCTTGGATGCTCTGGTGTAAGTGACTGTTGGTTGGCCGACTAACGGACGCCCAGGAGGGGAAAGCTCTTCACACATGCATAAGAAGCTCGACAGAAATGCACATCACTCTCCAAACCTAACTGACTTTGGAACAGGCATTCCACGATGGAGAAGGGACTCTTGCGCGAGCTCAAATTACTCTCACTGTTAGTGCCAGCTTTGTGCCGTAAGCTGTTAGTCGAGCGCCACAGGACGTAATCGTGTCTGTGACAGCGGCCAGCTATCCCAAATCCCCTACATCGCCCAGAAGCAGCTAGATGAGATCGTCTTCTTCAGCACGGGCCTAATAGCCTATTCTGGGAGCTGTGCCGTGCCTTTGGCTCTCTCACCCCCACCCACATTGTTCGCCTGGTACCCTTGACCCTGGATCTTTCTTCGCCCTCAACCGTTCTGAATCAGAAGGCTGCCGAGGTGGAGTTCAACGCTTCTCTCCCCGCTCGCCCTCTGGACGGAGGGTACTGTGTGGGATCGAGCGAGGAAAAAAGCCCCTGGACGACAGCCCGGAAGCCCCCCCCAAGTGTTTGACCCAGCAGCGTCGCATGCAAGCACTCCATACTCGTACATACAGTACGTACTGTACAGATGCCACTACTGAGACTCGTACGAAAGCCGCCGGCGACCTCAAGCTTTTCGCCCGGGAACGCCCCCACCGCCACGAGCCTACTTGGACAAGCCAGGAACGTCCCTCAGGGGTCACATCTCTGTTACGATTGTCGATTTTGGGGCTTCACTGCTGCGCGGATTCAGCTCGAACCGTCCAAGGGCAGGCATGGGTTGACAGAACACAAGCACGGGCACTGCTTGCTGATTTGCCATACTGGTAACACACACTCTCTCGGCACCAGCAGCAGCCGAATGTATACTCGTATGTACACGTTACTGGCTGGGCTCTCGAAGATTGCGCGACCGCCGTTGGGAATCGCCAAGCGCCTGCGCGCAACTTGGTTCGCCTCTTGTCGACAAATTCACACACCCCTGCCAAGTACCTCTCCTACCGATAGTTGACCAACACTGCCACTAATTGCCACTAAATAATTGTGACTAGAAAGCCGTAACCAAGATGACCCCCGGCCAAGTCCTCCAATCGTGAAGGACAGCTGCTCCAAGCCGCAGTCTACTTGCCCGCGAGATCCTTGAGACCCCAATGCATCTCGCCAAAGAAACAGCCCAGAGACGAGTGGAGAGAGCCCCATTGGGGCCTCTCCTTGGGTTGGGTCCCAGCAATCCAAACAAGCCTTGCTTTGCCCCCTGTGGCATCTCATCACCTTATGGAGGTACCCTCTCTCACAAGGGTTGTGTGGTCCAGTTGGCCGGAGTACAGTATGTACTCGCGACCTCTCAGAAGACAAAGCTCCGGTGCGGACGACAAGTGCTACCCCTGTCCAGCTTTCGGAGCCCATGCAGCTCCATAAAACTCACGACCCTACCAGGAACATGAGAGACCCCGGTACTCTGCACGTACAGGGGTCTGCCCGCCTCTTGGTCGACTTGAACGTTGTATTCGAGACTAGTTTCCTTGCCTGGCAGCTGCTCTGCGAAGTCCATCTGACTCTTCAGCCAAAGTACGAGTAGTACTTTATGACCCGCATGCCCTCGCATTCATGCCTGAATGCCGTCGTCTCTGTTGACGTCTGGGTCTGGGCATTCTGTATTCCTATCTGTTTGTTCTTCTTTTTTTATCCCTTGGATAATACCGCTCTCTTATACTCATTCTGAGTAACATCATTATATAACTTCCTTTCGACACGCGCTATGCTGTGATACTATCACGACGGCTCTACTATTTATCAACACACGCCCGCCGACTGGTCAGAGGATTCATCGCATCAATCGACTGTCCTACGCCACCCTTTAAGTGTTTCGAATGATCTGATCGATTGGGTCATATGACTACGCATCTGTTCGACCGTGCGCGAAGCCATCTCGATACTCACTCATAGTATCGCATTCTTTCATTGACGCCCCTCTCCTTGATTTTGTACCTCGACGACAACCTGTTTACCCATAACCGCTACGCCTTAAAGTGCATCTTGGGAAGGCGATCAACAACGAAATCCCCTTAAGGGGCACAGCTTAAACCGAACGACCCCTCATCGACCTGGTTCAAGGCCACCGTTGCCGGACACGATCTTCCATCATGGCCAACGTTACAGGAATCAACCTTTGCCCTGCTCCATTCATCGATTCGACGCTTTTTGGTAGTGGAGGGTGTAAGTGAAAATCAACGCCCAGAGACTGGTGTTGGATCGATCTGTTGACTCGAGGTGTAGATGTCAGTGGCCGATTGTGCCAGAAGATTTCGGGCACTATTGAATGCTGCTTACCCTGTCCCATGACAGATTGGGTTTACCCAGACAGCTTCAGTACAATCGGCACCGTGGCCAACTGGATCGCAACCGTCAGTGTCATCTGCTGCGTGTTCCTGTTGGTATCATGGGCAACGCTGCCGGTGGAAAAGACGAACCGTCACTACTTGAGCATCTGCTTTACCCTTGGTGTCTTGATCATGAATGTAGGTGGAGCGACGGTTGTTTTCACAAAGGGAGCCTTGGTCGCTAACCGCTGATTCCAGTTGGGATTCGTCATTCCGCTAGCGGCCGAGCCGGATCAGTGCTTTGATGCCATCACTCCAAACGACATGCACACTTTGAGCGTTTGTGGAGCGTCGGGTGCCATGCTGATCCTAGGAGGCTGGTGCGCCGTGATGTGGGCGTTCCTTCGTTCCCTCTCCCTTCACCTTCAGATCTGCTGGCAGGTTCTCGTGGGCCGCAACTTTATGATTTTCGCCCAAGCTGCCGGATGGGGCATCCCTGCCATCGGTATCATCCTCGCTCTGGTTTTCAGCGGAGTTTCCTTCCGGTTCGGCGCAACGTGTCACATCAACCACAAGAATAGCTTGGCAGATCTTTGGATTCCGCTTCTCATCTTTGCCAGCATCACCGTCGTGACGACATTCACCACCTTTGGCTACTGCATCAAGGTCTATCTCGCCTCTTTGAACGACAACGCCGCGTCGACCGAAGGATCCAGCCTCCCGACTTACTCAAACAGTGTAATCACCATGTCCCCACGACAGGCTTACCGCCGAGTCCGCCGAGTTATTGCTCTTCAATGGCGAGGCATTGCCATTGTCCTCATCATCATTGCCGATGTCATCTTCTTCTCCGTCGTCTTCGTCTTCCAGGATAACATTGTTCAATCCATCGCCGACGACCCCAAGGTGGCTCAGAAGTGGATCGTCTGCCTCATCGGAGCGCAGGGCGACAAGACAAAGTGTCTCAACGATGCCGGCTCCCTAGTCGTCAGCGAAGCGACAGTATCTGCCGTGCTTGTCCTGCTTTCTGTAAGTACAAAGTCCCTCTCCTGGCCGCCCAACTCTGTAAGTTACTGACCTGGCTGGCGCATTAGCTGAACGGCATCTGGATCCTGTTCCTCCTTGGTCGATGGACCATGTTTACCGGCTGGGTTGATTTGGTAAAGTCTCCTTTCAATAACAGAAAGAAGGAATTCGTATCGGTGGATGCCCGATATGATAATCAGAAAGATACACGTTCGTACGAGATGCTCTCCAGAGATACGAGCGCCGTGGTAACACCACTTGATCCAGTGAAATCCGCAGCGGGCACTCAAGCCCCCGATTACTTTGGCGAAACGGCCAGATACAACGCACCGGCGCGATCCTACTCGAACCCCCGGCCGCCACAGGGCTCCCGGCCTGAATGGAATGCGCAGCAAACCTATGCCGCCCCGCAAGGCCGCGATATGAACCCGCTGGCGATGAACCGCATATAAGTCGCCGAGCGTCGGCTCGAGAAGAAAGAAGCAGAAGCAGCAAGAAGCGACCCGCTCGCACGACGCAGAAACGAAAACAAATAGAAGACGGTATGTCAGGAAAAAGGGGGGGAGGAAAGGGGAGGGGAGCGCAACCTTTCTCCCACAGCCAAACGAACCGACTTGAAGCATTTGCTTAGATACCCGCTCCACGGCTAGCCATGGAATCAAGAACAATACCCTGGAGGTGACGCCACATGTCCGGCATCTCACGGTGCGACATGATGTTGCGTCGATGACGCTCATTTACACTCTTTCTACTATAATTCTATCTATCCCTCAGCCATTGACCATGTAGAGACACAAAGGTCTCTACTTGCAGTCGAATGGCACCCCTCTCTCAGACACAGGACAGCGTGGCGCCACGGTCATATCATTTGTTTGTATATATTGGACCTTATTTCCTTTTTTTCTCTTTCTCCTTCTTTTCTTATACACTCCTTAGAAAAACAAGGGGGCGGACGCTCACGATGAAAGAGGCCGGATCTCTCATCTTGATTGGAGAATCCAGCCCTGACATCTTCGAGACAGCCCCCTCTTAATGGCTAGAGGCTGGAGCAAAAATCCCCGGGGGATCTGCACGTGCGCCTGTTGAATATCTTTGGCAGCATCTTGTGGTAACAACCTGTTATGTAAAGTATCACGAATAGCTCAGGAGAAGAGTTGAGATGATGGCATGCGGAACGCGGGAACTAAAGGCGCATCCGGAAGCGGCGGATCGGATGTGTGCAGGAGCTGAGGAGAAGAAGAAAAAAAAGTGTGCTAGTACCGCTTAGTGCCTGTGGGTTAGGCTTGCAGCTTAGGTACCCGTTACCGGCAGATTCGGTGGCCTGGCACGAAGCACATGGTGGCTACGCAGCGTATTTTATGTATATACCTTGTATGTATACCGAGCAAAAGAGCCTGGATACTTGATTAAGAGTGTTCTGGAATAAGTAATTCAAGAGTTCAAATCTGCTTTTACTTACCTATGAAAACATCGTCTGCTATCGTTGTTGTGATTGATGCTGTTTTTGTCCAATGTCCATGTGGTCTGGTCGTGTTTTTTTGTCTTTCCGCTTACAGACAATGCGGGCGTCTCGCCCATTGGCGCGCCGGGCGATCATCGAACCAGGGCGCATGAATGCATGTACTCCTTCGACCATGGATACGCGTATCCGCGGCAAGATTGCGGTGTGTTTGCAAGTACCTGCCGAGGTGGGACGACTTTGCTCTCATCGGACAGGCGAGAGTGCCGAAGATGCGCTTCGACGTTGGAGCTGCTTCTGTTCACGGTGAGGTCATGGCTAAAACTCGTCCGGGTTCTCCGGAGCGGCCCTTGGCCTTGGCCGCAGGTGCGATTGGCCAGATGCGTGACAGGAACGGAATTAACTCTGCCGTTTGCTTTGTTTATAAAGGCTGCGACTAAGGTGGTGATTTTCTTTCCTGTCGGTGCCTGGACGACAGACAAACCTGAACTCTTTGCCTTGCTCCCTCGTTGCGGGCTGTGTTACTGGCCGGATCCTGATTCTCTCGCTTTTGTATAGCCAACGGGATCGCGCTTTTTTTTTATTCCTCCCGGAGTGGCCTTTGTTGATTTTCGACGTTCACTTGATTGGGATAAGGCGAGCCCTGCCCGACGATTCCGACGGCCTTTTGGGTACGGACATGAGCACGCGACATCTACTATCTATGCTTGAATAGTTCGGCACGAGATAAAAAAAAAAGGATCAAAAGATACTTGATCAGAGACGTACATCTCGAGCGATACAAAGGGCGAATCATTGTTGGTCGACTGCTACAACACTTCTGCCTCGCTCTACGGGATCCTCGGAGCTCTCTGCTACCTTTTGTTTTCAGTCACGTCGCTGTGCTGTGTAAGCGCCTTTGAAATCAATCAACCCATCCTCTGCACCACAAGCTTCAAATGGCGGACAGGCGGGCTCCGGCTGCCTTAGTCAGCAGCGATATTGACGATGGCAACGGCTCTCAGCCCGACAAGCCCGAGCGCCATGTTCACTGGAGCCAAGCCAGCGATGGCCATGAGGACGCTTCCAGCTCTGACGAGAGCCTGCCTCTGTACTCGTACGCTCCGGCCGAGTCAAATGTGAGCCGGGCGTGGGCGAACAAGCGGAGGGCATCGCCTCGCAAGCTCTGGCTTGGGTCGTACCGGCTGCGATCGAGATTCACAATGGCCATGCTGATGCTGCTGATTCCGGCTGTCTTTTACCTGACCGTCTTGTGGACCCGGGAGCAGGATCTCAATGCCAAGTGGCGGCCCGATCGAGAGTCGCTTCTCTTCAGCCGGAAGCCCCTGCCCGCCCCCCTGGAGAGGGCATGGATATCGAGCTACAAGCTGCCGTTGAGGACGCAGGGACGGAACATTGTCGACGAGCAGGGCCATCGGTTCAAGCTTTCTTCCATCAACTGGTACGGCGCCAGTGATGAGCTGTTCGTCCCGGGCGGATTGGATATCCAGCACCGAAGCGTCATTGCCGAGACCATCAAGAAGATGGGCTTCAACAGCGTGAGGCTCCCCTACTCGGACGAGCTTGTCGTCAAGAACCCGGTTCTTGAGCCGCGGCTGGTGCTTGCCAACCCGGACCTCGAGGGCCTTCGCGCCATGGACGTGTTCGAAGCCGTGACGACGGCCCTGACGGACGCTGGACTTGCTGTCATCATCAACAACCACATCACTAGCGCAACTTGGTGCTGTGGAGCAGACCCCTGCGATGCTGGCTGGGCCAACGACCACCTAGGACCTCTGTGCCGCGTCAAGCAGACAGAGGAGGAATGGATTCAGCATTGGGAGTCGGTCATGGAGCGGTTCGTGCACAATCCGCTGGTCATTGGGGCCGATCTCCGCAACGAGGTCCGTGGCCTCTGGGGAACCATGCCCTGGTCCAAGTGGGCAGCCGCCGCGGAGAAATGCGGCAATCGCCTGCTCAAGTTAAAGTCCGACTGGCTCATCATTGTCGAAGGCACCGAGTCGGCCAACGATGTTTCGGGCGCTCTCGACCGGCCGGTCCGTCTGGACGTCGAGAACCGGCTCGTATACTCTGTCCATGGCTACAAGTGGTCTGGCTGGGGAAGCTGGCAAGGTCGATTTGCCCAGCGCAACTACAAGTCGTTCGTCAAGACGATGCGTCAAAACTGGGCGTATCTGCTCGACTTGGACATTGCGCCAGTCTGGTTTGGAGAGCTGGGAGCGCCAAACGATCCTACCGTTGGCGATGCGCGCTACTTTAGACATTTGCTCAAGTATCTAAAGTCCATTGATGGGGATTTCGGATACTGGGCTCTGAACCCGCGCAAGCCCGAGAACAACGAGAAGGAGTCATATTCGCTGGTGCACGATGACTGGATCACCCCGGTGCTTGACTATCGCATGAAGGATTTGCAGGAGCTGATGAGGCAATGAACTGGAATTGGGGTGAACCCTTTTTTTTATATTCTTTTTTATTTTTTACGGGTATGCAAAGGATATATTTGCCGGCTTGAGCTATCGTTTGTTGATGGATTTATCATGGGTTGGCGTTATTTGGTTACATACCCAGTTTGATGAGCACATGCACTTGGCGCTTTGGAGGCGTTTGGATGGGTATTTGACCACCGAGGTATTGGAATTATTTTTCACGGCGACGTGCATCATCACGGATTGCCTTACGATCCTGTACGCTGCTATGTTATGTTGAGAGAATGAATGAAACTGAACGAGATGTTATTGTCTATTGCTTTCTACTTTGATGCTATTCCGTAATTCCATCAAATCCTTAGTCATAGCTGCAAGTGACCTGACGTGCTTGCGTGCTTTATCGATAAAAGCACCTTGCTAATCTCAGGCGCTAAATTGTGGGGTCGCCGCTGCCATCAACTGCAATCGCTCTGGTTCTCGGAAGCTTCAAATTGTCTCTCCACCAGGGTGCAATTCTCGCCTCCCATATAGTTGCCGGCCATCAAATAATCCATCCTCTCTAATCGCTCACGACTAAACTCCCCCCCCCACCATTCGGCTCTTCTACATCTACTGCTGTTGCTTGATTTACATGTCCCGAGATCGCGCAGTCTGCCCGCAGTGGCGAGGCTCCCCTCCACTCGACGGCCATGGATCGCCCATCGAAGAAACCGCCGACCCCTAGCCCTCGCGCCCTCTCGGTAGGAAGATGCTATATACAAACGGCGACGGATAGGGTGAGTCGTTTTGGGGTTGTGATGGTAAGGCGCAGATGCAGAGAGCTGACGTGGAGGATGACCTGACTAGTTTGGGAATGAAGCCAAGGGCGCAATCCGGGATCGAGAGCGGGCTTCGCTGGGGATGGAGTTAGAGGGCCTTGAATCGCCATTTGCTTGGCCATTTACCGCGCAAGATTTCCTTCCGGGTCTTGCGGACGATGGGCTCCACCCCAGGGACTCGATATATCGGCTCGTCCCAAGCATGCAGAACTATCGAAACAATTTGACGGCCTTATCGCAAGTTCACAATGTACGTGGTTGCAGAGGGGGGAAGAAACCAAATTGTCTACATGTAAACGACTGATGACATTTTTTTGAGGTTAGCTCTACTTTGTCGCATATGAAGGTCACATATTCGCCTACTCTCCTCGAAGCATTCCGAAGCAAACGATCCCCCGACACCCTGACCTCCAAATTTACCCCAAGCCAAGTAAAGAGGCCCTTTCTATCGGGGGCTATATCGATACTGATACTGGGCATGTCATCAATCACATTATTACGGGCCATCTCGGGAGAGAAGAGATTCTAGTCGCTTGCTACGATGATGGAGATGTGGTTGCGTACTATGTCAAGGAGATTGCAGATTCGATTTCCAGAACCAAGAGGAGCGCTGGGAAAACGCACGCCAATCGTCAGCCGAGACGCTTTTTTCATGAGAATGTCGGCCATACGGCTTGGGGCCTAGCCATCCATCGCAAGTCTCGCCTTATCGCTGTGAGCACGAATCGCTACGAGGTGACGGTTTTTGCTTTTGCCCTCACCACATGCCAGAAGAAATCAAGAAGAATACGAGAATTCTGCGATTGCTGCCAGAGCAGCGGCAACACCCAATCGAGTATTCCTAGGAGGGCACGGAACTGGAGGATTGTGGTGGTTTTCGGGGATAAGGCCTCCAACATCCCCAACATCTGTTTCACCGATAGCGAGGACGGCCAGGCCGAGAGGATATGCGCAATAGACATCAACGGGGTCGTCTGGATAGCAGATATATGGAGGATGTTCCAGCCTGTAGTCCAGATCCCGCCATCTAAACATCTTATACTACAGAGCGAAGAATTCTGGCCAGCGCCATCACGGTAAGCAAGCGTTTGGAGAGCGCAACGACCTATTTGATGCAAGACTCTGATGATGGCTTTCTTTCTTCTAGGGGATGGGGTGTACTGGCTCTTCCTGAAGAAGCCTTTGTGCCGGTCAGCACTCTCGAGGAGATGCTTGGGTTACCCGAGGAGGCGCTCGGCATCTTCCAGCCGGGATCGGGATGCTCGCAGCCGATGGTGAATGTGGCAGAATGCCTCGCCGCCATTCCGGACAACCCATGCCCCCCTCCCATGCTTGGACTCAGGGCGGGTCAGTTTTTCCCCAACGTTCTAAACATGTTTCATAACCAGTCTTTACAATCTCTCGTAGGCGATGCCATTGCTCTCGATGCCACGGACGAGCACAGCGACGAAAGCGAGGCCGAGCCAGACGAGCCAGAAAATGACAGCGACGAGCCAGATGAATTAGAAGAGGAGGATAGCGACGAGATGGGCCAGGAGTCCGAAGAAGAGGAGGAGGAGGAGGAGGAAGGAGGAGGAGGAGATGCCCAGCAAGATGCACAGCAAGATATCGCCGCTCAGGGGGTCCCTGAAATTATTGCCGCAGACCATGGCGGCAGCGCAGTGCTCTTTCCACCTCCGCCGGCAGGACTGCCATTCCATCAAGCACTACACGACCTAGACGAAGCGCTCGGACAGCTTGCTTACGCTGTACAGGAATTCCAAGAAGCCATCTCTTCCCCGGACACTCCTGAACCGGCATTGACCCAAGCACAGGATTCACCTCAGGATCAAGACACTGTCATGTCAGTGGATGAAAGGCGAAAGAGTTCTGATGTCACGATTTTAAGACAACGCAGCCATAACCGACTCAATACACCACCTATTCGACTCGACATGGCATTTTTTCCACACAGCGGGAAGATTCAAGCCATTCCTAGGCACCCAACGCAGCTTCTCGAGTTTCTAAGGAGGCAGCCCGAGTACAATGACAACAAGGCGCCAACAGGGGAAGACCGCCTCAAAAGTTTTACCAAGCGATATCATTTTATTCGAGCATTAGAAAAGGACCTGGAGCTAAGGAGTCTTCGGGAAGAGCATGACGCAAGCTCGAAAGAGATTGGGGTTTTGTGTCCTGACGCCGTCACGTTCAGCTTGTTTCAGGAACGGAGTATCAGACCATATTTCCGCGCAACCAGCCGCCTGAGCATGATCTTCCACGTCCCCGAACTCTCTCTCGTTGTAATAGGATCGCCAACTGGACGGGTTCTTTGTGTGACTCCGACGAAACTCAGGTCTCCTGTTGCGTCGAAGACATCGGGGATGTGGCATCACGGGCTCCGGGTAGAATGCATTCTACCTCGATCATCAGAAGAAGGGGCATGCCGACCAGTGTTGCGGCCATTGCACGGGATAGCGGTTGGGCCAGTGCAGGATGACGGCCGTATGTATGGCGACAGAACGAGCCGGGCAACGGCACCAAAGCGGTATAGACTCATGCTGCATTATCGAAATCACGATATCCTTGCGTACGAAGTGACGAGGAGGGAACAAACAGGGAGACTTTGCATCTTTTGATGGACGATTTAGCGAATCATTAGCCTTTTTATCGAAGCTTGAATACAATATATGGGGCCGGCTACACGGTAGAATCTTGTGGTTTTGTCTCTTTGCTCATCCTTTTCTCTTGACTTGTAAGGTTGCAGTCGTGATGAATGGCGAGTTTCTTTTCCGAACTGGCGATTTATAGGGGGTATCCTCGTAATGGGGTTAACCTCGAGTGAGTAAGGAAATCAGAATAAGTCGAGTATTTTCTGTGCCGATTAATTCACGAAGCCGGAGGGAAGAGTCATGGTAGATTGCATGTATGATGGGGCGTGAGAGAATCAAGTCTTGATAAAATCGAAATCAAACTCTGGTCGTTGGATTCAAAACTTCATGTTCAACGAAAGATGGTTTCATTCCCGCTGGCATGGTTTGTTAAGTGTTAGGAGAGAGGTTAATAGCTGAAAGAAGAGTATAAGCGTCGTTTTCGACACTTTTGCAAGGAGAACAGGGGAAGAGCAGCTGTATTATTTACCATGACTGATTTCACGCAAGTCAAAGGGAATTTTGTAAAGAGGGAGACGTCTTTGTTGGCAGCTATTCAGAGTATCACGTGTTGAAGTATTAATACCAAATTCTACGGTCTGAATGCTACTACTCGGATGTTTACAGTTACATACATTTTCATATATGCTTTGAGCACAGATATACGCCAAAGACGCCCAGGCAAGCAAAAGCAAGTCAGCGAACAAGTCGATCCCAAGCGTCGGTGCTTGTACGCATCCAGCACAGCGGGACGATGATCCGATAAACGCAACAACGGGCTGCTGGCTCCGCAAATCGCCAAATCGGGGTTTCTCGAACGTAATGAGCAAGCGGGGCTGTGATTGGCCGGTCAATCCTCTGATAACGAAAAGTTGGGCTCACGTCCGTATTGTAACTCGTACTGGTTGCGCCCCCCCCCCGGGATGATGCTGGATTATGTTTTTCATGTGCTACTGGGTTTAGTTCAAACATGCCAATGCACGGGTAACCGAGGACCTATTCCTTCAAAGTCGACCGGATCGATGGGGACAAGACGAAGAGGGCGGGCGGGGGTGGGAAGGGAAGGGGGATGGATGGCTTGGGGCTGGGGTTAGCGAATCCCGTGAATTTGTTTTTTTCTTTCTTGCCTGTGCTTCCCGCGTTTGTGTGCAGGTGGCACGAGATTTTCCCGGGTTTGGGGATCACGGGGGTGTTTTATTGACTGTAGATGAGATTTGGGGTTTCTTTCTGGAGGAGACCGGGGAAGAAGCGGCGTGTGCACGTGAGGTATTACTTTGTTGTGTGAGGGAAACTCTGGGGTTTTGCCTCTACTTACGGAAGATCGGTGGAACGTCTTCTTCTTTTTTCCATCTTTATTATTTTAAAACTGGTTTATTGTAATCTTTCTCTCCCTTGCGTGTGTTTCAACCCATAGCCAGCGTGCCGATCGAGAACTCGTGAATGCGCGCTGAAATTGTGAAACATCAAAGTACACGCGACTTTTTTTTTCTTTTTTTGCAGAAGAAGAGGCGAAAACCCGCGGCTCGTCGCCAGCCCACGCTTTTGACAGATCCATGTGTATTGTTAGCAGCGATATTCACGTGTACTTGGGCCGCCACTCATGTGCACTAATACATGCCCACGGCGGGTCGCCCGAAGCCGCCGGAGCGCCATTGACAGACGAGAATGCCGTAACGAGGAAACCTTTTGTTCCGAATCGTATCTATCACGGAGACCCTCGGTACCCAGGCACTAAGTCTCTATCAGCACCTTAGTTGTACAGTAATTTGCCATGCACAGAAGAAACACACGCAAGTCAGCTACTGTAAGCAAGGTACGCCGGCAAAGGGCGCGGGTTTCCCCCCACTGCAGGGCACTAACCTCGCCGGCTTCGCTCCCGTTTTAGAGTGGGCTTATCAGCCTTTACATGATGAAGTGACGGCATTGGCATTGGCAGGCGGTAAGTTGTACTGTAGGTACCTACTCGTACCTCTTTCTCAGCATCAGCTGAAGAGGACAGGGAAGTATTCCTTGTGGGTGAGGCGCCTTAGTGATATGGGCTGGGACATTGATTCAATGCGACCGAACCCCCCTGGTTGACTGCAGAATGCATGTACTTTGTGTGATTGTGCAAGTACAGTGCAGGACTCCATCAGCGCAGAAGAAATCTGTCTCATCTGTTCGGGTTGTCGGCTCACGTTGTCTCGAGGAAGGACATGAGTTGTGTTTCCGTCTCGGGCTGGTGATGCCGACAACGGCCTTTTGTCAAGGAGGCGAGACAGAGCCGTTTGCTTTTCTGGCTGCTGGATAATAGCCCCGGGTGAATGGCCGTCCTTTTTCAATTCATCAATCAATCACCCATCTATCGAGCGTGGGAGCCACACGACTAAAAAAAACAATAAGAAAAACCCAACGAAAAAGTTCAGGGTTGGAGATTTGCTGCTTATCCGGCTCCAGACAAGAGAGAATGGGAAAAAAAAGAACTCCCCTGTTTGCGGCCTCACCGATACTCAGCCGATACCTGGGCTGCGCGGCAACGGGTGCTGCACTTGCATGTTCTATTGTTGTCTCGCCGCTAGAGCGCTTGCCGACTAGCGTTATCTCACCCGCCCACATGCGGGAAAGATACGTACCTGGCGATTTCGATGACCGTATCTTGGCTTTTGTCGTACGTACCGCGGATTATACACGCCCACCTTATCTATTGCCAATGTCACTTTGTATCCTGTTTTCTTCGCTGTTGCTTCCGGGTTCGATAATCCGCGTTCGTGGCGCTGCGCTTTCCCGAATGATTGATTTTTTTTCATTGTCTTGCTCCTGCCCTTTGTTTTCCTCATCGTTTTGATGATTAAGTAATCCAGGCAGAACAGAATTTCTCGACCAAGAAGAAACAAACAAACAAACTGACAAGAAACTTGTCCATCAACCTCGAACATTTCATTCCATCTACGAGCGTCGTTCGTCGCCATCCATCGACCCCAGTTGCCTTTCGCCTTCATGCCTCAGCAATGCAGATTCGCGCCGCGCTTCGAACTAAGCCCTTAGCCCCAGCACCCACAGCCCTTTCGCCCCGAGATAACGAACAGTGAGATGAGATAGACAAACCACCCCCCCGTTCGCTTGTGGCCACGCCCCCATGGCCTCCCCGAGAGAATCCCCAATCCGTGGCACAACCGCTCTTTCGAACGAGACAGCAGCCAGAACCGCCCACCCCTGGTGTCTTATCTCTGCCCTCGGACGACCCTGTCTGGGGTAATTGGCTCCATCATGGGCCCCCCCAGGGCTGGGCTGATGAGAGGGAAAAAAGGAAGAGGCGTGGTGGCCCTTGACATGGCCCCAGCGGCCTTGCTCCCGGTTTGTCGCCGTGCTGTCGAAATCGGGGACTGCCTGAGTGGTGTTGAAGGCGATGTGCATGCTATATACAACGGATCTAAGCCTGTCCGTTATCTCTAAGCCTCCTCCTCCTCCTCCGTCTTTCCTCCTAATCTGGTCCTGCTACCCTTTCCTTCCTCTCATCTCTCTTCCTCTCCTGCACGTCTTATCTCTGGTCGAACCTCGAGAGGCATCTCACTTCCTGCAACCTTATCACAGCGCTTTGCCGTAGCTCAGGCTCCCGGATCCTCGCCCTGCCCTGTGCCGGCATCCGACCTATCCTCGATTTCTCTCGTCTCATCTCACTCCGCGTCCTATCGCTCGTTTATCTGGTCCTCGTGGCTGGCCTTCTCCAACATCTACTCGACGAAACCCCGGATTTCGCTTAGCCCACCATGTCCTACGCCCATCTTGGGGCCCCGACCGCGTTTAATGGGACAGGTTCCCTCGGGGGTGATGCCAGTATGTAACGACAGTAGCCTTGACTTGACCCCGTTCCTCGTGTAGCACCCTGATTCCCCCTTATCTCTCCCAATAAGCAAAGTCATGGTTCCGAGATGAAAATGGACCACGGGGTGACTGACAAGCCTTTGCTCCAGGGACCGAAAACCTGAACCAATGGTATCAATCCGGAGACCAGGCCTTCATCCTGGTGGCCGCCTGTATGGTGCTTCTCATGGTACCCGGCGTCTCCTTTCTCTATTCGGGCCTCGCTCGCAGAAAGTCCGCCCTCTCCATGCTCTGGGTGACGATGATGTCCTTTAGCGTCATCGTCTTCCAGTGGTACTTTTGGGGTTACTCTTTAGCCTTCAGCTCGACTTCCAAAAATGGCTACATTGGCAACCTCAACCACTTTGGGCTCCAGAGGGTCCTGGCCACCCCGTCGATTGGCTCTCCCCTGATCCCGGCCCTCCTTTACTCCTTCTATCAGATGATGTTCTGCGCCGTCACCGCCTGCCTGACTGTCGGAGCCGTTGCCGAGCGCGGCCGGGTGGTCCCGAGCATGGTCTTCTGCTTCTTCTGGGCCACCCTCGTCTACTGCCCCCTGGCATACTGGGTGTGGAACGCCAACGGCTGGGCTTTCAAGAACGGCGTCCTCGACTATGCAGGTGGTGTCCCCGTCGAGATCGGCTCCGGTGTCTCGGCCCTCGCCTACTCCTGGGTCCTGGGCCGCCGGAACGAGAAGATGATGATGAACTTCCGGCCCCACAACATCTCCCTCATCACTCTCGGCACCGTTCTTCTGTGGTTCGGATGGCTGGGCTTCAACGGTGGATCTGCCTTTGGTGCCAACCTCCGAGCCGTCATGGCTTGCTGGAACTCGTGCCTCACGGCCATGTTCGCCGCCATGACTTGGTGTCTCCTCGATTTCCGTCTTGCCAAGAAGTGGTCCATGGTCGGTTGGTGTTCCGGAACCATCTCGGGCCTGGTTGCTGCCACTCCCGCGTCTGGTTTCATCACCCCGTGGGCTAGCATCATCTTGGGTGTCGTTGCCGGCGTCTGCTGCAACTTTGGCACCAAGAGTAAGTTTTCACTTTTGTAGTCAACATTGGAGATTATCCAGACCATTCTCTAACATGTATTCAACAGTCAAGTTCCTCATTCGAATCGATGACTCTCTCGACGTTTTCGCTGAGCACGGCATCGGTGGCATGGTCGGTCTCATTTTCAACGCCTTTTTCGCCAGCGGTAGCATCATCGGTCTCGACGGGGTTAATAGCGGTGCCATTGGTGGCTTTGTCGACGGCCACTATGTTCTCATCGGATGGCAGATCGCTGCTATCGTCGCTGGTTCTGCCTATGCCTTTGTCATGTCCGCTATCATTGCCAAAATCATTGATCTCATCCCCGGCCTTAAGCTGCGTGCCTCCGAAGAAGCCGAGCTCCTTGGTATGGACGACGACCAACACGGCGAGTTCTCATACGACTACGTTGAAGTCCGACGAGACTTTTTGGCTTGGAGCCCCCAGCGCGAAGAGCCTGCTCACGAGAGCACCATCCTGATTGAGCCTCAGCACGGCATCCAGGAGCATGCCAACATGGCTCGCTCTGCCAGCTTGGCCGATACTCAGAACGAAGAGAAGAAACCCGCATCCATGTACGATGATCGCGCCAGGGAGCGCTCGGAGAGCACTGAGACGACCGAGGGCAGCCAGAGCAACGAGAAGCGCGACTAAGGCTGTTGCGTTGCGTCTACGTCTTGTTTCAATTTTTTCCTTTTCACAAAATGGGAGGTTATACAAAAGCCGTTCCTTGTTCATGTTATTATATTTGTCCGCAATTTTTAATTTCCACTGCGGCGCTGTATTTGTTGTTGTTTGAACACATATCTATCTGGGGCTTTACATAGCGGGCGTTTTGAGGTTTTATTCCCGTGGATGGATGGGATGGCATTGATTTATATAGAGCGCAAACTCTTTTTGGTAGATACCAGCGTGTGGATGATTGCCAATGAATATACTTGAAAGTTGGATCCAACGTTTCCGTCTTGCTTTTACCAACGTATTGTGCCGTGCTGCTTTATGTGTAGATGTTTGAATTTGAGAGGATGAAAATTGAGAGGATGATGAGGACGGTCAAATAGGTGTGCTGGCTTTTTCATTGAGAATTATCTTGATGAATTGCTTCACCCTCTTGTGGCTTATAGATGGTCTGTACATTTCTCTTGAGATATAAAGTCGTTTCTTAAACCAGCTGAACGCTAAAAAGACGATGGTAACAAAGATGAAACCGAAACTCGAATAGATTCCCATTTAACAGTTTGACTAGCGATGCTGTTCCGTAAATCCCGTCTTTGTTCTAACCCACGCCTTCGTTTCTTTCCAAGTCTCAAAAAGCAAGAACATGTAAATCCCGTCCAAGCTTCCGTGAGCGCCGTATATTTCACTTTGTTTTACCAATCGAGAATCATGTCTTTGGTCATATTAAAAAGTTGTTATAAAAGCCCCCTTCTCTTTCCCCTCCAGCAATTTAAAAAAAAAAAAAAAAGGGTCATCTTAGTTGGGAGCACCATCGGTAATCTTTCCATAAGGCTCCTTGTCGTACTCTCCATGGCAGGCATGGTCGTAGCTCGCCTTGTCCGACATGCCCTCTTGTATCTTGACAAAGGTGTCGAACTCGCACCAGCCATCTTTACGGCTGGCGTCGCATTCGGGGAAACTCAGACCCAGAGGAACTGTTCGCTGGTTGAGAATGAAGTGAACGTATTTCTGCTCTTCGCCGCGGAGGTAGCCGTCGCGGTTGGGCGAGAGGGGCTTCGGAGTCTTGATAATCTCAATGTCGAGACGGGCGCCAAAGGGGGTGATGTGTGCGACGGTGAAGTTGTGGGCTCCGGGGTATCGATCAGCCGGAAGTTCCTCCGCGAATTGACGGAGGCCGAATGCAGTGAGGATGGAAACGATGTTGGTGTCGTGGGAAAAGTCAAAGTAGAGGCTCTGGTTGAGGGGGAAAGTCTCCGTGTTGTTATCCAGGGTGACGTTGATTTGCGAGCCAGAGTAGCCGAGGGTATGGTTTTTCAGTCGAGCGAGGACTTCCTGTTGATATCCAATGCCAATTGCTCTCTGCATCAAGGAAAAAAAGCATTAGTGCTTCCAACGTCAATTTGTGCGGAGATGGGAGGCTCAATACGTACCCCGGTAGGACTGTGGAAGGCATTGCCTCCTGAGAACCACACGTCGATTGAATAGCCAAAACCTTGCCATTCTTCATAGGTGAATAAGTCGCAAAACATGCTGAAGCCGTATGCTACTGTCTCGTAAGGACACAACGTTTGGGCGTCGTATACGTCGTTAATGGTCCACTCGAATCCATCCGTCAACGCGTTGAAACGATCAAGAGCTGCCTGACATTAGCTGTCTTGATACCCCTTGAAACTAGGTGGGACTAGGCGAATACATACCATCTTGAAGGTAGGTGTTGATCCATTGCTGCTTGGCCTCGTTTGCCGATATTTTGGTGTAAGAATTGGGGCAATTGAGGGAGCCTGCTAAAGAGTTGTTGAAGCCTCCAGCCTCGATGATGACTTCGATAGTTGCGTTGTTCGTCCTGAGCTTTGTAAGACATGGCCCGCAATGAAAGTGGCTCATATGAAGTGCTCACCATTCCAACCCAAAAAAGCCAGCCATCCAGTTCTCAGCCGACTTAAGCATACGATCTTGTGTCTATATCAAGTTGTCAGTACGCAATGAAATCGACTTCAAGTACTGCTTGTTTGTCAAGCTGTGAGCCTTACCGTTGTTCGAACAATAATCTTGCTGTTTGGATTATACAGACTGCCATACATGTAGCTATGAAGAACTCCTATGCAAATGTCAGCTCTATCCAGGGCAATCCGCATGGCATACTGCCGCTATGCTTACCCGAGTTGTACAGCTCTTCACGACCCTTGGGTACTAGAATCTCCGACCCAAGATGGTACTCCCAACCCTTGAGAAAGCCCAACGGCCCCTTGGGGTTAAAGTCGCTAGAGGCATTGGCAATGCGCTGGGCGAAGCTGACAACGCCGACCCCAGAAGTAGGATAGCGGGCGCCGTGACGGGACAACATCTGGACCTGGACGATCTCTGCTCCCGCGGGAAGCGGGTACTCATTGACTCCAAACCCAGGGGAGGGAAAGTAGGGAGACAAGTAGCCCATCATCTTGAAAATAGTGTCGTTGCCGGGCCTCATACCCTTGACGGGGATGGCCGTCTGCAGCGGCTCATTGGGCACAAAGGTCGCGGTGGGATCAAAGGTCCTTGTCTGTGCTAAAAAGGCGGCATTGCCGGTGGCTGTTGGCCCGGCCCACAGCTCCGGCGATGTCTGGAAGTACTGCGGCACCTTGCTAGGAGCCGGACAGGAGCCGGGGCCGTGACCGGGGAAGAAGTAGGGCAGAGATAGGTACAGGTTGGCCGCTAGCAGGACGACGAGGGCGATGACGAGAGCGAGGATGGTGGTGCGGTAACGGCGGTCTGCGCGCGACCGGCGCGGCGGCAGGTAGGCCGAGGTCGACACGCCCTCCTCCTCCTCGTTGGCATCGTGTGCGTCGTCGTCTTGGTGGACTGGCCGGTAGTCTGAGGCGTCGGCGCGGCCAGGCTTGCTGATTGGCTTGGAGGTCGACATGGCTCGTGATCGATCTCGATTCCGGACTTGGGGTTGGTACATAAACGAGAGAAGAGACCCGCGTCGCAAGGCGCTGTGAGAATTGGCCAATCAGCACGAGGAGAAGAGCAGAGAGAAGAAGAAGAGAGAGAGGAGGCAAGATGAAAGGATCGGATCACGAGACGCCGGGTCTCAGCCCGTGACGTGCGGCTGATGCATGGACTTGGAGGATGAACCTGGGCTCGAACGTACTCGTACGGGCGCTGCTCGTACTGGCAATGCCGGGACCCTCAAAGGCCTCGCCCCGGCCCCTTGTCTCAAATCAATCCGACGGCACGGTACGATGCGATGCGATGCGATGCGATGCGAGGCGAGGCGAATGTGATGTGATGGGCGATGCGATGCGATGCGATGCGATGCGACGCTGTTGGTCCGAGTAATGGCACGTCCCCTCTGCCGGAGCCGATTGACGCGTCAGAGCCTTGGGGCGAGCTGCAAAGAGTGCCAGGCAGTGGCCGTCAGAATGAGGTTGGATGCCGTCACGATAGTGCATGTAGGGATGAAGCTGAAGACATGCTGCTTGCTAGGTGAGACAACAAGACTCCACACGTAAGCAGGGGGTAGCTAGGAAATCACAGTTCAGCGTTGTACAGTGTTCGACTCTCCTACTTGGACACTGTACCGGCATTGCGGCCCCGTGGCTTAGCGCCCCCGGCATGGGTTCAGCGGGTGCTCAAGTGCCGTGGTTGGGTCACGGGGAAGCCATCCGCCGTTTCGGGTCGGTAGCGGCACTGTGCAAATTGGCGCCCAAGCAGCTTGACTACAAAGAGTGAGCTGTGTGATGAGAGCTATGGATATAGTAGCTTCCTACGGTCGTGGTCGATGCCGGATGTCATTCCAGCTCGTATCGAAACTTTCGCTTGGCATCGTACCTTTGACTCGCCGTCGTCTCATCTTATCTTGCCGTTGTTTTCGCATACACTTTACGTCAACTCTAACCCCCGAAAACCTCGACGCTACAACTCTATTCCCTACTTGTTTATATAACTTATCGCATACTAGGTGGAATTACACATTGATGGCTTACACAAACAAGATACTAGTAGCAGTATACATGTATGCACCCCATCTCACATCTCGCATCTCAATCAGACAAATCGTGACATGATATGACATACTCGTACACGCATCAAAGCCTCTTCCGATCCCACATCCCCCCGCCATCCCTAGATCTCTCTTTCCTCCCCGTCCAGGCGCGTGTCTTATCACCGCCACCCTGCCAGGGATCGAGACTTGGGCATTCACGCCAATCTGTCACAAAACCTAGCAGGGGGGAGAACAAACTTACAATGTTTCCCGCCCCAACCTGCGGGCCTGTCACGAAAAAAGGAAAACACAAAACACGGGATATTTCCACTCTAGCATTGGAACTACCGGAGCGGCTTACATGCAAGGGAGACAAGAGGGGAAAAAAAAGATGAATTACAACGTCTAACAAAGCGTTAATAAAAAAACGCGGGATGAAAAAAAAAGTGAAACAAAAAAAGACGCCTGTGTAACATGGTTAAACGCCGCGACCGACGCCGTCAAAAATCTCCTTCCTATAGCGCCAGCCCCCCCCCCCCCCCCCCCTACAAATCACAGGATGTCAACCCAGGGCTTTTCTTTTTTCCCCGAGAACCTGCCAGGTATAGTAGTCATGTTTTCTCTTTTTTCTTTCGCAAATCACCCCCTTCATTCTTTCTCAGCTCCCCCGTCTCTGCTTCTTCCGGTAAATAAGCCGCCGGCCGGTCTCATTGCCCCCCTGCCGCCCAAGACATGCAAAAACGGTGAGATATCCATGTCTTTTCTTTTCTTTTTTTTCTGCCACTCTCCCTGCTTCTCTCTTTTCTCTCTCTCTCTCTCTCTCTCTCTCTCTCTCTCTTTCTAGTCCGGCTACTGCGTCTAGCCCACCCTTGCTGTGTGTCAAAAGCTGCAGTTCCTTGTCTTGCAAGCGGCTGAATCACTCCCCGAGTCTCGTGACTCGTCCGTGTCTCGGCATCCCGGTCAGGTGGGCTCCGCTTTCGACTTCCCATCATGAGCTCCGGATGCTTTTCAAACGCCCATTTTGCCAGCCTCGTCGGATTGGGCATTGAGTGCGCAGGCTAATGCCCAATGTGTCAAATGGCTGCGTTGGGCCCTGTAACTAGAGCTGTGAAGCAGTCGAGGCTTACATGCGGTTCCTCGTTTACACGGGCCTGTGTGGCCTGTGGTGAGTGATCAAGACAGCGACCAGGTGCCTGAGCAGAAACGAATCAAGTGCTAGAATATGTAAATTTGGTCCAATCTGACTACCTAGTTTCTAGTCTATGCCGTGCCATTGCCGAACTTTTGCGGATGTGATCCGAACATGTTTATCTATGTAACAATCAAGCAAGCCGAAGGAGTTTTTTGGCCCACAACTCCAAAACCTGGTCTATAGTTTTTTTTTTTTTGCTTCTTTTGTTTTTTTTCTCAAGACGCCGATGCCAATGCAATGCCCTCTCACCAATACTTCCATTAGTGGCATTTCGCTCCAAACCCAAGCGTCGACCCTGTCAAGTAGCTTGCGAGATTATTTGAGTTGCTGGCCGACCACCCTAGTTGGGCTGGGATCGCAGAGGAAAGTAGCCAGAGGGCATGGGCTCGAGATGCCACACACGGGTTCCCGCCTGACCAAAAGCCTTGTCCCACTCGCTCTGCAGATCGAGGGGGATGCTCCATCCCATCTCGTCGTCGCGGAGTCTCATGCGCACAAGGTGTCTGCGCTGGCTGGGCTCCGAGCCGTTGACAAATCCAGCACGGCGATGGAGGATCGCCAGGTTGTTGATGAAGTGCATGTCACCTGGCTGGGTGGTGAACTCGAACTTGGTCGCCTCGGCAATGTCCTGGATGGCATCCAAGGCCTCAACCTGGCTAGCAGTGAGCGCGGGCAAATGGGCTGGTCGAGCGTGGCTCGCGCTTCCCATCAGGGCAGCCCTGCCAAAGTTGGTAATGAGACGGCCATCTTGGTAGAAGAAGACAGGTCGGCATTGGAACTTGGGCCTAGGGGATGAGACACGACTACGTTAGCCCTTGCGCCATGCAATCACATCATCAGAGTCCAAGACACTTACAGAGCAAAAGGCCAGTCAGATCGAGCCAGGGTGCGGATGAGGTCGGGTCGAGTAGCAGCGAGCACGTTGTAAACTGTGTAGGTCGAGGCGATGATGCACTTGCCACCGGACTGGGCCGCGTTTCTCGTGAGCCAGCTGATGATGTCTCCAGCTTCCTCGTTGTGAAACGTCTACTCGCGTCAGTCGCCAAGTGATTGAGGGGTATGCTGCAGCAGACTTACGATGGGAGAAGTGGAGTGGCGATGGTGCTCGGCCTTTTCCTTGGAAGAGTTGTCGGCAATGATGTGAACTGGAAACACTGGTGTTAGCCTCTCTCATGGCTCGGCTCGGGGCTTCTACGTTCTTACCCAGCATGTTGCCCTTCTTGTCCTGACGACCGAGGCGATTGGCAATGTGAGCCTGGACCCCCAGGTATATGGTGGTCATGTCCTCTACGGAGAACTGCTTGGGGTCGAGTCCTCGGAGAACAGCAAACCCTTTACCTTGGTAAATGTCCTGGCGCATGCCCTTGAGCACGTTGGGACCAACAGTGGGAAGCGGGAAGTTGTCAGGAGTGACGAGGTCGCCGTCGAGTTCGAGAGCTGCACACCGTTGCAATTAGTAAAGCTGGATGAATGGGGAGCTACTGCCAATGGTAGCTGGCTCACCTTTGAAGTGCTTGAGAGCAGCGTCAATCTCTCCAAGCTCCTCGGCATCCAGGTGGTGAATGAAGTCAGGCTGCTGTTCAAACTGCTGACCAGTCCATGCCATAGGCGAGGCCAGCACGGCAGGAAAGCCACTGGGCAGAGTCGACATCTCTGCGAGGGGAGAAAGCAGCTTGAGCTCCTGGTGAGGAGCAGCAAGCTCCGAGTTGGCAACAACGGTACCGGCCATTGCGAATGAGGACAGGTGATATGTTGGCTGTTGGAAGAGAGGAGGACAGAGGATTGAAGTTGGATTGGAGTGCAGACGGCAAAGAATGGCAAAACGAATGTGTTGTGCTTTGAGAGAGAAGTTTCAAGTTTGGGAGAAGAGAAGAGGAGGGAAATATATATATATATAAGTTTTGGAATTGTCAAACAACGGTGTGGACTCGGTTAATGTTGGACTTGATGGTTTTGGAAAGCACGATAGCGACAGATGCCCTCCATTTATATGTCATGTCGAGGCAGACCGCCTCTCTGGCAAATAAATTGGAAATGTCTCATCCAGGCAAGAGCACTGAAACCATCCTGGGTTCAAACTGCACCCAGCCATTGACTAGGTAGGCAAGCCGCGAAGAAAGAAGCAAAGAGAAACAGCAAATAGCAACCAAGGCCCTTGCCTGGTCATTTGGATCCGGGCCGCGGACTCGTTCCGGCGGCGGGACAAGAGGCCCGGCAGCACAAAACCGGCGCTTCGGCTTGCTGCCGTATTTCCACGGCCCGTATCCGTCACCGCACTACCTGCTCCAGCAATGATTGTCCTTGCATTGGCCCATCTCGCCTTTGCACTAGATTGCCTCCCAAATGTGTCCCAAATGTGAGCTTCCGGCTGAGACACATTGGTCTTGGTAGCGTAGGGGATGTTATCATAAGACACCAGCGAGCATAGTGTGATCGAGGGTCTCCCCCCTAGGCGTTGAGCAGGGTAAGATTCATAACCTTGGTAGACCCTTTGGTACAGGATCAGATAGTACCTCTAGTCTTCATGTGCTGAAAAACTGTCGTCTCTTTTCTCTGCCACTTACTAGGTAGTACTTGGCTTTGCTTGGCTTTGCTTTTTTCCTCTCCTAGGCAAGTTTGCGTAACCCCTGTCTTTCCTTCTTTCCTTTTTTTTTTTTTCCTGCTGAAGCTTGTCCCTCAGCCCCGGATCCACAGCAATCCACCAAGAAAAAGTAAAAAACAAGACCATGAAAAAGAAAAGAAACCCTAAGAAACAAAAAAAAAAAAAGAGAGAAGTAAGCCAAAACAAGGCCCTCTCTCCCTTCTCTCGTCGCTCAGAACAAGCGGTCAAGTAATTGCAGCAGATATCCGGGGGAGATGCCGCTACCCTCTCGTGTATACATGTACACTCCCGCTATCTTGGCGTAGACGGGTGTATACATGCTCAGGGTCCCGTGTGAGGAGCTGCGACAGGACGGGCGGACGGACTCTTCTTTGCTTCAGTGCCTCGATGTTTGCTACTCGGGCAAAGCGATACTGCTAGCGGGAGGCCATGGCCTTTATAGGACCTTTGAATGCGCCGCCGACTTCATGATTGTCATGATTGCTTCGCGTGGGATTGTATCAAGCACGCTAATCTGTACGAATCGGGCAATGGTGAATCGGTCATCGCCGGAGAAAAGAGACAACAAACTTGATGCCTGGCAGCGTGCTTCTTTTATCCATTACTCGTGCCTCGTATGCTCAGCATCCATCGTGTACGTGACATATCATACCGGTAACAATGTCTTGTGTCCTCCTCCCCCAGCCACCCATGACCCCGTAGACCTGCGAAACATCTAGCGTACCACCTAGGTACCATCTTGGGTAGTTTGCATGCCCCTGGATGGTAGCTACCATACCTGTACCACCTCATCTCGGAACAAGGCATCTTGATGGACACTTGCCAGAGCCAATCTCCGCCTCAGGGCGCTGCGTCCTGCAGTCCGCCCCCTTCATCCAAACTAAACGCGTAGTGCCGAGACCTCACCGCTTCAACAACCTCAAGGCATTACTGGGTGACTTTGCGGCAAGAAAAGAAAGCAACAAGAGGAAGAAAATTAAAGAGCAAAACAAAAGCAAAATGCTACAAGACGGAGGTCCTTGGTTGCCATTTCTCCTCAAACAACTGGCTGACGAAGAAGTAGTCTTCCTCGTACGCCTTTTTGGCGCGGATATCCTCCCACTCTTCCTCTGTACAAGAAGGGGTTGACCCCTGTATTAGCGCCAGTCCGGGAATCCGGTTAGCTGGGGAGTGTGGTGGTATCGGGGACTCACTGTGCCGTTGAATGTGTGCCCTGGTCGCACGAACAAACTTGATCTTATCCTCATCTAGATGCGCTAACGTCCGAAGATCTTGATCCTCGCACTCTTCCGAGAAGGGCACGATGCCCTTGTTACAGTAGTGAAAGTGGGCCAGGATAATATTGGCTCCTGTATTGCCGTCGCCATTAGATGCCAAAGGTCAGCCACTATGTCAGCGTTCAACGGCGGGAGGAGGGGCCGGTCTCACCCAGATGATACTCTTGGACTTTTTCTTGTCGAGCGTAACGGCGCTGCAAGGGCAATCTCGTCAGCATTTTGGTACTACTACGTGCCAAGGAGGGACGAGGGGGATGAGCCCCGCGCTCTTAACATGGCTGCTGGCCACCGACGTTACCCTATGCATGGGGTAAACTCACCTTCATGCCATGCTTGCGAGCATACGCAGCATCGTGCTTTGTAATAAGCGCGACGTTGTGAAGCAGAATGAAAGTCACCAAGTAAGTCACCAGCCAGCTAGATGGCTTATTCTTGAGCATTACTTTTTGGAGGTTGTCCAACAGCTCATGTCTAAGTTTGGACTGCATGTGCTGGATCAATATCATGTCCATCTGTGCGCCCAGCACCGGGGGCAGTGGAATCTTTCCAGGGTTTGGATTGGTTTGGTCAAGAATATCGGTCGACATGCCTAGTCTCTCATTCCCGGCGATAAACGCCGACGTAGTTGACAAGCGGACGGCTATCCACAGCCGAAGCGTCCAGTTGAGTAATTCAAACGACTCCGCCGCGATGTTTGGGTCTTTCCACATGTGCCAAGCTTGGAGGTACGTCTTGTACAAGAGACTATCCGTGTCACCAAGGAAGTTCTTGAAAATGTCGGTCATGGAGTCTCGGATAAATCTCGTGTACGCTGATTTGCCGGCTTCCAGGTCCACCAGCGCGTATGGCGGGATGGTGACCGACTTCTTGGTGCCTTGGTAATCCCATGTCCGCTCTAGTTTGTCTCCCTCCTGTGGAACGAATTTGCGCACCGGCAGTAAGAGAAACGAGTTTGAGAAGTAAACAGATATCTGAATGACTTTGACTTCACGCGAGGCCCAAAGCTGGATGGGTTCCGAGTTGTTCTTGTTCCATCTTTGGGACCACTCGTAACCTGGGACTGCGCCTGGCTTATAGAGCATCATGTCGGTGATCTTGTACCGGAGGCACGGTAGCCTTGCTGCCTTTGTATTCTCTACCTTTTTACACGTCAGGCAGACGCCGCCTGGAAGATCCGAGTTGAACTCGCACTGCAAGGAAAGTGTTGCGTTAGCCTACGTAGATCATGCCAAGTGCTGTTGTGTACCACAAGACGGGGTACGTCGCCTCTCGCTATCAGGATGATGCCACTTACGCGTATGCGTTGCATTCTGCACCTTATGCATGAGCCCATCTTCCTTGTTTGGGCCGTTTGCTCTCGAAGGCTTTGGTCTCTGAATGGACCACGCTTACCATTACGTTGGGTGGGCTGTAGGTTGTCGGGAATTGTATCTTGTGTCTGGCCAACTGTGTTGCTCTCATCTTCACGCAGTACCGGCTGAGGTAGATTCTGCGCCGCAGGAGTGTTATAACAGTTGTGTATCTCTGGGGACGTGGGCTCAATGACCACCAAAGGAGGTTGGACTAGCGGTACAAGGGGGGCTGGACCGTACGGCAGCAGTGAAGTATTCGCATCCATAGGATTCTCATCAATGAGCGGCATGGACATTGCCATCGGTGCCGTGACTATTGGATAATTGTATAAGTCCGTAGAAGCCAGCTGGTTAGAGTACTCGTGGCCAGTCTGGTTTACCAGATAAGGATCATCGTCCGTGTTTGCAATGGACGGTGGCTCCTGCAGGGTAGGTTGCAACACAGGCTGGAGCAGCGGCTGCAATGAGGCTTCCCCAAGGACGGGGTAGCCATCGAGTGGCAAGACATCCAAGTTCAAGTGCTGATCTTGCACCGGCGCATGTTGAGGAAACCCATCAGAGTCTGAGACAAGGTGCTGCACAGAGTGAATCGCTTGGGCTGGCACAGGTTGTGCCACTTCCATCGTATACTGCTGCGGAGGCTCGTATACCACGGCCGCCGGATCGGGAAGAAGCTGGTATCCTTTGGGCCAAAGTCATTAGCCCTCACCTTGGTACTAGAGAGGAGCCGCAAAGCGGTGGGAAAGGGAGCCTGCATACCGGTAGGATGCTGCCACGCGAAGTTACAGCAGGCAAGCATGGTCTCTGCCATGCATGTCAACGGGGAGCTCAGGGATTGAACGTCAGGCATGGCGGGTGCCCATCGCGGTATAATTGATGTTGCATCATGACCCTGCTGGTCATCATGAGGACCTGCTACAGGTACCTTTTCCTGATAGTCAACGGCAGATGACGATGGCTCGTCGACAGAAGGCATCGGGTAAAAACCTTCCAGTCGTCTGCGTTTGTGTGAATGTGCTGGAGAGTTGGAGGGACAGGCAGGGGGGAAATCAGGCGAATAGCCAGATGTATAGCCTAATGTATATCCAGTTGAATACTCAGAGTAACCATAGGGATAGTCGAGGGCTGCCGTCGCTTGTCCTACCAAGAGTTGCGTCTCATCAAGAGGCAATTGTGAAAACTCCGTATTCACGGCAGGAGCTGGAGGTACCAGAGGTACTAGAGGCTCTGGAGGCACTGATACATCAAATGTGCCCAGTGACCGGACACGCTTTCGACGGGGAGCCTATGTGATGATTAACTTGACCGTACTTTGGGAGTTGGGGGGGAAATGGAGAGGAAAATGGATTGATGTCGTACGGGGAAGGATATAAACAGGAATCAACAGGAAAGAGACGGCATAAGTGGTGAAGGCATTATGAAAAGAAACTCAAACAATAGGTGACAGGAAGCGGCCACAGATATAACCATGCAGGCTACCGCCGTGGGGTGAGGAAGTCGGCTTACCATGATGCTCCTAGATAGATGGGGTGTGTTGGACAGATGCGGCGTGGTAACAGGAGCAGGATCCAATGTACCGGCACGTGGGAAGCCAAGTATCAGCTAGACTCGAGAGACAAAGCAATATCAACAAGGTACACCAAAGCTGTGCACCAAGACAGCGGGTGAGGTTGAGCGACGCCGGGGAGGGGGTGGATGGCTATGGTGCCACCGGAACCATTCCTGGGGCCAGAGTTTGGCTTCCGCTGTGTAAAACGATAGGTGGAGCGGGACGCTGTGCGGTCGAGGAGGAGCAGGAGCGGGAACACAGTGAGCCGCAAATATCCAAGACGAGGGTTCGTTTACTGGTGTATGAACCAGTATGGCCGGAGAGTAAGAGAGACAGAGACAGAGGTGGCATGTAAGTAAGGAGTCCGACTAGCGTTGGGCCGGCGGCCAAGCAAGCCCAGTCCAATGATGGTGCCGAGCTGCGAAGCGCACCCGCCTGGCTACACTTGTCCAAGAGGTCTCGTGCTGCCGCCACTCTGGTGACCGATGATGAATGTGCTCTGGGGACACTGGTGTTGCTGTTGCTGCGCTGCCGGCTGTATCCTCGATGCCCGGGGTTATCCTCCGTCGTAAAGCAGGGGGTGACGGGGTAGCGCGGGCTAGAATCTGGGGCGTGTTGCCGAAGTGTGCATAGGCCGCTGGCCTGTGGTCTAAGTGGCTGGATTCAAAGCTAGACGACGATAGCTGTTTTTTTTATTCCAAGAGAGAGAAGCGACTCGGTGAGAGAGCAGAAGTCATGGATCCCGGTGCTAAACAGGTTGTGTGTATTTAATGGGAATTGAGGGGTATTACGGCTGCGGCCAGGGGGGGGAGTAGTTGGGATGCAGTGCCCAATGAACTCCGGGTGGTATCATTGAAGCAAAGATTGAGCCTGGGCTTCTCCGATCGGGCCGGCATTCCATACAGCTGCTGAGAAATAGCGGGCACATGCTATCGAGAGATGAATGGGCTGAGATGTCATTGCGCAGTTACGGCCCTGACGGTGTGTAAAACTCCAGCAAGATGCATCGCGCCGGAGCCATCGTGACAAAGTTGGCCAACGAGAACGAAGGGACCAGGTGTATATGGCGCGGTAAACAACATGGGCATCAAAGAATGCCCTCGTCTTCAGGCCGGGAGAAGAGTCAGCCGTAGCGCCCAACGGGGCTGACGGCCAGTGTGCGATCGAGGAAGGGATTCTGGCAGAGCAAGGTTGGAGTCCGACTGCGACCCAGTCCAATGAAAAGTCGTCTTATCTTCCAAGGCTATTATGGTACCACAAAGAGCTTTGTCAACTGCAGCTTATACGCCTCTTTCATTTCGACGCGGGCGGGTCACATGCACTGCGACCTGCACCTGGGAAAACGCAGCCGCAGGGTGATTCAACCACAGGCCGTCCGTCCGTCTGTTTTGGAATAACCGCAGAAGCCGGTTATTGTCTGTTTTGTCTTTTCAGGCTGGATATACTTGGGCTGCTTGATGATTGAGGAGCTGGGGAGTTGGGATGGCAAACTTGTCACAGTGTAGAGTTGCCCATCCACGATGCTAAAGCCAGAGCCGAGATCAGACGAGGCACATGTGGTGCATTGGACTGGTGCTGGGCTCGAACCTACTAATCATCGAGCTAAAAGCTGTGCGTGCTACCACACGAGGAAGCTCTCGTGAATGAACCGCTTAGGAGTGGGGAACCGGTGAGCGAGGCCTGTATTAAACTGCACCCACACGGCCTTGGAAGCCCAGTTACGAAGCAGATGCATCCACGCAACCACAGGGGATCTTGATCTATCCCGGCTCGGTAGCCGCGGTTCTGCGCCAGGGGGGGTGAGCATCTTGAAAACCTCTCGGGCCTGGCAAGGCCACGGACGACGACAAACTCGCAGCGGTACCAGATAGGTCAAGCAACTTGGTCGAATTCCAGGCCCGGTGCGGATTTCCTCGCGACACGGCCCATCGGAAGAGAGGTCGAGTCGAGGGTGGGCGGCTGTTCATTGTGTTTTCGCGTGGCTGTCTCGTTTCGTCACACAAGACATTCGTTGCATCTCCCCCACGCCTCGGCGGCTCTTGTGCCACCCTCGCAACGAAATTGGACTCTGAGTTGAAATGAAATTGCACACACGGACTGTGGCTGATTCGTGCTGCGCGGTTCATGAATCATTGCTCGAAAATCTCCGGCGAACGGAGCAGCGCCTCCACTGGGCGTCCCGAGGGCGAGCATGCCGTGCCATGTGAAGCAGATGTCGATGGTCAGATGTTGACTTAAGGTGCGGAATGGCGGTGGTTCGCCCGCGGGGGCTAGACTAGCAAGTATCGTAGATGACCGTTCAGGTTCCCACTGCTAAGGCCCTCCACTGCGGCCCTGCTACGGCCCTAGCTGAAATCCCTTGCTCCGTTATTTCTCCGCCTGGAGTCGGATGGACCTGCCTGTGTCTTAGTTAGGAAGGAAGCCAGGACGAGTTGCCCCGTGCTAGCCAAGGCATGGACGAGCCTTCTTTTGCTTAGCTGGCCAATCATCGTCGCCGGGATCAAATCCAATTGGTCTGGGTCAATATAAGGCATCAAGTTGCCTCTGCCTGTGATGAACCTGCAATGAACCTGCAATCAGCCTCCAAAGAGCCTCTAAGAAGCCTCTGACGAGCTGCTGCTGCGGAGATGCTTCAACGCTCCGTTTCTTTGCGCCGATTCGCACTTCATCTCCTGCTTCTGCTTTCCCCCGCTGCTGCTGCAACTGTTCGGGCTAGTGGAGTTGCTCAGGGCCAATGCAAGGCAACGTCATGGCCTCCAAGTCCATCATCGTCTACCCTAACCTTGTAACTCCATGCCTTAGTCTTTCGTCTGCTGTGGCTTCGAATTTGTCTCGGCGAGCTGCATATTACGAAAATGCATCTGTCAAAACCACTCGTGTTGCTGCTCGTATACGCGCGTTATCAACACCGCTGTTTGGACTGGTCGGTGGTTTCTTTTCTTATCACCAATAGGGCTTGACGCTGACCTCATCACCCAGCTTACACGGGCTGTTCTCGCGAAGCTACACGACATAGCATCAGTCCGTCTTTTACTGGGTACCTAGTAGTAGTACCAAAAGGCCGCGCGGGCTGTCTACGGACTGTCTCCGTCCTTTGGTGCATCGTGCATATGCAGCCAGACTCGACATTCTCGTGGTCCACTCCGAGGCCAGAGGGAAGTTGGGGCCATATGAGAGGCTAGGGCCTTGATTCGAAGCAGCCGTGGTGCTGGTGCCATGGTCGTTGCACAAAAAGGGACTACGGTTCATACCACCAGAAACTGAGTAACCATGTGTTACATGTTACTTTCCCAAGCCCGCTAAGCTGCCTATATATGGCTGGCCGCATCAAATGGCCTCCTCGCGATATGCAGAGACCCTGGGCTTCTGCTTTCCATTCTTTAACAACCCTCGCCGACCGGTGAGCATTTAGCATGGACGCCACCAAACCACTAGCATATGTGAGTCTGGGGCTAAGGGAGATGCAGTGGTGCCAACTTGGGCTTTGGAGCAGCAGAGATGGAGAGAGCCGTGGCTTATGCTATCCAGATCATGACTAGGCTGCAAGGTACCATGGGCCCCTTCAGACAAGTCACGGCGAGGAGGACGATACTTTTGATTCAGCTTAGTGACTTGCATCTTCTTTCCCGACAGCCCATGGAGAGACCGGTTGGTAACTTCGGATGAGCTATTTGCAAGTGGTGCCTGTGGGATGGGTGTGTAAGAGCATTTTGCTAACAGCACGGCCTCTTACCCCAGCAGGTTCGTTCACAACTAATGACAACATGCGTCTGACACATGTTATGACATCAGTCAATGCAAGTCTTGATGGATATGCATTATTCTCCATGAAATCGGCGATCAGTTCAGATCTGGATAATCACCTGCCTTGCTCCCATTCGCATCGCGCTGAGTGCGTGCCAAAGACATGTAAGTGGGCAGAGAGTAGCATCGGATGTTCTGCTGTATAGTCCAAGCCGCCTGATGCTACATAATTTTCATCTAAATCAGTGGGCTTGAGAGATTCGTTGTTCACTGACAAGCTGCTATAGTCGTACGTGAGAGACCATGCCATGCAGCGTAATGACAATGCATTGAGCTCCGCCTCTTTTGTGCTGCGTCTCTATGGCGTAGCTTTGGCTAATTTCGTCAAGCTTTCCTCCGGCTCAAGAATAGCACCATGGGTCGCATACGGGCCTGTCCGAATATCTTGCCTCCGATATCTTGCCTCCCGTACTCCAGAACACGGCTATTGTCGCTTGTTGCGGCTGAAGATGACCGAGTACGCATAGCATGGGCCCCCCGAGTCATTCTCAACGCCACAAAATATCGTATGAATGAGTGTTCCATAGGCTGAAGCCGTCAAGGTTTGCTTTGACACTTGAGCAAGACATGCATCCGTTACCCTTGAATACCACTGTTTTCTGCCCCCATCGGCCGGAGGAAAAAAAAGAGAGACAGATGGCCATGGCATTGGGGGCCAAGTTATGTTCCCTGCTCCACTCAATCCTACACTTCGGCTCGGCTTGAGCAAACAAAGGACTTGCTGCAAAATAGGAGAAGGGGAAAAGGGCCACCCTCTTCGCGTGTGTACGAAGCGCCGGTGGCGGCGGCCATGTATGACGCCGATATTAATGTCCAAGGCAGCAAGATTAACAAGGCCCAGTACGAGAACGGGAACGGGAACGGGGAACGGAAAAAGAGAGAGGCTGGCTGACGGGATGTGCAGCCGCAAAAGCTTGCCTGTACTCGTACTCTTTCGCGTGTGCTCTTTTCGCGGGCACCAGTAGCGGCGAATTGTACAGTACCAAGGATAACCGATGGAAACCTGCTTGGTCGATTCGTCCAGGCCATTCGTTTCCCCGGATTTAGCTTGCTGCTGCTGATGTGCGTGAGCTTTGGACATTCGTAAATATAGGAGCGGCATTGCCCTCTCAGCACAAGGGCAGGCGGACGGATCAAGCGTCTTTCGATCAAGACAATGACGAAATGGATCCCAGCCCGTTGCCAGCCTCCCAGCATGCCGTGCTCCTAACAGCCACCCATTGCCGAAGTGCATGTCCCTGTCCGACGTAGCAATTGCACTGCGCGACTGATGGCTCAAAGGCGTTGTGTGTGTGTTTGCGGAGCTTGGGCAACAAACATGACCCCTAACCCCAGCTGCCAAAAACTCCAGCCTAGCACAAGTGCCGTCCTGTATCGGCTTTTTGCCTTTGCAAACCAGGGCACAACTCAGCATTTCCAAGACGATGGCCAATGCCACGTCTGATATCGACATCAGACGAGATGGAATGCAATGCAAATGTACTTTGGTACTTCGAGGCCGCATCATGTGATCAGGCATAAGGTAATGCGCAGCCAAATCAAGCCAGATGCAGCGGGCTGCTGGCCACGAACCCCCCAGTTCATGCATGACAACTTGGGCAGCTCGAGTCGCAAAAAGACGTGACACAATCGACGTTGTCGGTCCTGTGCAAATCGGAAGCCCGGCCAGTCTCTCCAGCTGGGAGGGGTCGAAGAAGCTGAATCCCATCGCTAGCCTTTGCAACGGGCCGCCTGTGACGGCAAACAGCAGCTGCCTGGGCCCAGAGCTGGCACGTCGAATGCCTCCTCTCACCCGGGCTTGATCAAGCACAAAGAGCCCGCACGTGGAAGAGGAAGTCGAAGAGGTACTAGGTCGGTGGCCGCCGCTCTCTCAGTCTCAGTCTCAGTCTCTTCTCTCGCGTGTGCCAAATGACTGATAAAGACACTGCCCTCTCTAGTAACGGTAGAGGCTGCACCTGTCCGTTGAGAGACATATAGCATTTGCATCTGCACAACACAACATGGAGCTCAGCCAACAGTCGATTCACGATGTCATCCATCCAACCGCAGCCTTCTCGGATGAGAGCATCTGGGAGCAGTCGGCCGCTAATGCCGCTGTCGAGGCTGCGAGAGAGACTTCGTGGGATGAGTCTCCACTGAACCCCAAGAATCGCATCGACAGTCTGGAGCCTCCGGCGCGGCCCTTGTGGCGTATTGATGGCTGTACTGCATTTGGAACTCAGTTTTATGCCGTGCCTCTCTTCATGGACTCGATTCCCCCGTTCCGCATTGATGTCTTCATACCCGAGCCAGCGACCCTCTCGCGCGAGCTGCGCAGCGTCCTCGACATGGACGTGGCCTTCTACACAAGAGACGCATCCCGCATCTCACAGCTTGGCGTTACCCAGCATGTGCTCCGGCTGCTCCAGTACTGGACGTCGACGTTGGATGATCCGCCTCAGATATATCAAAACATCCCCTTTGGCTCGAGGATCGTCTTCAACAACCTTCCCAGGGATGTCAGCCAAGTCCAGGTATGCATCGCTCCGACGTATTACCTTGAGCGTCAGATGCTGTCCGTGGCATCATTTGAAAGCTTCTGGGGGTCGCACCTGGACCTCCCCCCGACGGTCGACGTTCACGACGTCGTGTATCTGTCACAGTTGCACGACAGTGTCTGTCTCATTGAATATGAGGGCAAAACATGGATCTTCAAGGCCCTGACCAGCTACACCAAGTACTTGTACCATGAACTACGACAGCTCCTCTCCATCAAGGCTCACCCCAACATTGTGGCACGACCGGTCCACCTCATCACAAAGAAGTGCAGCTTTGGCAGCAAGACGGCCGTCCTCGGATTCACGCTCGAGTTTCACGTCCATGGCAGCCTGCGTGACTTGATCCCTTTTTTGCAGGTGCATGACCGAGTGTCGCTAGCCGACAAGGCCAAATGGTCTGTCCAACTTGCGTCTGCCTTGGTGCATCTGCGTGAGACGTCCAGCATTTTCTATCCGGACCTCCGGCTTGACAACATTGTCCTGACGGAATCTGGGGACGTTGTCATGGTTGACTTTGAGCAGCGTGGCGTCTGGTGCGAGTTTGCCGCCCCAGAAGTCAACGCCATCGAGTACGTCCGACTGTTGGCCGTCGACGACGAGATCCCCTCGCGCATTGTAGACAAGTATGCCGCGATGCTGACGAGCATGCTTCCCGGGTGGGAGGAGATGGGCCAGGGCGAAGATTACGTCTGGCCATCCAAGGGGTACAACGTGCCGTGGGCCTGCCTGACCCCCAAAGAGCAGGAGGCCTGCGAGGTGTACATGCTCGGGCGAGTCCTCTGGTGCATCTTTGAATCCGAAAGCGCCCCCCAGCGAGCGGCGGTGTGGCTTTCGTACCGATGGGAGCCCCTGGTTGAGTTTCCCGGATACACTCGCACGCCACCCGCCATGCGAGATCTCATCGATCGCTGCACTCGCGGCCGGCAGGCTGGGCTTAGCAGGCTCATCGTCCGCCGCAGAGACAAGCTGGTGTTGCGAGATCTTGAAAACACG
This sequence comes from Trichoderma aggressivum f. europaeum, assembly GCF_033847375.1. Lineage (NCBI taxonomy): Eukaryota > Fungi > Ascomycota > Sordariomycetes > Hypocreales > Hypocreaceae > Trichoderma > Trichoderma aggressivum. The sequence goes on from NW_026946400.1 coordinate 46,205, forward strand.
GGCGAGTCCACGGCGAAAGAGGTCCAGAAGACGGCGCGCGACTGGTGGGCAAAGGAAATCGCCGACTCGGAGGCGTGGCTCATGGAGCGCGCAGAGGGCATGAAGAGGGGCGACTGGAACGAGAACTACTATGACCGACCTAGCCTGCGTGAGGTCCGCGAGGAGCTGACCAAATTTCTCGAGGAGAACCATTTCTGTTAGTTTTGCCACTCCGACAGGGACGCCTAGCTCTACATGTGATCCGAGGGGTGGTCTGCGCTTGTGGGGGTTTTGAGTCAGGAGGGCTTTTCCCTTTTCTTCGTGAGCAAAGGTCATTTTGAGCCTTGAGTTTGGCATGCAACGTTGGAGGAGATGTATACGAGGAAATGACTTTACTAGCTGTGTATTTGGTTTTAAAATGAGTTGTTCATCTTTTTGTTCATTGCCTTGTGAAACTCATCTAGAAAAAAACGCGGATAAAATCGCGTGAATGCTCATCTACCTGGTATACAATGAATGCCATATTGCGTGCTCTGTACATATACACTAGATCCCCAACGTAAAACAAGGGAGGACGGGAGAATTGAAAAGGGGGGGAACAGAAAGAAGAGAGACGGAGAAGAAGGAATAGTAAAACAACGATACCACGACCGGCGTGAAATGTATATCGACAGAGTGCGATATAAGAAGGTAAATAAAAAAGGGGGACAAGAAATGAAAATAAAAGTCCAACACATGTCCAGGCATCCCTCCCTTTACTTCATCCTCTTGTAACCTCGAGAAGAATCACCTTCTTCATCACCTTGCCTCTTCAAACCAGAACTCCTCTTTGGCGCCCTCAATCTCGTCAACAGCGCCTTGAACTTATCGGAAAACGTCACCGGGGCGCCGCGCATCCCAATGTCCTCCAAAACAGCCTCCAGGGTATGCAAATGCTGACTCGCCGCCTCGGGAAGCAGATTCAGCTCCGCCAGCACAAAGTCCCTGTCCCTGTCCCCAATGAGGCGCAAGTACAGATTCCGCTCTGTCCGCGGTGCCTCTGCGGGAGAGCCGGACGAGGCGACGTCGCGGTTGCGGGAGACGACGGCGGAAAGAATGCGCACCAGCGTGCGGACGGCAGAGGCTGCTTCCGAGGGCTGGAGGGGCCGGTCACGCGTGTAGATGGTGGACTTGATGAGCTTGACGCATCCGAGGAGATGCTTCGCCGCCCAGGCGACGTTGGGGAGCGTCTCTGCGGAGGATCGCACGGGTGAGAGATCCGAGGCGTATGCGTCGAAGCGGCGGAGCACGCGGTCAACTCTTTGCGCGAGCTTCCTGAAGGGATCGTTGATGGGGTCTTTGGGCCGAGACACGGACTGGAAGTAGTTGAAGAAGTGGTGGTTGTCGAGCAGCATGCGGAAGACGGTGCAGTCGAGGTCGTTGCGCTTGAGCACCTTCTTCCCTAGCACCGGCCGCGCAAAGAGATCCGGACGGAAGTCCTCTGGAGTCTTTCCATAGACGGCAGCTAAGAGCTCGCGCGACTCCTGGACGCGGTATGAAGCAAGGTCGTCTTCGGAGAGGGCTTCCGGGTCAATGACTTGGCAGTGGAGACCGTCGGAAAGAACATCGAGGTGATGCTCTGAGATGGCTGTGAAGGGATCACCGAGCTCTTCGGCGAAACCGTCTTGGGTCATGCTAAGAGGAGTTTTGGGATCGTAGTCGTAGAGCATTTGCTTCGTGAGCCGATCCAAGAGCCATAGCAAATGTGAGCATGGCTCTGCTTCGTCTGCGCGCCCACACGAACACGTGAGCTGGGACGATCCATTGCCATTGGCGCGAATGCGAATAGATTGTGTGACGAGCTCCGTCATCTGAAAAGCATATGTATCATCAATGAGACGACACTGCTGCAGCGCAATCGCGGGAGGCTCGCCAAAGACGTCGCGCACGGCATCCTGCGCCTTTTCTGGGAGATGATTAATGTTGTAGGCGAGTTTAGTAGGAGACTGGATGACCATGGAAAGCTCGTCGTCGTCGCCCTCAGAATCTGAATAAGATTCGAGGTCAGAGCTCGAGTCTTCCACGGTTGGCTCATAAAAGTCTCTTTGTAGGGCAGCGTGAAGACCTGATTGGCTGGTGGGAGACATCTCGTCGAGGGTCAGTCTGCTGAATGGAGCGACTGGCACTGACATTGGACTTGACCACGTAGTGACTAGAAGTATCGTTGTTTGAGTTTTTTTGCATCTATGACTTGGGTGTCATGAAACCATAAATTGGAAGTGGAAGTTGAAGCAGCTTTATAGATAACCACAAACATATCATGTCAAGGGGAACGTCGAACCCAAGTCCCAACCAACAACGCAAACCAACATCAAGGGGGAATGACTGACCGAGCCTCTCCCTCTCTCTGGTACGTGTAGACTAATATAGAAAGAGTCACAAATACACTGAGTCAAGGAAGGAGTTCCCCAGGAGCAAAAGTACCCGTGTCCTCATAAGTTATGTCACTGGACGAGAGGCTGAACACCCGGGGGGAAATGGCTGCTCGCGAGAGAGCCCATATCGAGCCTCATCCAAGGACCAATCCGGTCGGCTGACGGCCAGGGAGGACATCAAGTCACCTTGCGGAGGGGCTGTGAACGCATCAACGCCAGTGAAGCCTAATCCCAGCGCGATGGAACGGCCTCTGACTGGTCTCCAAGATTTCCGGAAGAGGGTCGGGGGTCTCAGCCGGCGATGTGGGTCCGGGCCGGAGGACGGCGTGTGACGCCGTTTATAGGACGAACGTGTCGTGGCATGCCTGGGCATGGCATATTAACGACTGGGATGTAGATGATAGGCTGAGGATGCTCATTGGATCGTTGATATTCTGCAAGCTGAACAACAAGCCACTCCTGGGCTGCCCATGACCGGCTTCTATGCACGAGTTGTCCTCAATCTCCATACCGCTTAGACAAAGAGACCTAAGCAAATCGCCAATCAGCATGGGCCATCAAGCGTCTTGTCTGCCAGCATGACGCCATCTCCTGCCTTTAGTCTGTACAAGGTCAGGCTCCCTTCTCACGATAAACTCACTCTCAGCCTTGTTCCCAGGCCCATTGTGCAGATCTGAGTGCTATTCCTAGAAGCAGAAGCACGGCCAGGCCGGGCCACCGACCCCTTGGCGCCGGTAATCGTAATCGAAAAAGCCCTGCTGTTTCTATATCTCGATACACTCGACCGCAAAGGGAGGCCTGAAAAGGCGTTATTTCTTAGAGGTCGACCGCTTCTGCGCGGCTTCTCGCAACGGGGTTAAGAAAAAGGTGCAAAAGCGTCGGCCGTTGTTGGTCGCAAGTTCACGAATATGGGGGATAAGCGCGACTCCACCCGGCCGGCCGCAAAAGGCGACCGCAAAAGGCGACCGCAAAAGGCGACCGCAAAAGGCGACCGCAAAAGGCGACCGCAAAAAGGTGCTGCGCCACGGGGAAAAAAAACCCTCCATCAGTTCCAGTCCGTCTCGGTTGCAGCACTGCTCTAGCGCTAAACCGTCTATTGCCCAGGTTGCTTCAGAACCCCCCGGCACCGCACTCCAGGTCTCGACGGCAGTAAAAATTACAGTTACAGCGCTCTCGCACCGCTGCACCGCCGCTGCGATTCCCACCAGGTCCGGCCGTTTCTGCGGCCCGGGTCTCCATCTTGGCTGCTCGTCGAGCCCATGGACAGTCCACACAAGCTGCGATTCCAGAAAAACACCGCCCTCGCAGGGAGACCAAGTCTGCGGCCTACTGACACTTGGAATCCAAGGAATTTGTAGAATCGAACGTTGGAATGGTCTCGCGACTTGCTGGCGAACTTGCAAGGCGTTTTTTTCATCGTGCGGTGTATGTATGTACTCGCTCGGAGGAAAGACTGTTCACTGGATCACATCACGCCCACATGTTGGTAAACGCTATCAACGCCCCATGTCCTACAATCATGTCAGCTGGTAGGCAGGTAAACTCTGGATGATCCGTTGGAACTAGTGTGAAGGCTCCGTCAATGTCTGCCTGCTTCACCAAGTAGCGGAAGAGTACAATCGTCACATGCTGGGTTGCTTGGTATTATCATGAGAGTGGATGCTTGGCCCGAGGCAGGCAAACGTCCTTGGTCATTCGTTGTGGTTTCACAGACAGGTGCTAACGCGTTGGAGGCTCAAAATACAAGTCTACTAGCAGGCACATCCCTTGTTGAAGCAACTGTTGCGACGCCAAAGTTGATTCCTTCGGTTCTACGCATGTAGGTATCGTACGTCATTCAACCGCAGTGCAACGCGCCACGGCGAAAAGCCATAAACCTCCACCACAACGACAGTCGTCCTTTTCAGCTGCCAGACAAAGAAAATGCTGCAGCAAATCGCGTAAAATACAGAGACGGGCTCACTCGAATGAAAAAAAAAACAAAACCCCCACGCCTTGCTTCAGTTGATTTGACCAAAGGTGCAGATGCGTTTGTGTTGTTGAGACATGCTGTTGATTTCTCTGGTTAAGGCCTCGGGAGGCAGGAGATGTTCGCTAGTAAACATGGCCGCAAAGTTGGCTCCGCCCAAATTCCGAATAAAGCAGTTCAATTGTGACTTGCCATGTCGTCACTTGCCGAATAAACACCCCTTGATTTTCCCAGCTCCCCCAATCGGTACCCTCTCCCTCCCTTTCCGTTCATAAAAGACTCGCATTCGTGATTTGTTTCTTTCCTGAGGGGTGACTGATCCGGTAAATACTGACATTAAGGTAACAAAGAAGCTAATGTGCCAGCCAAGGCATGAAGAAAGAAGAAAAGAGCTAATAGTTAAGAATAATAATGCACTCTGTGGGCACGGCGTCCGATGCTCTGTTGTTAGGCAAACGACGGTAGAGCTGCGCGTAGTCCTTCTGCAAATCGGACGGCTCGGGTGGGAGAGTGCCCACTGCTTAGAGTGGCCTTGGCTGGCGACCTCTCTTTTCGCAGGATTGTCTTAATCTCTGACGAAGTCGACGAGGACGATGAGGATGAGGAAGACCGGCCCGCAGACGAAGAAGGCGTCTTCTTCTGCAGGGTGCCTACAGACCGGTCGGATTGTCAATCGATGCCGTGCTGCTTCTTGAGCTGCGCTAAAGATTCCCGGCGGGCGTCGAGGTCCTCTTTAGATTTTACCATCTTATCGGGCTGATGATATAATACTACATCGCGTGTCAGCAGGGCGTTTGTTGGCGGGGAGAAGAGGAAAAAAAAAAGAAGGTTGACACGTCGTCACGTACCAACGAGATAGCGGTTCTGAAAGTTGAAACCGTTCAGTTTGTCGCAGGCTTGCTTCGCATCCATGACATCTTCGTAGACCACAAAAGCTGTACCCTTGGTGTTGCCGGCAATGCCTTGTCGAACCTGGCTACAGAGGTGTTAAAAACAGCGTACATGGAGGAGAATAACGGCGGCAGGCCAGTATTATCAGCCGCGCGTGGATTTGGACATACCGAATAGGTCCGAACTTTCCAAAGAGGTCAAAGAGCTCCTCAGGAGTAACGTTGTAGCTACCGACAAGTCAGCGTCAAATGTATTTCTCGTCTGGATTCGGCGTTTGCTCATCGACGGAGGCGTACCTCAGGTTCTTTACGAACAGAGCGCTGTGAGGAACGAGTTAGCAAAGACTCTTTTTGACACTTTTTCAACCGAGCATCCAGCGAGACGTGCCGGCCGAGTGGTCGGAGAAACGAGACGGCACGCCTTTGCAGCCTCGCGGCGACGCCAAGACTCGCAGAAAAGCCGAAAAAACTCACCGATTGACTTCGGGGGCAAGTTTCCCGCCGCGACTACTCATCTCTTGGATGATTGAGGTTGTGGTGGTGATGCTTCAGACTCGAGAAGGGTCGGACGTGGCGCCGGAGAGGGAATGCGAAAGATGGATTGGAAACAAGAGGTTCCGGGGTGGAGGCACAAGACGCAAGACGGCCAGAGAGAATGGGCGATTGCGGTGGGTCTGATAGGCCACGCCCACGTGACTCGCGTTTTTCGCCTGAAAGCTGGCAATTGGACATCCGGCGCCGGGTACGTACCTTTTTTCGTGTGTGGTGCGGTAAGGGTAAGTGGCTGCTAGCGTTGCCTCTGGAGCTCCTCCACTTTATTTTTTCTGCTTGCAGTTGGCGCTTCCGTCGAGACACGTTCCCTGGTCGGTTGTGCTTCGGTGAGTATAACGAGCAGCTTTGAGGTGTGCTAATGCAGCAGTTTGATGTATCACAAGGACCGGAATGTTGGGGTTTGCAATTTGAGGTTTTGACACGGGCAATACTAGCACTAATGAGGCCGAGAGAGGGATTGGAGAGAGAAGTTTTGTATACACTGGTTAGCTGTCAAGTACCTGCACCTTTGATAAGAGTCTTATTAAGAGACTTTGTAACTCGATCAACGTGGAAATGTTCCATTTCGGCCACCGCTCACGTGAGCTCCAGCACCACACAAAGCAATACGCGCGAGTACCTCTAATGCTCGGCAGTCTACTGTAGGTCCAGAGGTACTGTACCCGGGAAGACAACATTTGATGGAATTCTGCAGTGAATTGATACATCAGACCATGTCAACTGCCAACCGCCAACACGGTCCCATCGGAAAAACACGCGCAACCAGCAACGCAGAATTGCATCACGCGCCACCTTGGCTGCAGTGATTCACGGTGGGGGGGCTTTTGATGAGTCAGGCGACAGCCATTCAGGGGCCGGTCTGGCCATGCACCGCACGAACGTCTCGGCTTTCACCGCCGGCCAGACGCTGGCAGCACAAGGTACTTGGATAATAGTATCCGCGGCTTATCGGGGATTCTGCGGAGCTGCAATTGGTTCTGCTGTTTCTCGTTTGTAGAGGTGAATGAGTACCTAGTATGGATCTTCAAGGTTGACGGCAGATAATAGGATACGCTAGTAATAGATCACAACTAAAACAGAAATCGAAAGAAAAAGAAGAGAAAAAGAGAACGAAAAGACGACGACGAAAAGAGAATAGAGAGGAAAGAGTCATATCGATTCATTGATGGCCTGGGTTTCTCTTCCTCCTCAAAGTCGTGTGTTGCTTTTAATCCAAGTGCGGCGGTGGTTAAGACGTTAACGATCGTTTCGAAAACAACACACTAAGCAACTGTTTTTTCAGCATACTTACCTGCTGGGCGCTCCGAAACATTTTTGGAAGCCGTTCTTCTCTCTCTCTCTTCATCTATTTTAATCAGCCCGTCCGACCTCATCATGGAACGATTCTTCATTCACGACTGCCAAGCTTTTTGCTAGACACCGAGACATCGAAGCCGTTTGTGCCCGACGGCGCCCCGTGAATTTCGACACCATGCCAACCTCTTTCGGCCAGAGCATCTTATCCGTATTCGATGTTTGGGAAGACTCGTCATCGTTTCTTTCTGAAGTCTTGGAATCCGGGGATGCGCCAATCGATGAAGTGCAATGTCTCTTCGACCAGAGCCTCACTGGCGGAGCTGAGGACTGGCATTATCTGATCGACTGTGCTCGGTCAATTCGATGCGTTCAGAATCGCCATCCCGAAAGCCTGGATGGCGGCGATATTCTTAGCTTCGTCTGGGAAATATTTGATGGATACGACGGTGCATCGCCATCTATCGAACCCTGGGGAGAAACTGATCGTTTGATTGCGCTCGCCAAAGATCTAGAAAGAGATGTTGAGATTTTGCCGCCCTCGCTGCCCACGACGCAATCGGCTCGGAAAAGCGCATCCTCACGGGCTCAATCACGCGTCAAGAAACAACACCCAGGAACCACGTCTCACTACTGGCCTGACAAGCCTCTGGACCAGACGAGGAAAACCAACAACAGGCAAGACAATCCCTCCGTGTCTGTCTCTGGCTATCTTCGAGGCAGTCACATACGGTTATATGACCAGGCCATCCAGCAAGGCACTCGTGCCGCTCTCCTTGCTATTACATCGACTTCAGATGCGCAGCCTTTGGACGTATTATCCTCGCTCGACGGCTCCCGCCTCAACAACCCGAGGCCATGCAGTGCCTTTTGTAAACTGGAAAACGAAAAGGAGACGCTGCATAGCAAACGCTCAACAAAATCTCCCTACTTTTTGCAGAAACCATCACCAAAGGAGGAGTCTCCGAAGAAGAAGCGGCCGCCACCAGGGACAATTTCTTGCATCCCGTTTCCTCCCCTCGACTCGCACTCGTTTGGCATCATTCAAGAGGAACTGGCTCATGATCCGTTTTGGCTGCTTATTGCCATTACGTTTCTCATAAAGACGAGCGGGCAGGTGGCTTTACCTGCATTGCGTCGGGTAAAAGAACGATTTCCTACGCCATTACAGCTATTAGATCCATCAATCAAGGAAGAACTCCTTGACATGATACGTCACCTAGGACTATCCAATGTGCGGCTTGCATATATCCTGAGGTATGCCACAGCCTTTGTACACCAGCCACCAAAGTCTGGTGTCCGATATCGAGTGAAAAACTATGATAAACGGGACATGAGCCCTACACCAAGAGATCTCAGCAGCGGAGATTCGCAGGATTCAGAAATGTCGCATTCGCTATCGGCCAACAGTGATCAGGATCTTGAGGCGTGGGAAATCGGCCACATGACTCAGGGCAAGTATGCCATCGATAGCTGGCGCATATTTTGTCGTGATGAATTGCTGGGCCGCGCTGAAGATTGGAACGGAAAAGGCCGTCAAGGCGAATTTCAACCTGAGTGGATGAGGGTGAAACCGGCCGACAAGGAGCTGCGAGCCTGCTTGCGGTGGATGTGGATGCGCGAAGGCTGGGAATGGGACCCGACAACCGGCGAACGCACGGTATTGAGGGAGGAGATGCGAAGGGCTGTCAACGAAGGGAGGGTTGAGTATGATGACACGGGGGCATTGAGAATCTTGACCGTATGAGGAGAGCGGGAGGAATCTGACGGTAGACTGAATGCTGTAATCTGGGAGAGATGGCATGAGATGAGATGCTAAGCGCTTGGATAAGTATGTAGACACGTGGTATGTGATCTTGTGCCTCTTTACGCGGTCATGTTCGTGTTAGAATAGATGCCAAATATTGCAAGCAATGCGAAATAGCTCGGATAAATAAAGCAATTGCATCGCCATCATCCATCACAGCCACAAAAGGTCAAATCCCACGTAATCAGCCGTCACGCATTTTCTGACTCTACGAAATAGTGCAAGATGACTTTGGCAGATGGTTTACGCTTACCTACCTAGGTACCCCATAACGTCAATCGATAGTAGTACAAACAATACATACCTAGTACCGTATGCTTGGCCCACCATTTATGGTGTTTTAAGCATGCACATGTCTCGGACCACAGTGGCGCCTAGTTCAAGGTACTCGTACTTTGACGATAGGTGTCCTGTACCAAGAGCTTTACGACCTGCTCAGTTCAGGCCACCGAATAAAAGTTCCAATGCTCCGTTACTAGCATCATCGTCATGCAGGGCGAGACGGCCTCTGAAATCTTTGTAAAAGAGGGGACTGGACGGTCCATCGCACGAGGGGCGATTGTTTAGGCAGGTGAGCACTTGTGACGACGAGGTACCTCTGACCTGAACTATCCGATGCTGGCGATGGTCTGGAAGAGGCTAGAAGATAGTATCAGAACCAGCCAGAGTCTATTTAGTAACAGGTCCAGTCAGATGTCGGAAGGGGAGATGCCGTTGGGGGCTTTTGTTTTTGTTCCCTTAATCTTCCGGATCGGATCTGGTCCGTGTTGAGAGGCGCAAAGCATGCGGTGAGTTGGTAGGGCTGTTCTGCCCTGCAAAAACCTACATGTACCCAAGGTGGTACTAAGTCAATAGCGCCTCAATAAGAATGGATTCAATGGATGATTGTTGATTTGATTGTCTGCCGTTGGGGCATTCATATTCACATTCATCGCACCCAAAGTACCTCATATCTCATCCATACCTCACACCTCACACCTCATACCTCGCTCTACCCCCACTAATAGCACATGGGTAGTATTTTGACTGATGGACGGCATTTCATCACATCGATCAAGCAACATGGGACATAAGCAAAGCAAAACGGCAAAAGGGCCGCTGCAAGCACTCAACTGCCAAGAAATGCTCTGCCGCCATGGCTAGTAACCTTGAATTAGTTTATTTTTGGCGCTGCTTCCCACCCCGCTTGCCGTGGCAGCCCGTAATGGCGTGCGTAGCTTTTTCCACTCAATCATCATCCATGGATGCTTGTTCGAGCTCTGCGGCTATGGGCTTACTGGGGCCCTTTTCAAGCCTCGCCACGGGCCCTAATTAGGGAGGTTCTAGCTGCTATTCCCTCCTACTAAGCAGCTAAGGTATGCGCTCGAGTTACCGACCTACCTTGTCGGTGCAGTCGGAGCCACATGTAAGGGCGGGCTGTACGGAGTGTGAGTATGAGTACTGTGTTAGAAATGGATGGATCAGATGCAATCACGGACAGGCTCATCGGGCTTAAGCCGTACCGAGCGGGTACTCCAACACTCGCCGTCACGCAGTGCCTGTACCAGCAGTGTACTTGTGCTCTGTCGCGCCAGTCCACCAGCCATTGTCACAGAGTTGGCGCCAGAAGGGGGCTTGCCTTTTGCCTCGCTACCTGCATCCTTGGGCAAAGCTACACGCCCCGTCGCTGGCCTTTGCACCGCCCGCCAAAGTCGCTGGAGGGGAAGCGGCAGGTACCTGCGCAAAGCAAAGCTGGGGATCATGATCAAACTCGAAGCCCGGCTCCACTGGCTTGCACAAAGTAAAAAGTGGACACCTCGGAGCCTGCACCATCACGGGATTTGGAAAGGACACAGTGGTATGTAAGAATCCGAGCTTTTGAGGTCACGAACCTTTGATCTTCCTCCCTCGCCCCTCCTCCCGCCGTCAATCTCGTCGCACAATTGCGCTTCTCCCACTCAATTCGACCTTGTCAGACCCTGCCTGTGAGACTGGGCGCCGTCGCTGTCCTTTGCTGGCCACTTGCATCTTGACATTGCAGCTCATCGTCTCGTAGCGCATCGCATCGCATCGCAATCCATCAGGTCGGAAAGGCTCCGTCGTCCGAGTCGCCTCACCAAGGAGCTTCGAGAAGCACCGACGACAGCCCAGGGCGGAGACGCGAATAGGAATCGGAGCAGGAAAAGACCAAGGAGATTCAGCACAACAGCTCGAAATGTCGCATCGCGGTCCTTCAGGTTACGGCATTGGCGGCCCCAGTCCGTATGCTGGTGGCAGCGTCGGAGTTGGAGTTTCTGACGAGTCCAACGGAGGCAGCGTCCTTGACCAGCTCCGGCCATACACCAGCAAGGTCGAGGATGCTCTGGACTCCATCAGCGAGCCCGTCAAGCCGTAAGTGACACGCAGCGAGCTCCGGGCTTGCTGGAACCGTGTAAATCTAGAATTGCTAGCTAACATTCGCGGCGCATCGTTCAGATACCTTCCCGCCATTGGACGATTCTTGATCGTCGTCACGTTCCTCGAGGATGCGCTCCGTATCATGACCCAATGGAGCGACCAGCTGCTCTATCTCCACGACTACCGCCATAGTAAGCAATCATCTCGGCGCAATGCCTGCCTTGCAGCGTCTTTTTCTTGCTGGGCATTGTGAGCTAACATCTTGACCAGTTCCCACCGGACTCAACCACATCTTCCTCCTCTTCAACGTCATCGCCATGGTTTCCTGCTCCACTCTCGTCATTGCCAGGAAGTACTCTGACTACGCCGTTGCCGGTCTCATGTCCGTGGTGGTCATCCAGGCTTTCGGCTATGGTCTGATCTTCGACCTCAACTTTTTCCTGCGAAACCTGTCCGTCATTGGTGGTCTGCTCATGGTCCTGTCCGACTCATGGGTTCGCAAGACCAAGGCTTTTGCCGGTCTCCCCACCCTGGATGAGAAGGACAAGAAGATGTACTTCCAGTTGGCTGGTCGTGTGCTCTTGATCTTCCTCTTCATTGGCTTCGTCTTCAGCGGCCAGTGGTCCTTCTGGCGCGTCATCGTCTGCATCCTTGGCGCTGGCGCCTGTGTCATGGTTGTTGTTGGCTTCAAGGCCAAGTACAGCGCTACGCTGCTTGTCGTCATCCTGAGCGGTTTCAACCTGCTGGTGAACAACTTCTGGACTGTAAGTGCCTTTGCTACCTATTTCTCCGGGTCCTTTTGCCTTTTGACTAACCAAACTCTTTACGCAGCTTCACGAGCACCACCCGCACAAGGACTTTGCCAAGTACGATTTCTTCCAGATTCTGTCCATTGTCGGTGGTCTGCTGCTCCTGGTCAACAGCGGCCCCGGCCAGTTCAGCATCGACGAGAAGAAGAAGGTTTACTAAACAAAAAACCCCGAGTAAAAATACATCACGGACAAACCCGCATGTTTGGATTCGCTGGCATGTGAGCACTGTGGCTCCAAGATCTGGAACTTTGCCACAACCTCTTGGAGTTATTTTTTTCTGCCATTTTTTTTGGTCGACAGGGAACAACGGGAAGTGGATTTGCTGGGTATGAGTTTACATGACAAAGTATGGTCTTTACGAGATGTTGCAAGTTTTGCACATTTTACATAGAGAGAGGAAAAAAATTTATCTATCTCAGGAGTCACGGAGGGGAGAAGGATGCTAGGATACGAAAGAGAGAACAAAAAAAAAGCACGAACCCTCAATTAACTCTTTGCACACCAATTTTGATTGTGTGCTTGGAATTGTGACGCGACACAGCTCCACTTACATATTGGTTAGGTAGCTGAAGCTGCATTCCATTTGTATAAACAACATATTGAATCATTACAACACTGAATCGAATATTGCATTGGTCATTTATCGAGGCCAAGTAACTGAATACAATATAGTTTATAACAACCGTTCCGCCAAGTTTCCTCATCAAGCCTTGTGTTCTGCCTTAAAGTTGTCAAGGATGGCACTCCCTTGAAGGGCCTCTCCGCTGCTTTGCCATGGATGGTCTACCTCTACTCTCCGAATCAGTTCCGCATACTTTTCGCTTCTCGGAACGATGCTATATTGGAATTTCGCGGGATGGTCCACTATGCCCAATGTATGTTTGCATTCAACCTCTACTGGCTTCCCTCCTTCCATTGCCTTGCCAATGTTGAAGGCAGCCAATGTCTGCGAGATGGTCAGGTATAAGCTTTCTTGGGCGATGAACCTGCCAGGGCACACTCGACGACCATGGCCAAATACGGCATCGGGATCTGGTTCGTTTCGAGGCTCCAGGAAGCGCTCGGGATCGAATTCCGCAGGGTTCGCGTATGTTTCCGGATCGTGTAGGAACCACCACGCAGCGGGGAGTATGTATGAGCCGCTTGGAATGCGATAGCCGCGGAAGAAGACTTCTTCGGTAGCCATGTGCGGCACCCCCATGGGCGCGACGGGGAAATAACGAAGGGATTCCTTGACTATTGCGTTGACGTATGGGAGGTTTTCTTGGTCAGCTCGGCTGGGCAGGCGATCGGGGCCGACGACGTTGTCAATCTCCTCTTGGGCTTTTCGTTGGACATCGGGATTCATGATCATGGCTAATACGAACGCTATGATGGTGGCAACTGTGGTATCCGAGCCACCGGCAAACATGATTGCCGCAGTCCACTTGATCGCATCCTCAATGTCTGGTCCAATCTCGTTGGCGTCGTTGCGAAGGGTTTTGAGAAGCTTGGAGCTGAAGGATTCCTGGAAAGTGCCCGTTGCCATCTGCTGCTTGACAAAGTCGAAAGGGACATCAGCGGAGGCGTCAAGTTTCGCTCTCGCGTCACGAGCTATCCGCTTGAAACCTGTGCCTGGAAACCAGTCGGGTAGGAGCCGGAGAGGAGGGATAAGATCAACGATCTGTTTGAGAGGAACCGAAGCCTCCGAACTATGGTCTGTGACTTCTTCGATAAGCTTTACCAGAGCATCTGGCTTGTGTGACTCGATTGAGTAGCCATAGGTGACGTTTAATATAATAGCGGCTGCCTCTCTATACGTTTTTATTAGCGGGGGATTATTCATAAACAAGGCCAATGTTGGATTGGTGTATTGTGGGATTGGTAGCGGAGGGTTTGTCGTACGCTCTAACGTGATTAAACAAATCACCGGGTTCGTTCAAGAGTCTCAAAAGAAATCGCTTCACTTCGACATCTTGGGTATCGGTATACTGAGATGCGAGAACCTTGGTCCCGATTTGCTGGTGAAGAAGTTTGCGCTTTAGGCGAAAGTCGTCGTTGTATTGTACCTGGGGCAGATACCGATCATAGCCGCACATCTGTGCAAACGTATAGCTCGGGCGTCCAGAAGTCTTCAACGACTCTTTCTTTTCCAAAAGCTCAATGGCAGCGTCTTTGTCGTGAATGAGAACTATTGTCTGGCCTAGCACGGTGATGGAGCTGATGGGGCCGTATTTGTCTTTGAATGTGAGCCAGTGAAGGAAGTCCGGCATTCCTTTAGGCGGGCCATCTCTGATATTGCCGAGAATGGGAAGTGGTTTTGGGCCGGGGGGTAAAGGCAGGAGGGCACGTTTCCCGCGAAAGAAGAGGGAATAAACAAGGACGCCGATCAGGACGATGATGCCCTGGGCTATGACAAAGTTTGACATGTTGAGAATGTTTTCCCTTGGGTTGTTTGGACACGTTGTGAGGAGAAGGGGACGACGGATGGTATTTATATCTATCCGATCTAGGCAGGGTGTTATGTGCCTTATAGGAGTATTCTCCTTGGTGCCCTGGCAAGAATCAGGCAGAGCATAAACCCACAACCCCACCGTTTCCATCTCGTGAATGTTGCATCATCTCAACAAGCCCTCCCCAGCTGAACATTTGAAAAGTAAAGCAACTCCGCAAGGGTCGAGGCCGGGTCTCAACAACTTCCCTTGTTCTGGCCAGAAAGAATACGCGAGGTTTCATCCGTATGTTACAACCTTGCCTCCCCTTTAAAAAAAAAAAAAAAAAAAACCTGTTCGATTATTGGCAGAAGATGAGAGTGGTGTGAAGGATACACGGGGAGCATCGCCGTCCGGAATCCCGTGCTGAGGTGCATCCGCGGCGGACTTTTTCCCACTTTGGCGCAAATGACCCCTCTATCCAGGCTCAGGGAGGATTACGTTGATGCAACCCAAGCAAGGAATTGGGTTACTTCAGCGCATAAGTTTGCTTGCCTATCGTAGTATTTATGATATAGTAATTGTGTTTTGACAGCCCGTAAGCGATAAGTGATTTCTCGCGGAGTTTAGCAGGGGCGTGGCTATGGGACCTGATCGCAGCGAACCGGAAGTTTCTCCCGAGGCGTTGGACCATGACTCGGAAGCCCAGGGACACCGTGGAATCTTTGACTCGTTATTAATTGGAGACAGATCCAGGGGCATAGATGCAGTAGATACCCCGTACACGTGTGATGATTTGATCTGAGCGCTGAAACAAAGATCTTGATTCGGAATAATACCTACCTCAGCTTCAGGGTGAAACGCTGAAATCAATAACAATGCGGGAGCGACAAATTAATATACGATCGATAGGGGCGCATCTGATGACGAATCTGGCGGACATCGGCCTATTCAAGCAGACGTAGTTATGAACGCAATGGATCAATTACTTTATGTAGAGCACTGCACTGTGTCTTTCTAATAAATTTCTAAGCTGACGAGATCTTGACAGAGCAGTGAACTAGTCCAAGAGTAAAATTCGAGTGTGGTTGTTGTTGAAGATCTTTCATATCAGACTGGATTTCAAATGTCAGTTAACCCCATACACCACTGTTCCCCAAACGCATGTTTTAATCCACTTCCTATATTTAATACAGCTTTAAACTTGCTTGTTAATCAAGGTTCGAAAGTGTGGATAGCTGTCAGCGGTTGTGTCCCCTGTTTTTGGGACATCCTGACAGGGGATATACGGCCTGGAGCTTACACCTCTCTCTCTCTCTCGACTCAACATTCGGGAACTCTCACAACCCGAGCTCGATCAACACTCGGGCGACCACCGGCTCTTGTAAATTTTTTTTTTTTTTTTAACTTTTTGGCGTCTTTGACCTCTATGTGACGTTGCAAGGAAAAAGTCTACGCTTGATCTTTGTTTTTTTCGGAGTATTTTGGCATAAGTGGTAAAGTCTCATGTCTAGGTACACTCTTGTTCTCATGTTTAGGTACGCTCTTGTAGTTGCTGAGCTACCTGCTTTGATAACATGTATTTATCTAGTTTACCTACCTATGTATATACCTTTCTACGGAGTAATATTCCCTTAAAAACTAGTTGCAATCCAATTTCTCCTATTTTGCAACTCCCAATGCTATAGCCACCTCTTCTGTTCGAGGTCGATGCAGCCAACAAAGACATAGCTGAAAATGCACCGCCGGTCTTCAGGCCATCAAGTCACGGTGGTGTCGCAATCGTGGAGGAAGATGACCATGTATGTTGGCGTCATCTAGCAAATAGCCTATATTGAACGGTGTACAATGGCTAGTAACATTTGCTTATGCATCTATTCTAACTGAAAAAACGGACTGAAACGAATGTGGTATTTTGTCCGGGCTTGCGGAATGGAATGCCGTCCGCTTTTTGAAGTATGGGGCATTGACATGGACACAGCCGCCCACCCCCTTTCCCTCCGAAGCTCGCAGTAGTCTAGACTTTACCAGACTTTGTGAGAGCATTCGAGTTCAATAACTCCAGCTTCTCGTGGCGGTGGTCGAAACAGTGGGCTTGCCCAGCTCGAAGAGGATCTTGCTTGCATCTGGCGGCTCCTCGAGCGCTTCTTGAAGAGGGCGGCGTCCATATCACAACCCTTGGCGTTCCTCCGGGCCAAAGTCGGTGTGCATTGGAGACGTGAATAGTAGCGCTAGGATCTGTCAGAATTAGAATCCATCGCGGCGAAGGGATTATTGAAGGATTTGCTTACCAGTACTCCATTTTGGCTATCAGAGTCTCATGTCACAAATATAGCAGACATGATCGAAAGGAATCTAGAAGAAATGAGCGACAGTAGGAGAGAGTAGCAATAGTAGAGGAGAGTAGCAATAGTAGAAGAGAATAGCGGAAGTAACAGATATCAGAAAAGACTGCTTACCTCTGAATACCCTTTGGTAGTTTTTGTGACTCTTTCGCATTCGCGGCACTGCTAACTTTCCTGTTCTTCAGCGGCTTTGGCAGTATCTTGGAGATTTTGCCCCCATACCCGGAACTCGATTTTCTCTTTGACAATCTCCAGCCGTTTCTGAAACTCGCCGAGCATCTGGGTCAGCAGAGTCTCGTTATAGGTGTCTAGGTAAGTATCATGTGGCTGCTGTTGGTAGCTCCTATATCACATCACGTTCCTTGTAGTTAGTCAAATGTGCACCTTCGAGTCCATACAACCTGAACTTGATGTTGTTGCAGTTGTAGCGGTGTCAATCAATGCTTTACTAGGCCGTACTGGAGAAATTTTTGCTGATGAGCTGTTTTCGGACTTCACGGTCGTTCAGGATTGTGGCACACACTTGGCATTGCTTAGGGATGTGTTCATGTCTATCCAATCGCACTGTACCTTGCCAACTCGTCTTGCCAGCAGCGAACAAAACTAGTGTCTTTAAAAGGCTTGAAATGTGTTCCAAAGGAGACTTGATGTGATGTTTGTCAGCGACCGAAGCTGCCATCCTGTGTTAGGGTGCGACGGAGTCATGGTTGGTCTTAGTGTGTCGAGGACGAATTCTCCTAGGCCATTACTGACAAAAGTAATCTCAGCACGCTGGAAGAATGAAATCAAGTTACATGTAGTAAGTTGACGCATAAATACTTGAGTAGAATCTCGATGATTAGCTTGCCTGTATTTTGCCCTTCGTCGTTCATCTCAACCCATGCAAATGAAGAGGTGCGGTGTTGAGATCAAAAAGACGTGAGCCAAATCACGGCACACTAATGTAATGCTCCATCTGGAAGCCCGTGGTGCATTGTAAGACGGTACTCGTTCGGACAGAACCCTAGGGGCCATGTCAGTATAATGATGCCGTGTGATCAGCTTACCTTGAGCATCGCCTTGCTATGGAAGAGCTGGGCTGTCTTGAGAAGTGAACATCCCAAAGCCGTCGCTACTACTCCCATTCCGCAGAGATGGGATAAGTAGATGGTGAATATGACCAAATGTCAAAATACGATACCGTAAGGCAGAAACCAAGTAGTTTCGATCATGGAGAAATGAATGCAGCTTTGCAACCGCCAAGGTATGGAAATGTACCGAATCGCCGTGGAAATCGAACCCACACCCCAAAGGAGTACCAGAGCGACCTTTAGGGCCGAAGCCCAAGGATTTCCAACCATTAAGGAACAAGGCTAGAAGCCATTATGGAAAAAGTCAGAATGGGATTTCTCCCATCTTCCTAAAGGTGAGACTAGGCTTTCGCCCATCTGCCGGTGAAAAATTGGACTTTCGCCCACCCGACTCCTCCTCTTTTCTTCTTCTTTTCTTCTCTTCTTCTTTCTCCTTTCTTTTCTTTTCTTCTTCTTCTTCTTCTTCTTCTTCTTCCTCTTCCTCTTCAAGACCGCGGGGGTCTCCCCCCCTTGTTTCTCCTTCTCTTCCTCTTCCTCTTATTCCATCATCCGTTTGTGCTATCTCCCATGTCATGGTCCTCGCCGTTACCGCCAGGACGTGCGAGGCTCTTCGGTAGAGTCAGAGGGGTTGCGGTTCGTAGCGGCTGGAGGAGTGGCAGCAGCAGGAGCGGGAGGAGGAGGAGGAGGAGGAGCGGTAGCAGAAGTAGGGGCAATGGCGGCGGCGGCGGCGGCAGCAGCAGCTGCTGCTTCTTGGGCGTATCCAGAAGCCGAGGCAAACTATGATTGCGTTAGAAGTGTTAGAAATGGGAGGAGTAGATCTGTAGACTGACGGCTTCCTTGTACGCGATTTCAATCTTGACTCGACGACCGCAGAAATTGAATGGTCGGAGTCTTCTCTGGTGTTAAACACGATAAACGTGTAGCCCCGGTGACGCTTCGTGTTGCGTCTGAAATTCTTGTGATCCCAACGAGGCTAGACGAAGCTGACGGAATCGCCCATGGTGAGCTTAGTCCGGACAACGGTCTCGAACTCAGCTCGGGTTGCCAAAAAAATAAATGTTTTTGGCGACAAGGGTCGCTGCCTCCTGTATGGCTCGATGATGGCCTCGAATTGCGCGTCGCGGGGTGCCATTCTAGCGGATTGGTTAGTAAATGCTGAGATGTCCAACTCAGGGAGGGAGGGACAAGGCAAAGAACTCTGTGATGCTTACTTTATTGTCGGTTTGACAGCGTGGTTCGACTTGAGTTTGCTTTTGAAAGAGGTTTGTAGCGGTGATGCCAGACTTGTTGACGTTTGCGGTTGCGGTTTGTTGGGCAGAGTGATGTTGTTTTGTGAAAGAGTTTTGCTCGAAATTTGGGAGAGTGGGAATTTGGAAAAGGGCAGCTGTCAGGTGAATTTGCCAAGCGATCACAGAGAAGATTCTGTTTGGTTGCCAGTTCACTTTTGCCTCAGCCATATGGTTGGCAGTGCCAGGCTCTCGCTGCCAGGTTCTGCAGTTTCTGGCACCGGTGAGCTAGAAGTGAGCTGAAAGTGAGCCGTATCTGATTACATGTACCTACCTATTGTTATTAAACTACCTTCTAGGTTAGCTTAAATCTACTGTTATAGATATATATATATATGTGCCATGCTTACGTCATGTTAACGTAGCAACATCGATGGTAGTTTCCTCCAACACACCCCCAAACTTCCATCAACCTAAGAAAAAGCAACCCCAGATAGACACAACAGGTGGCAACAATCATGAGTCAATTAGTCATTGATTGATCAGCTGGTTCTTCCGTCGGAAGGCCCAAGGTTCGATGAGTCGTCTGAATCAGCTTATTGACCCTGTTTACCATGATGTGGACCGGAGGAACAAGCTTCGTTTCGATATCATCATTATAATCGTCGAGTTCATTACATAGGTTAGTGATTTGGTCAAGAACAAGAGTGATTCGTTCGTTGACCAGGCCCATGCGAAAGATCATATCGCCACGACCCTGCTCCACGGCCTGCTCCAGCTTAGTCAAACGTTGATTCAATGTGTTGACGGGCAGGGCGTTTGTCGATGGACAGCGTGGCTTAGGATCGGTCGTCTTGGCAGGAGGTGATGTACTAAGGTACCTCTAGGTACTAAGGTGGTACCTTAATAGGTACTCAAAACTGGTTGTCCAAACGCTTGATGAACCAGATGGTGGTTCGTCATCAGTCGCTAATCTACGAACGATACGAAGAGATGCTTGACTGTTGCAAGTTCAATGTGATGGTTCTGTTGAACAATCCCCCCTTTTTATCCATGTAGTCATGAAGTGACTTGACTGATAATATTATTATATAGTAGTAAATGACCATAGTCACTGCGTAAAGATATATCCATATGCGAGACTCATCACTATCTTCCTCGCCATCATCACTCCCTATATCTAATCTGCCAGGTTCTTGTTACGAGGGATAGCTTCTTCTACTGCGTGTTCTGTAGTTTCTGGCACATGACATAAGAAGACTAAGTACATACATGTCTATCCAAGTCTCGCTTCATTTCTCCTCGATTAAGGCACGGGATGTCGCACACTCTGGAGCTCGACCAAACCCATAGACCCCCTTGAAAATAAAAGGAAAGAAACCGACAAACGGCTCTTTCAAGTAAACAATAAGTGAACTGAAAGTGAGATGAGAGGCGGGGCAATGTGTGTGCCCAACATGCGCAGGTATTTAACGTCGTCCACACCCCGTAGCTCAGATTTGCAAACTTGCACACTACATCATCGCAAACGCAAACGCTCACACACGCCCAACATTGAACGAACCACAAAAGACGTCGAGACTGTCCACGTACGTTCCATCCCAAAGCCAGCTGAGACTCAAACTCAGTGATTCCATGTTGGAAGCTAACGTTCCGGAAATCAGCATGTCTTCCGACAAGACTAAGGCTACAGTCCCACCTGATTCCGAGAAACCGATTCTGGTGGATGCTGCATGGCCAGAGGAGTGGAGGGATGATTATGAAAATCCTGAAGCCCACCGAGCCAAGGTGCTCGCTGACATTGAGAGACGATCGGCGTATTGGCAATCGCTTGGTGTGCCATGCATACGACTTTCTCCCGACAAAACCAAGATAATGCCCACCCAATATGTCAATCCGGAAGCTGCCAAAATCACCGGAGACAGGCTCGATACCGCGTATATCACCTTGAAGAGAAAAAGCCGTCCCGGTCAGCACGATGAATCAACCTGCTGGGTCATTGAAGACGGAGAACGAGTAGGAGTAGACTATGTCACCGTTCCCGAGGAAGAGGTTGCTGGTCGGGAGGCCCAAGGCTGGGAGGTGTAGTACCCTCGAGCCCCTCTCGACTTCTACAAGAACGAGCGTGACAACCGACCTGTGGAGAGGGATCCATTGGCGCCGATTGATGTTGTTGACGAGTCGGGCAATTCTGTTGAGACTCTGCACATGCCTTTTACACGAGAACAATTAGGCAACCATGCAGAGCCTCTCTCGCTGGACGAGCTACTCAAGCAGCGAGACAATCAAGAGCAGGAGGCCCCCGCGGGCGATGTCCCAGCCAGTCCCAAGACCTCGGACGATAAAGAGTGATTTGGTGCAGCCGGCATCATCATTGTGCTCAATCGGTGGACGGGGGAAACCTCAACTCTCCATCTCTGGTGTACGGGCTACCTGGAGCCAAGGCGACGAACGAAAGGTGTGATTATGAGTTGCGGTTAAGGGTTACCTTAGGTAGCAGAGTCAAGTCTATAGCCCCAATACATGGAATGCATTCATTTCATAAACTATGGACCTCTTAATCATTAGACGTGCCCTATTTCTACCCATCTCAATCTAGGATCACTGAACAACTCACAGACGGGATTCAATCCTGGTGATTGGATCCGTACATAAAGCAAAGTGAGCTGATTAGTCCATCTACAGCCTGGCCTAATTTGAAAGTTCTATGCTAAACTATATTCGGCTTGGCTGGATCTCGTTTCCCAGGCAGCGACTACCTACAGTACGAGATAGTACGAGTACACTTGCACCTTCCCAGCTTCTCTTGGAACAACAACAACTGCAACGCAAGTCTGGCCCAACATTCACATTTCACAACACTACCTACCATTACACGCACCAAACGCCTCAAGTTCTTCAGCCTCTTTGTCTAGAACAATCATACAATGGAAGGTATAATATACATCATACCATAATCTTCAGGATGGTTTTAATTATTCTAACCGTATGCAGCATCTCCAGAGCCGGCAACTACCCCGGCTCCTCCTCCTCCTCCTCGATCCACTCTCACTCCGGGGTCGGGAGTCTCGCCACACACACGAGGCTCCCCAAATGTCGCACCACCCGAGTTAGTCGCCGTGAGGGTTGCGTTTAGAAAAGCGCGACGACTTTCGATGCAGCTGCAGAGGGAGTACACGTCCCTAAAGCACAAAGTGGAACCAGACCTGGAGCCAGACCAGCAAAAGCCAGAGCCAGACCTCGTGGCCACCCTGGAGTTGGCGAATCTCGGAATCGAGAAAGCTCTCAGGAAAAAGAAAACGATCCAATTGGAGCGACAAGTCTTCGAGTTAGAGGAGGCGCTTGGCTTGATACTACACGAGGAAGCCAAGAGGCGCTCGCAAAGTAATAATCAGCGACATTTCTCCAATGGAGAGGATCTATGGAGGTATAGGAAAAAGGCGAATTTAACCGGGACTGGTGTGGTGCGGGCGTTGGACCCTCGCCCCAACACGTTTTCTGAAGGGGTCTTGTCGCTTTACGCAGACCATGATGGGCTCACCAAGAGGAAAAGTCGCCCGAACAACTGGCGCAGAGATGTCGTGTTGTATTATGACGGGCTGGCCAAAGACGACGCTGAGAGCGCAGCTGCCCCCAAACCCCAGGATGACGTCGAGCCCAGAGTGAAAGGCAACCGCAAAAAGAAGGGCAGGACGAGCTCACTCCCTCCGACAAAGGACGTTTGGTGCCATATATCTGCAATGTATCATTCAACGAAACATATTACAGCTGCGCATATTGTGCCTTTTTTTCTGGATGTCGGGAGCCTCGGCGAGCTTCTATTCGGTAACCGAGCGGAATCTCTTTCAAAAGCGGGAAATTCACTCCTTTTGCACGATAAACTTGAGGGGTGGTTCGACAAATATTTGATGGTGATTGTACCCGTCGATGCTAAAGAAGTCCCCATCACACGATGGCGATCAGACATTATCGACAAGAGTACACTCAAAGAGATATTTCACGCTCCTTTAAAAGGTGCAGACATCCACCGAAAGGAATTAACATTTCTCAACGAGAAACGTCCCGTCTCGCGTTTTCTCTACTTTCATTTTATCATGTCGCTTATCCGTGTTAGACATGAAAAGTGTTACGGATGGGAGATAACATGGGCTGAGTACTATGATCAGCGTCCTTTCCCATCGCCAGGAAATTATATGCGGCAAAGCATGTTAATGGCACTTGCAACTCATTTCGAGACTGCTGACATACAAGTAATCGATTCTTGGATTTCGGACCACGGATTTGAAACGCCACTCAAAATGACGGATGAAGAGATTGAAGAGGCAGCCCGCCGAGTCCACAAAGCAGTGGAAGATGTTGTTCGCTCCGCAGAGCAACAGGAGAGATCGAAGATCGAAGATCGAGGATAGGGGGGTGGAAGAGGAGGATGAAGATGAAGATGACGATAACGAAGTTCAAAGCGACGAGGAGTACCCTCCTACATAGATGAATAGTACGGTATTAATTTCTTGGTGGGTGAAAACCTGGTCGGGCGAAAGTCCACTCTTTCCTTATTTCTTCTGGGCGAAAGTCCACTCTCTCCTTACTTCTTCATGGGTGAAAACCCAATTTCTTCATGGGTGAAAACCCCCATTCCTTCATGGGTGGAAACCCAATTTCTTCATGGTTGAAAAACCTTTTAAAGGTCGCACTGGTTCCCCTTGGGGGTGGGTTCGATTCCCACAGCGATCTATTTTGGTGGTAGAAGTGCGGCAGTATTTGGCTCTTGGTTTTGCAAAAGCGGCGGTGTGCGCTTGGGCAAATCGTGTAGGTATAGGCCTGATGGCCCAGGTAGGGTACAGGTTGTCCTCAACGGGCGTCTTCGCCACTTGAAGTTATCGCCTGTTTACGTCTCCAATGGAGGCCGTCCACTGCTGCCTTGGAGGCCACTGACCTTGATCCAGAGATGATTCGAATGAAGGAAACACTTGAAGCTGGCCGTGAAAACCGCCCGAGTATTTATCAGCAGCCGCATCATCCATTAGCTTATTGGCTATCCACACAGTTTATTGTGATAAGAAAGCCGAAATGGGACCCGGGACCTGATGTCTCAAGAAGCATGACAATCAAAAGCCTGCTCGGTAAGCATACCTCATATCTTGTTTAGCTACCTTGTTTTGCGGCTAGTGTCTGCCCATGTGATCCCTTCAATCCTATATGTACACATTTTATATGTGTAGGTAAGTGAGGACCAACACGGGAGAGGAGGCTTGTCGGTGACATTCGACCATCTCAGGTCTGTACTAAAAGAAACACAGCCCCCTCATGTAAAGTACTTGATGACCTTATCCCCAATCAGGCCAGAACAATATCTGTTGAGATCAAAGTTGGCAAAGCAAATCGTCAGAGGACTCGTCAAGATTCCTCGCCTAGATGGTTCGCACCACGAGCTCTCAGTTATATGCAGCCACGATGGGGAATTACTACCGCAATTCATGACAGACGCCTACAACACTTATGCTTGACACAATACGCAGCAAACTTGGCCCCGGTAGAAGTGCGATGCATCAGAGTTTGGCGAGGAACAAGATTTTCTCTCAATTAGACTCTCATATAGTGCAGAAAGCAGCTAGTTGTGTAATACTCAAAGGGCAGGGCAATTAAAGTAATTTTACTAAATACCTGCAATAAAAATATAAATCTAAGTCTTTCTTTCGCATCTTATTCTAACACTTAGACCTTACGCAGTCGGTAAAGGTTAAGGTTAAGGATGAGAGAGCTAGGCTTAATGTACCTGTAGATAGGGCAAAGGCAAAGTTAACATATTTAGCTAAACCGTTGTGATAAGTATCTCTAAGATGTAGAAGGTTCTTAGACGTTGCTGCTATTTACTGGAATCTGCAACCAAGATAGAGACGCTTAATAAGAAGACGAAGAGTGAACTTGCCCTCGCCCTCGCCCCTGAGCCCGAACCCGAACCCTGCATGAGATTGTCGACAAATCTGCAGGGGCAGTGTTCGCCAAGGCTGCTCGAGCAAAGAAAGGTGACCCTTCCGACAATGAGACGTCAGGACAAGTTAAAGATGTGCACCAGTTCAACCTTGGACAAGAAGGTTCTGCTCGCGCAACACCTTGATGACCTAGTGATACGAGATTATCCATGTCCTTATGAAGCGAGACTTGAAAACACATTTGACTTTGTTTTTCATATGCTGGAAACTACAGGATACGCAGTAGAAGAAGCTATCCCTCGTAACAAGAAACTGGCGGATTAGATATAACCCCGATACATGGAATGCATTCATTTCATAAACTACCTCATAACTATTAGATGTGCCCTATTTCTACGTGTCTTCTACCCAGAATTACTGAGAAACTCCACTGCCTCACAAGTCGACATCTCATACTTCGTCAATCATACTCATCGTCGCTCCACGTATCTTCGAGTCGTATCCCACTCTCATCTAACACTTTGCGCAGCAGGCCCATCTCCGATCCATCCAATTCCTCTTCCACATCGCCCAGCGGCCCGTTTGTGCCATTCCCCGTCAAAACCACCTCTTCCAGGAACGGGAATTCAGTAAGTGACGTTGCCAGAGTCATCACATTTGCGACAGATTCTCCTTGCGCATTGGTAAGTTGAAAGCGACGTATAGAGCCGGGCAACATGTTGGTCACAATGTCGGTGCGGTAACCTGGCGTTTGGACGGCTGGAAATAGGACTGAGCTGCCGTCGACGTGGAAACTCTCGAGTCGCGAGAAATCTTTGAGGGACAGGATCTGGTCACCATCCGTGCATAGACCGGAAAAGGACAATTCATCGGTTGACCGTCTTTCCCGCCATCTTAGATCAATGTAGACTGAGCGGAGAGTGTCGTTGTGATGATGGTCTCTCAGCACATCGATGACCTCTCTTGGAGTCACACATTCTTCCTCGAGGCCAGCGTAAATAGAGTGATATGTATACTTGAAGTACTCCAGGGCTTGGCAGCGCGAGACTATCTCATTTAATTGTCTCCTGGATATGTGACCACCCTTGAGATATAAACGGGTTACATTGTCGAGAATCATACGATCATTCATAAGCTTCTCGCTACCATGGAAGCCGTAGATTGGGTCGCACTTAATCTCCCTTATACTGGGTGCAAGTTCAAGAATTCCCCCAAAGTATCCCAGAGATATCTGCCGACAGTCGTCATGGCCCACGCAGAGTCTACGCAGGTGCGGCAGCGAGACTTGCCTTGGAACCTGAGCAGCCATTTTCTCAAGCAGTGTGAAGGCTCCAACGCCATCATCACAGTAGACTTCGTGCGCAGTGACTTCCATGGACCTTACATTCGGCGTGTAGGCGATGACGAGCTGCGATATGGCCTCCCACGGGTTGTCTTCCATCCAGCCATCCAGACTTACGCCCAGCCTTGTTGCCGCACGCTCAAAGGCTTCGGTATGACTCTTGTCGAACTCGGTCCAGTAAAACGCGTTGAGATACAAATCTTGCACCAAGGCACCAAGTTCGGGTCGCAGGGTGATGGTTCGGAGGAAATCAGCAAGCTTCTTTAAGCGTTCGCTGGCGTCGAAGCAAGAATAAAGCACAGGTGTGCCGATGCGATTGAGGGCTTTTGATGCTTGGCAGAGGTCGGACAGAGACTTTGGGGTATATCGTAATCGAGGGTAGTCGGCCAGTTGTCGGCATATGTTTTCGATGATCTCCTCGGGAAACGACATCAACGGAAATGAGGAAGCCATTGTGGCCATGGTTGGTGAAGTGACGGGAAGAGGAGGAGAAGAGTTGAGGCAGATCCAAATGCTGTCTGAGGGTTGTCAAGATATTTATTCAGAAACTCTGGGGTCGAGGCCGGGATGCATTAAACTCCCGTCAGCCTTACTCCGTATTACAGGGGGATGTGCTGCGGCTCATCCTCCGTACATAAGCTTGAAACAGCCTTACACTAGAGCTTCGACTAATGACCATCCCCATGCTCTCTCTTTTTGTTCAGCGTCAAGATTCTGGCTGGCGCGAGTCAGCGCTTGTATAGCCATTCCGATTTTGGACATTGTCTTTGCTGCTGGCTTTTCGGACTCGCTCGGGCTTTGGAGTGCCAAAAATAGGTACGGAGGCTAGAGAAATCCGAGCCTGAAGTGGAATCGCGCTGGACATCTTGTGGATGTTGGTCAGATCGAATCGACGGCTTCGGAGATACTTGTTGGATATAGAGTAACATACAAAAGACAAGAGAGAGATAAAACACGAAAATTCTGGCGAGGTCAAATCCATGTAGCTATCCGCATCCAAGTCATTCGTGATGTGAACTAGAACCCCCCACGTACTAACACCAGGGAGCGATCATGACCTGTGTCGTATGGCACCAGTGCTTCAAACTAATCTTGATAATAGAGATATAAGTTCAAATTGTCGTTCCCAACTCAACCTGCAGGCCGGTCGAAACTAATTGATTGCTGTCATTGGTATTGTCGGCAATGGCAAGAATTTAATCTTTGCTCACTGCCTTGACTGGTGACATGTGTAAGATAAATGGTGCATCTCCCTGAAGGGCTACCAGAACAGCGGCAAGAACCAGATTGCGTGCGCTCTCCAGGCCTGGATATCTGTCTGAAGCTTGACGTCATGTGTCGAGTGGTTTAACTTTATATAAAAGCCTTCCTGGAAATATTCTGGAATATTCAGCATGGACATGGCAGCCACTGAACTGGTGCACATCTGAAGCTTGTCCTGACGTTTCGTTGTCTAAAGGGTCACCTTTCTTTACTTAAACAGCCTTTTTTTTTAGCGAACACTGCCCCCTGCAGATTTATTAATAATCCCATATAGGGTTCAGGAGCAGGCTTACTTCTTTATCTTTTTATTAAGCGCCTTTATCTTTATTATAGTCTTTAATAAATATTAATAATACTTAAAAACCTTTTATATTTTAAAAATAAATATATGTACCTATTATAATAATTTAATTAAATATTTAAGACAGCCCAGGCGAGCTGAACCCTTTGGGGTCCTACATTGATGATATCTTTGGCACCAGCACGAGCTTTGACGCCGAATGGACTCTGATAAAAGACCACTTGCTGCCCCGTTTGCTCTGGGCCCTCTTGAAGCTAAGCTTCAACAAGGTGGAAGTGGGAATGTCCGAAATCGTCGCTGTCGGATGGACTCACCGAGTTGGAGGGAAGATGGCTATTAAGCCAGGAAGGGCCGAGAAGCTGCGAACCTTCCCTGTCCCCTGTCTCGGTCACCAGATTGGAGGCTAGGGCACGGTCACAACGGCAGAGGGGTGCCAAAGACAGTATCATTGAATTGAGTAAGGATGCATAAGGAAGAAGAAGAAGAGGAGACCCAGGTCCATGACGAAGACCACCTTAAGTATATTGAAGAGGGTTGACATCGAAATCGTTGTCTTCGTCGTCGACATCAAAATCGTTGTTGTCGTCGTGGACGATTTGATTCTCAATTTCCTCTTGGGAGCCATCCGCAACAGAGTCGCCATCAGGCGCGACAAATCCAGCGGCAGCGAGTTGTTCATCGACGGTCTGTCGAATAAGAGCAACAGAGTCGCCAAACCCAGCGGCGGCGAGTTGTTCATCGACGATTTGTCGAATAAGAGGATCCAGGATTCCTGTCAACGCTGGAGCGGCGAACTAAGACCAATGCACCTTCTCCTAACAAAATACACACAGCCTGCCTGAGGCAGCTAGAGCCCTGTGTGGAAGGCACAGCCCAGCAACTCCCCCCCAATTTATTTATAAGTATATTAAGCTTAGCTCTCTTATTTTTTACTTAGACTTTTATTAACTATATAAGGCTTAAGTATTAAAATAAAATATATAAAAAAGCCTTATATTTATATTTTAATTATAAGTATTTAATAAAATAACTTTAATTACCCTACTTTTTAAGTATTTACTATTATTACTAATTTCTTTTACTATAAATATTTTATTCTAGTATCTGCTACTCCTAATATTATATTCTAGTATCTGCTACTCTTGATACTATGTTCTAGTATCTGCTACTGTCGATATTATGTTCTAGTATCTACTACTATTGCTATATTTCTTGTATCAACTGCTCTGGCTACCTTTTGTTTCCACTTTCAAGTATCAGCAACACTCTCAACAGGACAATCTCAACTCTCAGCATAATGTACTCGCAAATCTTCTTTAAAGATACATACAACCAAGCAAACCAGCCAAAATGGAGTCCATTGCACGCAACCAGGCCACCGCCGCCCAAATCCAGCGTCTTAAGGATAGCAGCTCAAAACCCGCTGACCGGAAAATCGTGGCCCCAAGATCACCAAAAACATTCTTCAAGGCCGCCGCCAATTACCGGTCTATGGACGATACCAAGAGATTCTGGACAATTACCACAAGTCCCAGGTAATGATTTTGTCGAGCGAAACTGGCTCTGGCAAGTCAGCCCAGGTCCCCCAGCTTCTTGTCTATGATGAATATCAAAGTGGGCTCCAGATTGCCTGCACCCAGCCGCGCCGACTGGCTGTAACTGAGCTTGACAGTTGAGTTGCCGACGAGATGGGGGTTGTCCTTGGCGAGGAAGTTGGCTACTAGATCCGTGACGACAACATGATCAGCCAAGACAAACAGAAAAAGACTCGGCTGGCCTATATGACTGGAGGCATTCTCCTTCGCCAGCTGAGCATAGACAAAACCTTATCGGCGTACGCATGCGTCGTCATTGACGAGGCCCACGAGCGGACTGTCGATCTGGACCTGATACCGAGGAAAGACTCTTTCTCTAGCAACCGTCCAGGAGTTTATATATACTACCTAGTAGCCGGATAAAAAGAATTGAGGTCTACTTCCTGCTACTAGTGATAGTATATAGATTTGGACACAATTCCTGCTACTATCGCTACATTCTATTAGTATCTAGAAATATGTATCGTGTCTACTAACATAAACTCGGTGTTCTGAATGACCAAGTCGGAGTGTCGGGCGGCCACTCCTATTTCCCTGCAGCATTCCTTACTATTTCCTTCTATATGCAATAACCCGCCATGTTTTCATCATCACTACACATGTAATCATCATTATCGTCGTCAAATCGTGTCCTGTCACTGCTCACATCACACCCGGATGCTCTCCAGCTTATTCACAACCTCCTCCATCAATTCACCCGCTTCACTGCTCGACATTTCCTCATCCACTCGCAGACACATCTCTACTACTTCCCTGTACCTCTTGCCGACTTTGCTCCCTAACCCCGGGACTAGCACGGCGAGGACGACCTTATCACGCCAGCGCTCAGCAGTGTAGTGTCCCTTGTAGTATGTCTGTAGGACCTTCCAGAGGCCAATCTCCAACAGGACTAGGCCGAAGCTGTAAATGTCAAACGACTTGATATGCGGCCTGCCACGAAGAGAGGCAGGATGGCGGTGAAGGTCCTCAATAGACGGGTTGCGCGGGACAACGGACAATGCCGTGTCGAGCTCCGGGCGGGAGGCGCCGAAGCCGCTGAGATACGGCAAGGAGATGTCTGGGACGAGGGCGGCAGAGGCGGTGGGCGAGAGGCCGGATGTTGAAAATGCAGAGGGGAAAAAGACAATGTTAGAGGAGCAGATGGATTTGTGCAGCCAGTCGAGCGAGTGCAGGGACCAAACGGCAACGGCGAGGGTTTGCGCAAGGCGAATGCGGTCGTCGAGATCCGGCGTTTTGAGGTCGGGGCTAGAGATGAGCGTCTTAAGTGTTGAGTGGGATGATGCTGGCGCTTTATAGACAAGGCCATAGCGGTTGTTGGCGGCGTCGTCTGTGTATCCCAGACAATCAATGCTGTGAAGATCTGGATGGCACTCTGAGGCTGAGTGCATCATGCGAGCCAAGTCGTCCATTCTTCGGACATGGACAACACGCTCCTCAATCTCTTCGCGGTCATAGTCGACCCATTCGATGAGTACATCACCTGCAGTGACGTGGTGCGCCTGAACCCGGCGAGGCGATTCTAGGTCCTGGATGTTGAGCGAGGTGCGCCCGATTTTCAGGGCAAAGGTAGGTTTAAAGGATTCCTGGGGCTTGCTGTCAAGGTTGATGCGAAGTTTCTTGAGGTTGGCTGAGTTTGTGAGCTTGGGATAGATGCCAGACGATGCATTTTCAAGCAGAGAGAGCTCAGCGAGGTCTCGTTGGGCGCGGTCGAGGAGCTGATGCGTCCAGGCACGCTGAAAGGATTGGACCTGGGAAGGGGGGAAGAGGGCCTCAAGGCCATCATTGAAGTCTGGGTTCTTTGTTAGCTGTTCGACGTTGTTGGAGAAAGAAGCGTGTGTAAGTGACCGTACGCACCTTTGAGATCCTTCAACAGGTTGGAAAACTTGTCCTTGTCTGTTCAGGGGCAGGGAAGCATTTGTAAGCATCACCGCCAGAACTCTCTCACTTGCACCGACACGACCAAATCTCACCTCCTATTACCCATTTCGTCCTCAGCCCAATCTCTTTTCTCCAGCTCCTCTCATTTGAAAGCGAAAGCGTACTCGATGACGCCTTGAAGCCATTCGTCTTCTTGCCCTCATCCTTGGATCCTTTCCGCGGTGGTGAGACATCCGCCTCCTTACCGCCCTTGCTCGCCGCCTCATCCACCAGCCCATAGCGATCCTGCAGCTTCTTAAAGTCCGTGACGGTGCCATGAAGCTGCTCCAGAATCTGTGTCGCCAAGACCTTGAGTTGCGGATTCCGCTCGCTCAGGTGCTCGTCAAACTTGCCCTCTGCGACTCCCCATTCCCTGCCCCAGACCACCAGCCGCATCTCCTCAATGCGCACTTTGCACATCATCCGCTGGCTGTCCGAGTCCAGGTTGCTTGCCGTGGTGAAGTATCCATAGGCCTTGACGCAGCCGTCGAATAGCTGGCCGACGAAGCCAATGACGCCAATGGCGGTGCCAAGAACCTCCGCCATGGCCTGGGATTAGATGGTAGAAAACGTGGGGATTAAAGATTTCTGGGCTGAGAAAGAAAGACCACTTGGCCTTGGCGATCGCCCTAGGCTAATGAGACGTGGTGTTTATAAGCAGACAAGAAAGGAAGTTGAAATAGAGAAAAACAAAAATTCAAGGCAAAATAAAGAAGAAGAAAAAAATTGAATGAAACCAAGGGTCCGCTACGTAAATACAAGCGTCTACTATGTGCGACTCTGCTCCGCCTCATTGATTTTCTTCCCTGCAGTGAGCTTTATATCCATCACATAAGCAACACGATCCCTGACCGCTGATTCCGCTTTTTTTCTTCTTTTCCAAATACCAAAAGTGGCGGCACTGAATTCGCCCTCTCGCCTGGTAATTGGAAATGAATGGTAATCGCTTACTGAAAGCCACAGGCAGACCTCCAAACACAACAGCGCTTGTTACAGGCTCTGCGTTGATTTGTGAATGCCCCTCTTCTGTTTATTGGAGGAGGTGAATCAATCATGGAGAAAGTAGAGAAATGCCGTATCACGTGCAAACATTGACGCGATGTTACCCTACCTTGCATTAGGTATTTTACAGGCTCAAAATGTAAGCATCTGCTCTTTCGCTCACACATCACTTCAACAGCCAGAAACGACGACAAGACAAAAGAAAGACGCGGAAAGAAAAAAAGAGGCAACAAAACAAAAACATACAACAGCCGGTGTTCGCTGATGGTCACCCACTCAACTACTAATCTGCCGGTTAGAGGCTTGTCTCTGGGGGAGCAGACGGGACCCCGAATTCTC
Source organism: Trichoderma aggressivum f. europaeum (assembly GCF_033847375.1). Classification (NCBI taxonomy): domain Eukaryota; kingdom Fungi; phylum Ascomycota; class Sordariomycetes; order Hypocreales; family Hypocreaceae; genus Trichoderma; species Trichoderma aggressivum. The sequence goes on from NW_026946400.1 coordinate 79,038, forward strand.
CTCTACCTATGGTCGTATGTGCTTGGTCTACGACTCAATCAACTTATAACGCAGATACTAGCGACCCCAGCGACTGCGTGAGGTGTAAGCGTCAGGACAAAAGGTGAAGGAAATAGAAGCCTTTTTCTTTCTCTTTTTACTATTTACTTGTCTAGTAAATAGCGAACACCTAGCTCTTTAGGCATCTGCTGTTATTACCAACCAGTCCTTTCTTAATAAGATACCTGTCTCCGGACACCCAGGTGCTATGCTCCATCTCCGGAGCTGGCGGGTACATTGGAAATAACAACAGACAGGAAAGCCGCATATCTGATACCAGTGTTTTTCCAAGTATCGTTCAGCATTCCCTTCAATGCATGGCCACCTGAGAGACTGAGCAGATCTTCTTTTTCATCGAGAAAGTGAGACTCTGTTTAGGTAGTAGGCTTAGTCCCATCACCCCAATTGGCGATGCTCTCTACATGTATGCTATGGGCGGGTTTTAATGCCAACACGAAGACCTGCGACTGCACAGCGTTCTCTATATGGGCTACTTATAGCAAGCTTTTGCTGCCCAAGGGTCCCGTACGCTACTAGGTAGTTTGTTGGGCATTGAAGCTTAAACGATTTAAACAAACCAACAACAAAGGTGACTGTTATCAGGGGTCCGAGATCGGGTGCATCACGTGATGCCCCACCAGCTCCGAGTCACCCACAAGGAAATAAATTGCATCGGCATCATCCATGCTTGTGACGACACATTGAGCTTGGAACAGTCATCCTAACGTGAGACATTTCTTCTTGGCCGAACTCATATATTTCGAGCCAAGGTACGAATTGCACCTGCTCTCACTGTTGTTACCAAACCCATCAACTTTTCTTTTCCAATCCAACCGCTAGCCATCATGTCCAAGGGTCGTGTTTGTCTGTACGTCCTTCTCCTTCAACCTTCAAATTGCCCGATCAACTCCTTCAAATTGGCTTTCATCAGTAACTAATGGAGTCACAGCGCCTATTCCGGTGGACTTGACACGTCTACGATTCTTGTCTGGCTGATCCAGGAGGGATACGAGGTGGTATGTTTGTTCTTCTAGAGCTTCATGATGTGAGACGTTACAGTTAACGTACCTCTCCTAGATTGCTTTTTTGGCCGATGTGGGTCAAATCGAGGACTTTGCTGCCGTCGAGAAGAAGGCTCTTCAGGTATTGATTGCCATTGGGAATGCTTCGAGATTTTATGAAGAAAAAGTCTAATCGTTTCCAGCTCGGCGCCAAAGCCTTCGTTTGCGAAAACCTCCAGCGTGAGCTCGTGGACGAAGTCGTAAAGCGAGCTATCCAGGTATTAATCTCCGTAACTATTGAATATCGGACTATGCTGACCTACTGCTCTTTATTAGTGCAATGCCGTCTTTGAGTCTCGGTACCTTTTGGGCACAGCACTTGCTCGGTGAGTTTCGTTTCAGTCAAACTCAGCGTCCTGCCTCTTGGACTTCATCTCACAATTTTGCAGCCCTGTGATCGCCCGCAGCCAAGTTCGAGTCGCAGAAAAACACGGTTGCCAATACTGTAAGAATCCTACCAATTTTGATGTCGAGTGAAGCTAACGACGTATCAGTATCGCATGGCTGCACTGGAAAAGGTAGGCCCGACAATTCCAGCGCTCACCTCCCACTCTTCATATACTTTTCTTCTTCTTTCCTTCATGATAACAAACAGATGCTGACATTTTGACAAAAGGAAACGACCAAATTCGCTTTGAGCTGGCTTTCCATGCGCTCAACCCGTAAGTGCTTTGGATCTCGACACCTCGACACGTTGACTAACTTGCAAAGTAACATTGAGGTTATTGCCCCATGGCGACTTCCCGCTTTCGTCGAGCGTTTCAAGTTAGTTCAATCTATCTTCCACTTTAAGACTGGCCAGCTAATCTTTTCAAGGGGTCGCAATGACCTGCTTAAGTTCGCCGCTGAGAACGGAATCCCCGTTAGCTCTACGCCCAAGGCCCCCTGGTCAATGTAAGTATTTCTTCCATCTCCTTTTTTCCAACAGCCCATTTACCCATTGTATCGGGATTGCTTTACTAATATTTCCATAGGGATGAGGTTCGTACACCGTGATTTCTCTCTCTTCCCTATGTTTGGAGCTTTGCAAAGTCACCTGAATCTTGAGGGATGGGCCTCCGACTGAAGCTTCACCCCCTGAAGCTTCGCCCCCTGAAGCTTCTATGTCGTGGTTTGGGCTCGCCTCAACTCAGAACTCCCTTGATACGCTACATGGATTGGCCTGAAGCACACTGACATCAACGATTAGAACATTGTTCACATCTCCTACGAAGCGGGAATTCTGGAAGACCCCGAGACGACTCCCCCGAAGGAGCTTTGGCTTCGTACTAAGGACCCCAGGGATGCGGCTGATGAGCCCGTCGAATTCAGCATTCACTTCGAAAAAGGTGTCATCTCTAAGGTTGTCATCGGCCAGGAGGAGATTACCGACTCCGTTGAGTCCTTCAAAGCCCTCAACAAGATTGGAGGCGATGCTGGTGTCGGACGCATTGACATCGTTGAGAACCGTTTTATTGGACTAAAGGTGAGACTTTCAAGAGACTTGTTTCGATCCGCGACGTTTTGGTTACCTACCCCGAGATCCAAATGTCGAAGTGTCTCACTTGTGGTACCTCATTTGGCAACTCTCAACCCTTGATCGCGTTGAATTAGGTTGCCCGAGTTGGCCTTCAGTGGATTAGGCACATGTGTCCCTTAAAAACCCTTGGAGTGCCTCATTTTGGTCCCACTATTTCAACTCTTCGGTTCCCGCTGTTCATGCTCTTTCCTCTCCTCTTTTTCCACATTTACGCCCGAGAAAAACTTGATTGCTAACTTTCAATCCAGTCCCGAGGTTGCTATGAATCGCCAGGCCTCACGCTGGCCCTGGCGGCCCATTTGGACCTCGAGGGTCTCGTCATGGACTCCCGAGTGCGAGAACTCCGGGATCAATTCGTCAGTCTGAACTGGGCACGCCAGCTTTATAACGGCATGTACTTCAGCCCTGAACGCGAGTTCATCGACAACTCTATTGAGTTCTCTCAGCGTAATGTTTCTGGAATTGTGCGACTGTCTGCCTACAAGGGCAACGTGACTATCTTGGGCCGTTCCAGCCAGTCATCCAACTTGTACTCCCAGGAGGATGCTTCTATGGACTCTCTCGAGGGCTTTTCCCCGATGGATACCTCTGGTTTCATTGCCATCCAGGCTATGCGCCTCAAGAAGTACGGCGAGCAGAAGCGAAAGGACGGCGCACCTCTTAGCCAGTCCTAATTTGCAGACATGGTATTGGAGGGGCTGGATAGCTGCCTTGCTGGTATAGTTGGAAAACCCCCTTCTAGGCAAACGAAGAACAAAAATGAAATCAGTCCTTTGTAAGACTCGGTTACAGTCACTTCCAAATCGAAAAGTGATGTGGAAAGCGAACAAGCTCTCACTCGTACAGATGGGCCGTATTTGGCTACATCGCTACCTATGTGGGTAATTAAGGACGGAAGAGCTGTTCAATGACGAATATTGACTACCTACGTAGCTGAGTTAGGAGGGCAACAAATGCAGGGGAAAACGCGGCACGACGAAAAAGAATGCACGATAGAATAATATTAATTTGCCTACTTTAGCATCTGCGGTGAAGCGGCGTTGGGGCCTCTTTATCTGGTAAACACTTGACGCATTTGCAAAGCATTGATGTTATTGAAATTGGTTCCATGAGCACAGCAAACACGATTTGCTATGTAATAGGCCGCTAGCTTTACACTGCAACTTCAGCTAACTCTCTACATTCGCTCTTATAACTGTTTACATGTTTGCTTGTATCGGCGCCCAGAAGTCATCCAGTACAAGTGACCAAGCCATCTCAGCCTTGAAAACATCCCATCAGAGGCCAATAAGATCTAACGAAGTAATTGTATTACACGACGATTGAAGGCTGCACGGGCCCCATTCCCGATTCCGTTGTGGTCTTACACCAGACTCAGTACCCCGGCCTCGTTGGACTGATGAAGGAAACCAGCCACTTCCCCTGACTCTTCCTTCTTCGGGCAATTGGTGTCCTTGTCCATTTGCCTCGATGAGATTATAGAAACTTATTATGGTTTATAAAGATACGATTATTACAGCTTGTTTATAAATAATCCAGGGGTGACCTTGCTTCCTGGCCATACCGCCTTGTGGGCTAGCTATTTGCGGAAGTTGACGATTGCCTCTTTTGTGCTTTTGCTAGCACTACCTATAGTAATAGCAAGGGCAAGGGAAAGTCTCTATGTACCTTGTAAAAAGTTAAACATTTATTTCGGTTGACTGTTCCGTGACTATCTTCTTACAGGTACCAAGGCATACAAGGGCATGCATACTGACATGGGCAATGGCTTCCAAATACAACTTCCAGATACAATGGCGTAAGCAACCTCCCAATACCATGAATCTTCATCCTCAAGCACCTTCAATGAGATAGCTCTAATTCCGATATACACCGCTGATTCTGACATACACCGCTGATCCGGCTGTTGGCATTTCGCAAACAACTCTCGCCCCCTTTTAGACCTCGCCGGCTTTTTTTGCGGGGATGGAAGTTATAAACATTGATATAAGGTGCCTTGTATTCGCCTTCAAGTAGTTCAATCAGCTTCAATTACATTCAGATCTTCCAAGAGTAATCTATCCAAAATGCACTTTCGATTGAGCCAGACTGCGGCGTGCTTGTCGTTCATAGCGGCAGCAAATGGCCTCAGCACTCCTCGATCCGTACCATCGCAACATGACCTTAGGGGAAAGCGTTCGATAGAAGTACGAGACGGCGTTACGCATACCGTGTTTGAGCACCGGGCGACTAGAGCAAAGATTGACTATGTGACAAACTCGGGTGTCTGCGAGACAACTCCTGGTGTAAACCAGTACTCTGGCTATTTGTCTGTGGGCAGTATGTAATCTGTTGGGCTGACTTGTGTTAAAGTTACGTTAGTTAACGAGTGATGCAGCAAACATGAGCATGTTCTTCTGGTTTTTTGAATCGCGAAACAGCCCTGCCACAGCGCCGCTGGCTTTGTGGGTGAATGGAGGACCGGGATGTTCATCCATGATTGGATTGTTCACGGTACGGAATGTAATCCATCTCTTTGTATATTTCAAGACTGATGAGGGACTTGGCAGGAAAACGGCCCTTGTACTTTCAACAACGTCAATGGAAACACGCCAGTGCTGAATCCACACAGCTGGAACGAGTACGCCAACATGCTATATGTTGATCAGCCTATTGGCACTGGATTCTCGTTTGGAAGCGAAACTGTCAACACGACTTTTGCTACTGCCGCTCCTGTCTGGACGTTCTTACAAGCCTTCTTCACCAACTTCCCACAGTACGAATCTCGTGACTTTGGTATCTTCACAGAGTCATATGGCGGGCACTTTGGACCTAGTAAGACTACATCCATCGTGTTTGGGATGTTTGACTGACTCGTCTAGGATTTGCTGAATATATCCAATCTCAAAACACCGACATCGCCAGCGGCAAGATCCAGGGTCAAAAGATTAACCTGGTCGCTCTGGGAATCAACAATGGCTATTACGACATGGCGATATCGGAAACGAATTTCGTCAGGTTCAGCGCCAACAACAGCTACTACCCATTGATCAACAACAGTATTGCGCTAGAGTACATCTCGGAAATTGAATCCCAGTGTCTGCCTGGCGTGTTAAATTGTTCGCCCTTTGAAGATGGCCACTTCGACGACTGCGTAGCAGCAGAGACACCTTGCGCGGCGGTCGACAACAAGTTTAGCCAGTTCTTTCTCACCAACTACTCTACCCATGATATCAGACAGCCCGCTCCTGGGAACTTCCCACCCGCAACTTACATCGCTTACTTGAATGATCCGGCAATCCAGAAGAAAATTGGTGTGAATGTGGCCTATTCGGACTGTTCCAGCGACGTGGCGAACAATATCGACAACCTTGACGACGGTAATTCTTTCCTATTACATCCCTATTTTACTGTTCCATCTAACATTATTCAGGATTACGCTCGTATCTGCCCGCTCTCTCCAAAGTCGTTCAATCCGGCGTGACTACAGTCATTTGGGCAGGCGATGCCGACGCCGTCTGTGATTGGTTCGGAGGATTTGCAGCTGCGAATGCCATCCAGTACCAAAGCCAAACAGCCTTCAACCAGAAGGCGGTAACCGGATATACGGTAAACGGTGTCAAGGGAGGAGAGTTCAAAACCGTCGGTGCGTTGAGCTGGTTGAGGGTGTATGCGGCGGGCCATGCAACCCCGGCTTTTCAACCTGAGCTGGCGCTACAGGTGTTTAAACAGACCATGATGAAGACGCCTTTAAAGTCTACTTGAGAATATTTGGCCTATTCATTATAGTCGTCACATCAGGAGGCTTGAGGCAGGTTTATGCGGTATTCGCTGGGAGAGTTCAATTGTAGGTGGTGCAAATTCTCTAAGTATCTCTATTTTAATATGCATTATAATAAGAAAAGAGAAATCAAATAACTTTATATTGATAATCAGATGTAAAAGAAGTAGTGCAGACTAGAGGAATATCTCTATAATAATAGATACTAGAAAAATATTGCTATCGTAGCGGATACTAGAAGAACATGGCTATAGTAGCAGACACTAGAAGAATATTGCTATAATAGCAGCTATTGAAGTGCATTATATTAATACCATCGATATAATGATCTAGGTGTCATTCATGGACTAAGAGGTGGGTAGGACAATAACCAATAATCCTGACCGCCACGCACTAATCAAGACTATTGTATGAGAGCAGAGTATGTGTGACTTGATCTCAATAATTTTTTGGAGATCGTGGAGAATGAGACAATATTAGAGGTTTTATTCCTCTTACAGGGATACTGTAGCGATCTTACGAGAGATTGCCCAAGACCAGATTCTTAGCCTATGAAGCCCGGCATGAGGTCGTCCAGAGATTAAGGTAACTCAGCCCAGCTAACTCGGTATATATGAGCTCACTTCTCTACGTTTGTTATATATCTTAAATAACTTGTCAATAAAAAGCAAGCAGACTGGAACTAGTTATAACTCCACAAGGCATGTAGTACTGCATCGCCCGTAACAACCCTGACAGTTCCGCCAACACAGTCTAGAACCCAGAGATTTGTCTCTTCGGAATGGATATCTTACACTGACAGACAGGGCCCAGTTTGTGGCAGATTGCACAAATAAATAGTTGCGCTAGCATTCTTTCAACAATATAGGACTATTGCCTCTTGTCTGAGTAACGCAACACCGGGGTTTCCTGATCGGCGGCTCTACAATATTGACAAATATCTTTTCTCTAGTCTATAGTGTACTCCGCATTGTTGCTGTCAAAGCCGAGCACTTGATCTCGTCGTCATGAGACACGCATGATTTGTAACTGATAATCGGGATGGCAACTAAGACAATAGAGATTGCCACTAGGAGACTCGTGATCGCGGCGGTGAGACTCAATATCGCTGCAGTGACACTCAATATGGCGATTGTAGTACACACAGTCGTAACTTGACGACCAATACACACCTAATATCCGGCCAGAGTAGGGCAAATGTATATAAAGTCTCTGAGGCTCTCCTTCTTTTCTCTCTCCCAATCAACCTCACAGCCGATTCTCTTTACATACTTCTATCAGCTCTCTAGTTGCTCCAGATTTCTCGCTTATTTTACTATCAAAACCAAATTCGCAAAAATGGTGGCGTTTACGAAATTCCTTTGGCTGGCTTTGACTGCCACTGCTGCCACTGCTGCAGCCATCGTTCAGCGCGATGTTGTTACCGTTCAGAACGATATTGCGCAAAAGATTAGCCCAACCTGGGCTACCCTCCATACCGATATCAATGCTTTCCCGGACAGCGGCGTATCAGGAGCAGTTACAATCCGACTGGATTTCACTAATGCGATTGCTGCTTTGAATGCCACAACTGCTGATATTAAAAATACTGTCTCATTTGGCGTCGTCTCTGGCACAGCTATCCTCGCCGATGTTCAGCAGCTCGTGCCTACCTTTGTAGCCGCGATAGTGAAGTTGGGGACCCAAGTGTCTTCTTGGATCGCCATACCAGATGGGAAGGCTTTGATTTTATCCCAGCTCCGATCAGCAGACGCCGCCGTGATCGGGTTTCTTGATGCCGTCATCGCAGCTGAGCCTCAGCTTTTGAAGGCCGGTGGTCTAGCGATCAAGGCCCAGATGACGGCTACCTTCACCACTGCCATAGCCGCCTACAGCGTATAATCAACACCTTTCGCGGCATTGTGAAATAACATATTGAGGGGCATTGCTGCATGATCAAATCTTGTTGTGGTTAGTGAGGGAGTCGTCAATGAGTTTCTTGAGTTGGGTGAGGACTGTGGAAAGCATGTGGTACGGCGAGAAGGGAGTCAGAGTATGTCGAGTTGATAAAGCCCTGAATAAACGGTGCAGAAGTGGTTGCAGATACGTCTCCAATGAATCATGCTGTATTTACAACGCTACACTAGATCATATCAATTGCATATTTGGGGCCACCACCAGATGATATAGCAAGCTAGTCGTTTTACTTTTCAGCCCTTGAATAGTGATATGTTTAGTAATTAAAATCCACTCGAATATCAAGTACTTATGTACTGTGAACAGTCTGGATGATGTCCCATCTAACCTGAGCAGCTCCTTTCTCTCTCTTTCATTTCCACCTCCCAGAACTTCCTATACCTCTCAACAGCACCTCGGCCATCCTTTTCTGATACACTCCGAAGCCACTCCTCATCAGGCTGCAGTTGTAATTGACAGTCAGGTGTTGCACCAGCTTTCAGGAGAATCTCAACGATATCCCAGCATCCACGGACAACAGCCGCATTCAACGCACTTTGATAGTTTCCGCCGCGTGCGTTAATATTGGCTCCTTTCTCTAGCAATATCCTTACTAAAAGAGTCCGACCCGTGTAAGCAGCTGCCTGCAAAGCCGAGCCGAAGAAACCGCCTCGTGCATTTACATTAATATTAGGACAATGTTCGAGGAGCCATTGTGCTCTGGGGGGGATTTCAAAGATATCATTTTCCAAAACTCCATTGCTGAATGAGGTTTCCTTTCCACATGCGATTTGCAACGCAGAACCCAAATTCTCACTTGTGACATTGGGGTCAATTCCGCTTTCAAGTAAAAAGCCGATCAGATTAGGCGATGGTAGTTGGTATTCATCTGGGGAATATCCGAGCGGGTCCCGTTGACTCCATGTCATTGCGGCATGCAGGGCAGTCCCATGTTTTTGAGAAACATGATTCACATCAATTCCATGTTCAAGCAGAAGCTGAAGACTGGGAATGTCAGCAGAACGAGCTGCTGCGTACCAGGCGGCACCATCTTGGAGCTGAACATCTGCGCCGTGTTCAAGCAATAACTGAACCAACTCAAAGTTCCAAGCACAGGCAGCTTCGAGTGCTGTTCCATATTCCCCGTGTTGCTCATTTACATCAGCACCACGGTCGAGCAGCCATCGTGCCACATGCACCACAGATTCGTCATCATGGAGTGTATGGTAACCACGCTTCGCTTGACAGGTGCTTATAAGGGCTGTTCCATAATGATCCGAGTGCGCATTTACATCAGCACCATGGTTCAACAGAAGCTGCACACATGCCGTGTCATTCTTGAGACTCCTGCAGGCGGCTATCAGTGCCGTTTCGCCGTCTTGGGCGCATGCGTTGACATCCGCACCATGTGCAAGGAGCAAGTCGAAGATTTCCTCATGAGGCGATTCCAAAGCGGCGGCCCATAGCGCGGCTCCGCAGTGTTCGTTTACACCGACGCCCTCGTTTATGAGCAATGTGAGGATCAAGAGTTTAGTCTGTAGACTTTCACGAACTGATAACTCGTTGAGGCGCCGAGCTGCCGCAGCTTGTAAAGGCGTACCGTAACGACCCCCTTCTGCGTTCACATCAGCTCCACAGCCGAGCAAAAAGCGCACAACTTCTATTGTCCCTTCATAACAAGCAACTTGCAGTGCAGTTTTCCAATCATCGTTACCCGGTTGATCGATTTCGGCGCCGTTGTCCAGGAGTAGCTTGATCACCTGCGTTGCCTGAGGATGTGACGACGATGCTGCCGCATGGAGTGGTGATCCGTAACGTCCCCCTTGGGCGTTCACACTGGCGCCATGCTCAATAAGAAGCCGTACAGCTTTCATTTTTACTCCGATATCGCGTGAATAATATAAAGAGAAGCAACATGCAGCCTGTAGTGCTGTTCCATATCGCCCGCCTTGAATGCCGGGGTCTGCGCCACAGTCTAATAACTTCTGAATCCGTTCAAGCATGAGCTCTGGCTTTCCGTTCAAACTAAAAGCTGCCTGGAGCGGCGTACAATAGTCTCCCCCTGAGGCATTGACATTGGCACCTCTCTCTAGCAGTAGGTCGAAGAGTGCAGAGTCATAGGTCTTTACCGCAAGGCAGAGCGCTGTCCCCAAGGATCCGATTTGTTTATCGATGTCTGCGCCACCATCAAGGAGAATCTTCACACTTCGGGCGTCCCGACATAATGAATAACTAAGTGAATTCTGGGAACGGTTGCCATCTACGAGGAACTTTAGAACATCAAAGTGTTGGCCCTCCGTTGCGGCATCAAGAGCTGAACCCCAGCCGTCGCAACGGGTGTTAATGTTGGCGCCTGCTTTGAGAAAAAGCCGTACAAGGTCTAAATGCGCCTCATGGGCTGCAAAATAAAGACCAAAATCCAGATCCTCTTGCGTCAAATACTTATTTGCCCCAAATTCTTGAGAGATCAGGAGCTCAGTCAGCTGATGTAAACCACGCTGGGCAGTGTAACAATGTGGTTTCAAAGATGCATGTAGCATATGTGGATTCGTCGAAGTATTCGCTTCCTGATTGAACCGAAGCTGTAGATTTCGGCTGTGAAAAGCGAGCGCGAGTGCCGCATCTTCTGCAAGGTTGGCTGGCCATGATGTACGTGGGACCTCTTCCAGATGAAGTGCCCAGTACACAGTGACATATCCTAGCAAGGGAAAGCTATCCATACTCTCAAAATATTTTCTCCGACTTATTTTATTCATGGTTGTGACATGGTTAAGGTAGGCGAGGCATGATTTTGCAATATATAAGTGAGCGTCGGCTTCTGTGAATGAGAAAGCAGACGTAGGGTTTCCTGCTATTCGGCGAGACGTCAAATACTCTTTTATAGAAAAATGAGCCAAACCGACTTCAAAATAAGTCTCCTTGTAGGCAGATTCACCGGCTGAGCCCATGCGATGAACCGGTAGGGTAATGATAAGGCCAGAGAAATATTTCAATACATCGGTAGAAGTAAAGAGCCGCTCCGTCTCATCAAAGACAACATCATTGTCTGGGTGAATTATGAAGATATCAGAGAGTTCTTTATGAGTCAGGATCGTCTTCGAAAACGCAAGCCATTTTAGGGTATTTATAACCTGGCTTTGGAACCTAGTATCAATATTCTGGAGTATTCGGTCATATGTTGCGTCAAGTCCAGCAGGAAGGTCTTGGAGAGCTTTGCGAATTTCTGCTATAGACGACGGCATTCGAAGTGCCTCTAGCTGAAATCGAACATATTGGAACCTAAATAGAAGATGGCATATTAAAACAGGCAATCTTTATCTTAATTTGAAAGTTCTGATAACTTACATGCAGTCTGCTTTTTGAGCAAGTAACTGTCTTGCTTCTTCTTTTACTTCCTCCGGCCATGTATCGAAGTCGTCGGTTGCCAGAGTCACATTTATACACTGCCGGATATCGTCATCGATAGCTTGCTGATGGCTTAATAGATCGATCTCGATTTTCGCTGGTGAAGATAAAAGAGGGCGTATTCTAAGATTAATGTCTGGCTTCTTGCGGCTCGTTAAGAATATATGAAAATTATCAGATGCAGCTGCTAAAATACGGCGCAAGCTTTTCAGGAGCTGTTCCCTCTGCCCCCCAAGTAAAGGGCACTCATCCAAGCCATCGATGATAATATATACAGCAGAGCATCCCGACGTAGAGGATAAGAGCGCCGTCTCAAGTGTTTGCGTGTCCGGGCGCTGGCCTTTCATTTTGTAGTCGTTAAGGCGTTTAATAGCATCTAATTGCGATACATCAAACCTGTTAGAACAGATTTGCTTGATAAGTGACGCAAGCATTTCGTTAACTTGCTGCTTCTTTATATCACTGAAGCTAAAATAAAAATACGCCAGAGCAGTAGAAGGCTTTAAAGTATGTCGATCTTTCAAGTAGTTGATGACTGACGATGTTAAAACTGATTTCCCGGAGCCAGCTATAGGCAGTCAGTCTCATGTTTCAGTAGGCCGGCGGTAGGCCTCGCACATTGACGAAGGATCAAGACTTACCCTTGCCATGAAGCCATATCAGTGAATTAGCATTTGTTTCCCAGGCTTTGAATTCCTCACTACCTTTGAGAAGCCATTCATTAGTGCCATTCTCATACCTAACGAGTGCATCATTGTATGTTGAAGAGGGATCAACATCGCTCAGCCAGTTCAGGAACTCTCTGTGTTCTTTTTGAGCAGCTGCACTCTCGTTTGCCAACTGTTCCTCAGCATGCCGAATGTCACGCCAGATCTGCTCAACTGCGGCAAAACTCTGCTCCTTTTCCCGGACATCGCTTATGAGTTGCTCCCAGTCATTCCACTGGACAGCATCTAGCCGAGGCGGAATTTAGTTGAGTAGTAACAACAACTTTTAACTTCGAATTTTAATATTTGCCTGTAAAGCCTCTCCAAGGCGGCCTTATACTCGCGGTGGGAATGCTGGAACTTTGCGTGATCGCGCACTCGAGTTTCGTGACTGCGTGCCTCTATATAAAGTTCTTCTCTCATTTTACTTTGGGTAATAAGGGAAGAAATATATTCGAGTCCTTTAGCTAAAGAGGCGCTTTCAGATGATGCGTTCATAAATAACTAGTAAAGCAAATTAGTAAAGTGGTCTTCTTATATAATAGTATACCGTTATGAAATATCTCAACTTACTGGAAGTAAAAAGCTGATTCCTGTCCAGGCTATCGAGGCGAACGGGTTCGCACTGACGGCCTGACTAACGTAGTTGTTTGCAGAGTTTATAACGTTCAAAATAAGCTGTGAGATATTTTTCATTTGAACCTCATGATCGCCTAATTTGAGCTTTGTATTATCGTTCACCTCCTCCATACGTTTTTGAAGGATCGTCCACATCTGCTCCCTGATATTTGCCTTGAAGCTTAGGGTTTGTGCCACACCAGCGGCGACAACTCCTTTGAGGGTTGATTCATATTCGGCAACCAATGCGCTATTCTTCTCTCGCAGCCTTTCGTATGCCACATTCCACAGCTCTTGAATCGGAGTATTGTCTAACGTGGATGGCGCATAATCGACTTTAGAGGTCTTTGATCTTTCAGTTGTTTCAATTCGGCAGGTTCGATCGTCTGTTGAGTCAATGTTATTGCGCGATTCGATTGCGTTCGTCACGTCTTGACGCCCTTGGCCTTGGCGTGCATCGTCAGAATTGACTGCGACGGTTTCGTTTGCAGATGAAGAAGAAGAGTGCTTCTGTCTTTGTTTCTGGAGCCAGCGTCTGAACCCCATTATCGTATCCGAGAAGAATGATTTCTTTAACCGCGTGTAAAAAGCATGTACACACAATGAGGGCTGTCGGAAGCCTTGGCTGCCTGACGGTGTCTAGGTTCAGGTGCCTGCTCAGCCTCGCGAAAGAATCTATAGCAACCCCAGCTGCAATCGTCATTGGACAGCATTTGAGGTTACATCAAATTTCCCATGCCGATGGAATAATGAAGGTATCAGCTGCATAAGACATCGGATACTCTTATTGGACAGCCGGAGAGCCATATTTTTCTTGGGATAAATGAACATTGAAACTCAGCGATTGTGAAGCACCGAGGTGCATAGAATTTTACAATAGTACGCCAATGGCATTCTACTCGACTATAGATGATAATACGCCGAATATTCAGACAATTCTCTCTTCTTCTTGTTTAGGCGTCATCCGCAGCCGACGACGCCACTTCATGCCACTCTTGTGAAAAGCACGCTGTGTCCGCTCTAATGGATAGTTGATGGGCGATTCGCCTCCAGTGAATATCATAAAATCGTAGAGGAACGCCCCCATGAATGAGCCCAGCAATGTACCCGCCCAGGGACCGTAGAACCAGTAGGGGTTGGTGAAGAGCTCAGAAGTGTAACCCAAGGCCAAAAGCGCCAAGCGAGGACCAAAATCTCGACTCGGGTTGAGAGCAGCGCCTGTTTGGTTAGCGAAGCTCATGCTGAGGCATGTAATGATGAGGCCGATGATGAGCGAGTTCATGCCCGCTCCAGGAGGGGCATTTTGATCGTCACCAAGAGCCAGTACAACAATAGTCAGACACATTGTACCTATAAATTCGTTGAATAGGGCTGTAGGTGCGTTAATGTATGAGCTGCGTTGGCTTGTGACGAAGCAGTTTATGATATCATCGTCTACTCCGGTAAGGAGATAGTGTTTGATAGACACGTAGTACACTCCGTATGCGGCAAAACACGCGCAAAAAGCTCCAAGAAACTGTGCCAAAAAGTACTCGGGCATCTTGCGCTTAGGAAACCCACGAAAGAACCAGAGCATTATAGTAATTGTAGGATTAAGATGGGCACCAGAAACGCCACCAGAGATGTATATCCCTATCATGGTAGCAAATCCCCAAGCCCAGTCGGTCGTGTTTGGGTTTCCGGCTTTAGCCACTGTGACAGAAAGATCGGCGCAGAATCCAATGGTCAGTTGAACGAAAACAGCCAGAGATTCGGCCAAGGCTTCACGATGGTGAGTGCGGATAACAGACCAGATGGTGTGGTTGTTGTGAATTTCGTCCTCTACCAACTCCTGGACCAAGGGGTGGAGGTCCTCTGGGTATGCATCTTGGTCAAGCCGTAGTGTCTCAAGAGAAGTATTGCCCTCTATCAGCTCGTCTGGGCCTGGATCAAATTCTCCCTGTTCCTGTCCTGACCGTTGGGACTCGTGGCTGTCTTTGTGTCGTTCTGAAGTATGTTCAGATAGGCCTTCTTGGACAGTATACAAAGGACTCTGAATTGATGGACGCGTGATGGTAGCTCGTCTCTGGCTTGACCTCGTTTTTACAAGCTGTGGGAGTCCATCTGATGCCGCCTCAGCATCTGCGGCCAGGATCGTTTTTATAAAGTTATTCTCTCGCTGTTGTCGGGCATCGGTGACTTGCGCTCCCATTTTACGCAAGTCGGCCGACTTCTCAATGCGCCCCTTTTCAATCTCATTTGGGTCGACATCCAGCCCTAGATTTTGCGAGTTTTCAGCGGGCAGCTCGGCGTTGACGCAGTTCTCCAGCAGCTCATTCTTTGTTGGTACCATCCCCGGACGGACAACACGCGGCAGAGGTTTGGCTAAACTCCATATTGGCTTGGCATTATTTGGCTGCTCATACGAAGGATTGAGGTCGCTATAACCTGGGTGAACAAAAGGTTCATGTGCGGTGCGCAATTGAGGATTGTCGGCAGTACCAGCAAGGTTGAATTGAGTTCCTTGGCCAGCTGTGGTTATAGGTGCCACGCTGCGAAAGGTAGACCTCCTCGAGGCTCTACTCCGTCGACGGAGGCTTGAACGTTCTTGATCATCGCGATTCTCGTTAAGAGCTCGTCTTGAGGAAGTCATGGACTCGTTTGTGACCTGCTCGGTTGGTGAGGTGATGTTACCGGCATCATTATTTGAGGCATTGCGGGCTGAATTAGACGAGCCTTCCATGTTGTTTGGTGGGATTGGATCGCGATAATCGAAATTGGGGGTGAGCAACTTGGTCGTTTTGCCGAGATTTCAATGGCTCTATCAGTCAAAACGTTTGCTTTGGAACGATTCAAACAAAACTTTGTGAGGCAATATTGAAACAAGAAATGACAGTTTGGCTGGGCTATTCGCGCCTCAAACAATAGTAAATATGACCTCCTACGATGGCCAGCTATAGGATAAGGAGATAGGGTGAAGACAACATAAAGTTATAGAAGCAAAACAATGAGCCACAAGCCATTCCATTTCTCCGCGAACAAACGAATCCATGAGGTCATACGGACTCTCATCTCCTAATAAGGGCATTACGCATGCCGTTGTCAACGGTTAGATCGGAAGAGATTTGAGCTTTTTTAATCTATATCGAATCCACAATGCGCAATTCCGGCACAGTATTTCTTGGAACCGGTGCCGATCGGCGACTCCATCCACCTGAGCAAAAAGGCCGAAATACGGGGCGGCGGGGACTTCAGAAGTCCAGATTGAACCCAATCATGTTATTCATGGTTACCAGGTGCCCCAGTGAGAGCTTTTTTCATTTTTGACAGGCCGAGTCGCCACATCCGTGGAGAGATACGAGCGTTGCAGGGGCGAGAAGTTCTCGAGAGTCAAGGTGTGACGGGGCCGGGATTGAGGTTATACAGTAGTATCGCCGAGGAGAAAAATGGAGCGACACGTGAAAATCGGCTGTCAACGCTAGAACTTGAGCAGGATAAAAGACAGTTGGACTAAATAAGACGTCAAACTGAGTCGTGTTGGACTCCGTCGACTATACGAGTAGATACAGCCACATGGTTCCAAGACTTGCTAGTCTATCACTGACAGCTCCTCGTACTCAAGCATCCGGCCCATTTTACAACCTTCCCAGGATTATCATCTGACGAAGTGTCATTTATTTTACTTTTCCAAATAGAAATAGCACCGCCAGAGCTTGGATGTAGTTCTCAGCAAAGATTACATAGCTAGTACTTCACTTCAATAACTGTTGTTATAGATGTAGTAGATGTAATATCTCTATATAGCACATACGCTCTATGTACTCTGTATTACGCATAGAGACGGCTTCTTGGCATCAGCAAGTATCTCAATCCCTGTACACCTTGGCGCTGGATGACCAAGTTGGGATGCATAACAGTCACTCTGTGAAACACACCCACAGACAAGGATAAAGACGTATCACCATACGCAGCAAGCAAAAGAAAAGAGTTTCAAACTTGACTTGCAAAGTATTAAAAAGAGTTATTGAAATATCATGCATCAAAATTGATATATAGCACACCATCCCCTTCACCACAACCTCCACCATCTCAAAAGAAAGTTGAACTAGCAACCGACATCGTACCGTGCAATACCCAAATGCCTACCCCTATGCCCAATAGACCAGTCGCAGCAAAGAGTAAATAAAAAAGAATACGCACAAGGAAGAGCAAGAAGAGAAGAAAAGAACCAGAGAAGAAGCGAAAAAAAGGAACACAAAAAAACAAAAGGAACAACAGTAGCCAGTACAATGCCGAAATAGAGTGAAAAAAAAACACCATAGTACCCAAATCCCCTTTCCATTTCCGTCCGTTGCGCCATCGCCGCAATAAATCCTCCCCTCCTTGTCTCTTCTTCTTCTTCTTGAGGTCTGCCGGCTTTTTCCCCCGCTCTCACCTCATCATATCATTTTCTCTCACTTTCTCGCTTGAAGCGTGTCCAAAAAATGACGTTTCTTTGGCGTAATGAGGATCATAAAAAAGAATTCATGTAATCTCAAAATCGCAGGGAACATTCAGCGTTGTAGTAGTGGTAATGGTGGTGAAAAGTGGTATAAAAAAAGTCATGCTGCCTCTCCCGTCGCGCCTTGGAAGACTAAAACGCCCGTGTATATGCATACGCATTAATCGCTCGTAATAGAATAAAACGTGAAGTCATGATCGTTAAGATGTAAAGTTTACAAGGTGTTTAGCCATTTCCTTGTGAATGGCCGTCCCAGCCCGTCGTCTGGTCACGCTTGCCTACGTCGTGCCCGAGACTCTGCGGCCAGTGGAAGATACCGCCGCGCCCACACCAGCACTACCGACACGGCCACTCGTCTTGCGAACACCAGCAGATTCCTTGGATCTCAAGGGTGAATCCGCAGCTTGCCGCCGATTCCGGACTTTGGCGAGTGTGCCAGGCTGGCTGGGGACCCTCTCGGCAGATTTGGGTTTTACGGAACCAATATTCTCAGCATCGAATGAAGCGTCATTGTCAATGACATAGGGGCTCGTGTTCTGGCTTGCCACTTGAGCTTTCTCGCTCCGATTAGATGATTGGGTCGCTTTGCGCTGCTTTCGCATCCGCAAGTGCTGCTCCTCGTCCGAGTCTGGGGGCTGTGAACGGCGCTGTGGCGATGGTGGTGCTGTTACTTCCTCCTGTTTATGTTGCTGCTGTTCGAAGAGTTGCTCCTCCGCTGCCGCGTGAAAAGCGTCCGATCTGTGATGATGATTGCGCCGATCGCGCGCCGCCTTTCGCGGCTGACCTGGCGTTGGCGCCGGTAAATAATCTTCGTGAACTCCGACATTGCCGCGATCTTGGTCCACCTCACTAAGGGGAGTGCGGCCGGATGGGCTCCGGTTAGAGGGTGTCACTGTCTGGCCGTTACGCGCAGACTTGACGGCTCGCATGGGCGTCTGGGGTGCCGGATGACCGGCGGCGGCGGCAGCAGCAGCAAGCTCTCTCCTGAGCTTTCGCTCAATACGCTCCTCGATCCACCACTCTCGGAATGTTCCCTGGTTGAGGTGCAGCCAGTGCTGCTGAGGTCCAACAACCATACCAGGTCTCATGAAGCGCATGAAAGAGATGACTTCGTTGGCAGTGAAGCCGTGGCGGTAGATCAGGTAGGCGCCAATGAGGCAGCCGGTTCGGCCAAGGCCAGCCTTGCAGTGAACAGCCACGCCTCTCTTCTTGACAGTGATGGTCTCGTGAGCCATGCGAATGAACTTGCGAACCATGGAAAGCGGAGGGCAGGTTCCATCATCGAAAATCATGTCAACATGCTGGATTCCCAGCGCCTCAAAGTAGGATGGGGAGTAGAGGGGCGAGTTCAATCGGACGACCAAGCCAATGTTACGCTCAGTAAAGTGCGAGAGCACATTCTTGAAGGGCTGGGGAAGAAGCGGGTGATCCTCGACCGCGGCCACGTCCCTGGGAAGCAGAGGATACAGGTCGGAGTCCTCAGTAATCTTGGCCACTGGCGTGTGTTGAGGGGAGGCAAAGGCAAGAAAGTTGGGCGTGACCCAGTTGAAGTCGCCATGCTCGACTCGCTCATACATCTCATACTGGTCCAAGTCAAAGTTATCCAGGTCGCAGCACTTTTCTTCCTTGGCCTTCCAGACACCATATACCACATCCTGGACGCTGATGCCGTAGTCTGCCTGGCTGTAGCCGGCATCTCGGAAGGGCATCAACGGAGGGTCAATCTGAGCAATCGGGGCCAGGGCCAAGTGAGGCGGCCAGTTCTGAATCAGAACCATATAGCAAGCCAGCATACAGGCAGCATTTGCGCGACCTAGAAACAGCCAACAATGTTAGTAAATCAACTCTTTCAATTCCATGTTTAAAGGCGGTCAAGACTCACTCCTCGGATCAGCAGCACTGTAAAAGACAATGGGTCGGTCTCGGTTCTCCTTGGCGCCCAGGATATCGTGGAACTTGATGGCAAAGCGGTAGAGATGGCCAATGTGCAGAGGACCAAAGTCGTGGTGAAAGGCGTTGTACAGAAGAGTGTCGTCGACTGTGAAGTAGCAGGGAGGGTTTCGGTTGGTTACCAGAGGTGCCGGGGCAGCTCCGTCCGCATATCGCGACGCTCGCTTCCTTGGGGATTCGGTGCCGGGGAGCGGCGTATCGGGAGTCGGAGGGTGCACATAGGCGCCCAGATAGAGTCGGTCTGCAGATTGAGAAATTGTCAGCGCCAAGTTCGGAAATTTATAGAGAAGCTGCACTGCTCAATGAGGAGTGGAAAGAAAGCTGTCCTACCTGGAATGTATTCAACGACATGGCCCAGATTCTGGGAGTGTCTCGTAGAAGGAGCCATTCTTCCAGGCTCGCTATGCTTCCAATCCGCAACAGCGAATCACTCGTCCACGTCCGTAGTAATAACAGAATCTAAATGTAAAATATGATGCCAAAAAGCTGTTTGGAATTGCGCAAACGCGAATGCGCAAAAAAAGAAAAGAAAAAAAATGGCGAAAGCTAAGCTGCGGTGAAGCTCCCCAAAAAAGGGTCGTGTGATGCAAGTGATGTAAACAAGAAAGCGGCAACAACGCAAAAAGAATAAAGGGGGCTGGGCGGGATTTAGCGAGACAAGACAAAATCAAGTAACCCAAACAGCAGACAGCTCAATCGAGGCGGACAGGAATAATTTTGACCGTCGACAATCACCAATGTCTTTTGGTTCGAAATTCGCTGCGAGTGGAGGAAATAAAATACGTTGGGGAGGATAACGGGTGTTCGGGGGTGTGGGCGGCGAATTGCACGGGTGCACCTTGTCTCTCTCTCTATCACGGCTCACTCACGCTCTCCAGCGGCGGTCTCTTCCCTCACAATGCTAAGCGTCACAGCAATGCGACTCAAAAGCTCCAGCAAAGATGAGAAGGGAAAAAAGAACAAAGACTAGCCAAAAGGCAGACCTTTTCGTACCGGAGGTAAATAAGAGGAGATTGGGAGGCAAGGAGGAAAAGAGTCAGGCCGAGAGGGGAAGCGTGAGGATTAAAGAGAGAGAGGGAAAAGTCAGCCGGTGATGTTTCGAGCTGGTGATCTGGGCCGGCGCGGGTGTTTTTGTAACAGGGGGGAGTTTGGCGCTGCAGATGTTATTCTTGCAGGCCTGAGCTCCCCCTAATGGAGCGCTACAGCTGCGTTGCCCCCCTGTTCCCCCGGCGCCAGCGCTCCAAGGCCAGCGCAGCGCTGTTGTTGCGGGTCGCGGACCTGTCGCCAGGGCAACGTCATAACAAGCACTGGGCAGCTGTGCCCGGGGTCTGACGTGCTAGAACGCTGCTGAACGGCTGCTCACGGTTTAGCGTCTACAAGGTCACCCAACAGGTGGCTCGACGGCATTGCGGTGCGCCACGTTCTGTGGCTGGTAATACCCACATGCCCCATTCCAGCCCGTCAACCTGAAGTTTTGCATCTGCATCTACCTAGGTATCTAGAAGCAAGCTCGAGGAATTCCATCATCAACACGCACAAGATCCACCCTATCCCGGCTCTTTAATCACCTGCTGCAGCGCGCATACAGCCAGCCACTCGTTAAGCCCTACCACAACAAATCCAGAAAAAGAAGCAGAGCAAGAAACAACAAACGAGAGAAGCATCACCAGCGCCATTCATCATCGGGCCACACAAGCAAGACCCCTCCATTCTTCAACCTCGAAACGAAAAAGAAAGACAAGAAAAAACATCCCGAGACTCGTTGTCTCACCGGAGAACTCTCCCCACGCAATGAGTTCCGATCCCAAGTTCCCATGCAGCATGCAAGTTAATTTCCCCTCACTCCTCCCGTTACCCTGCCAATCAACTGCCATCCACCTCCATCTCCATCATTGCATTATCTCTCCATGGCTAACACAAACATCGCGACCCCTCAACAGACAGCTGCGCATCCCCTTCCCTACGCCCCGCCTCGCCTCCACGGCCCTCAAGGCCCTCCAAGTCGACCCCGAACTCTCGCCCCTCGTCCAAAGACATGTCTCCGTCGTCTCGTCCTCGTCCTCATCCACCAGCCCCAGCTCCGGCGACCATGCCGAGGTGCTGCTAGTAGAATACCAGGCCACGACCAACCGCATGCTGCGAGTCGCCGTCAACTCCTTCATGGAAGGCCTCAAGCTGGTCTTGGAAGTCATGGAGCAGTTGGACGTCGACGTATTAGCTGCAGAAAAGGCAAATCCAATAAAGTCTCCGTGAATATATATCCCCACGGCGCCCTCTTGCTGCCTCGATGTGAAATATAACTTCCATAATACACCTACACGTATGCGCAATGTTTCGACATATTGTAGTAGAGGTTACCCAGCATTTTAATCAAAACGACTACACCAACATACACCAAGTCAGAACTGCATTATATGATAATGATACACCATCAGTCGCGTAATGGTATTCAGATGCTTCCTCTCACAGAGTCTAGATTACACTATCAAATATAAAGTATGGTGGGATGAACAAACAGGGAACAAGAAGCGAGGAAAAAGACAGGGGATAGAACAAGATGACAACATGCCCACCCATTTGACATCAATGCATACCGAACAAAAAAAAAGAAACAACAGGAAAGATCAAGAAGAGTCGCAAAGAAAATTGGAAAAAATCGGATAAGACCGCCCAAATAAAAATGCCATGAACCATCCCCGAAAATTCGCCCACCACAACAAATTCCAAGAAAAATCTGCGTTCTACTCCGTGCCGGCCGGAAACCCCAACACGACGTAATATCATGTACATTGATCGTATCCCGTTAAAACACCGTTATCCCTCGGTTCATAGCATTCTGCATAGCAGGTGTGCTCATCAACATTAATGTCAGCTGCTTTCTTCGGGCTCGCCTACACTCGCTGTGGCCGTCGACATATTAACGTCTCCTTGGGCGTCCTGGGCACCGCCACCCTGTTCTTCGCTTATCCTGGGCAATTTCTTGTCGTTGTCATGGGTTGCGTCGCTCACTTCGGGGGTGCCGTCCGAACCCTTCAACTTCTCCAGCTGGTCCCTCAATGCTTGCAACTCCTGTTTAAGATCCACATTCTCCTTCTCGAGATTCTTCATGTGGACGATGGCATTCTCCACAACACTGGCCTTGCTATTTGAAGCATTTGATTGCTTGCCATCCTTCTTGTCATCATCGTCGCCCGAAATGATCTTATTTTTGCCATCCGGGAGGAGACTGGCCATGGTTTGTAAAGCAGAGTTGATGCGGTTTCGGCGACCTTGCTCGGCAATCTTGTGTGATGTCCTCTTGGAGGTGAGATTTGTGGACAGTTCGCTGGGGTAAGACACACCAGGGACTTGGTTGCCCTCCAAGATGTTCTGATAGTTCGATTTGGACATCAAAAGTCGCGATGCCTGGTCCTCAACAGACATGCCAGGAGCGCCGGGGAGTAGAGGCTTAATATTGGGGGATATCCTGGGTAGTAGAGCCGGAGATGCGTGGATAGATCCCGTTGACCTCTTGCGACTATTCCTGGCTGAAAGTTGGGGTGTCTTTCGCTGGCTAGAGCCGGAGGCTCCAGGTAGTAAGAGGGGACTCTGGTTTGCCGATGACGTTCCTGCCGCTCTCACGATTGGTGAAGGCATGGACTGGAACGTGACCCCCTTGGACACCAAGCTCGGCTCGGCCCGAGGGGTCTGTATACCAAGCTGGTCGTCGGCAAGACCACCAGCGAGCGACGGGTTAGATATTGATTCAGGGAGCTCAAGTGACTCGATGTTGTCGGAGAGCGGAGCCTCTTGGTGGCTTGTGATGATCTTCTTCGTCTTAGAGGCCGGCAATTTCATCAGAGAAGCAGGCGTGGCGGGATGAGGAGGGTGTTGCTCATCGAGCAGACCGGTTGCAAGGCTCGGCTGCATATTCGTTTGCGGGCGTATATAAGGCGATTTGCTCATTGAGCGCCTAGCAGGAATCGGGGGAGGGGGCATTTCCGACAGGTTCTCCGGCGAAACGGACGCATTCTCATCAGATCCATCGGTAGAAGCAGCCGGTAGGGGGAGCAGCCCGTGGTCGCCCATCTGTAGATTCCTCTCTTCCACCTCGCTCAGCACCTGTGATACCATGGCCGGGCTAGGACCAGTCTTTCGCCTGAGCGGCTTAGAAATGGGTGAACTCTTAACACTTGGCTTGCTCCTTGTCTTGGAAGCCTGAGTCTTTCTTGTCTTCTTAGAGAGGTCCAGGTTGACAGCGGGAACAGCAGACTGTTCGAGGTCCATCTCTACCGGTGAGTTATTCGAGTGAGTGGTGTGGTCATAGTTTGATGATGAATCATTCTGTGCATGGAGAGCCGGCGATGTCAGGGGACTAAAGTAAGCTCCAGGTACGGTAAAGGCAGTATCCATGTTGAAATGAGGATCCAGCGGGGTGACAGCTGGTGATACGAGGGGTGTAAAGGCCATCTAGAGGTGGAATTTCGTCATTAGAAATGGCTCAACAATAGTTCAAAGACGTCTACAAACGTATATCACAGCTGAGAGGATGGGAAAGGGTCGGGGCAGAAAAGACTTACATCCTGCTCGGCCATTCTTTGATGGTAACTTCTATCGTAGGCGCCTCTTGATGGCATCTGCTCGGCTTGGGAATAAAACTGAGCGCTACCGGGAGTCATCTCCAGACTCTGCGGCGTCGGGGGTACCGAGTGGCCATGGAAGAATGTGGCCTGCTGCTCTTGCAGCTGTCGCTGCTGCTGCTGAAACTTTTGCTGCTGCAGATACTGAATCTGGGCGTCGATGTTGGAAATGGCCTCGCGGGACGCCGACTGCGCCATCATGTGAGAGGGCATGGGCGCCATGGCGGGCGTGTGGTTCTGAAGGAGGCCGTCGCTTCGAGGAATCATGTTGGAGGGATCCGAGTCGCTCATGATGGCATCGGCGGTCTGGCGAGCCTGGGCCATGATGGAATGCGAGCCGTCATCCTGGAAGCCCTGGAAGTCAAACTGCATGCCGTCGCCCATGTTGGCCATGCCGCTGATGTCGAGAAACTGCTGGAAGTCATCTTCCGACGCTGCGGCCATGGCCTGGTCCTGCGGGTTCCACGTTGCAGAGCTCATCATGGCGATGTGTAGGAGATGCGCCGGGCGTCTCCGCGCAAGATGGTTGTTCGCTGCGAGATGTGGCCCAAGTCAAGCAATATCCAACGGTGTCGAGTTTCGTATGCCCAGAACCGTCTTTTCCTGCACTGTAGTGTGCCCACAGTGTGAGCAGCGCTCTCGGACACCGCTTTCCGAGGCTCGTCTTGAGAGAGAGCAGGAGATGAGATCAACAGAGAAGCGAAAAGCGAAAAGGCGATGCCGTCGTCGTCGACGAATGTCGGGGTAACGAAGGGCGTTTCGGTCGGGGAGTAGCGGCAGTAACCCGGGACGGAGCCGTTCTGTACATGTACGCACAGGCTCAGCAATTGGCGAATAGTGACGCAACGGCAAGAGTATCGTCAGCAGAAAAAAAGAAAGGATTGAAAAGAAAAAAAGTGCCGTCGTCTAAATATCTCCTGGACGATAAGCAAGACCCGGCGATGCGGCGCAACGAGATGGGACGAGATGCTCAAAAGCAACAGGCGAAAGAAGAAAAGAGGGCGAGCGACGAAAAGAGCGAAGAAAAAGGCCCGGATGGGGTCAATCTCCGGGGCGGAGAGGGAAAAAAAAGAGGCTGCTGGGGCAGGCCACCGCCAGGCAACTTGGGCCGGCGGCACAGGTTTTTGGTTATGCGGTGGTGTTCGTTAGCGGTGGCAGGTGGGGGATCGCAGCGGCGGATCTCGCGTGGGCGACTGCTAAAAGGCCCCAAAGAGGCGCTAGCCACAGCGGTGCACGGTGCTAAAGCGGCCCAGGGAGCGAAAATTGCGGCCAAGTCGGCGCTGCTAGGTAGGTATCAGCCAGGCGGTAAACTTGGCTCGCCTCGGGCTGGTGTCTGGCAAGTACTTGTAGTTTTGCTACCTAGTACTAAAAAGAAAAGAAAAGAAAAAATACCGTGTGAGCTCTTATCTGTTCAATTTGTTCAGATTACTTTATCTGGCTTTTCTTGACTGTGTCCGTGTCCGTCTCTCATCTCATGTTCTTTTTCCCAGCTGAACCTCGAGTTCTAGACTCGCGGCGGCTGTCCATCAATCCCAAACAGGAACCGGCTGCGTTCAAGCTGACCGAGAGGATTGCCCGAATGTGCATTTACGATGCAGTGCAGGCCTTGGCAGCTGCATACAACCCAGCACTGGTCCTAACGGTTTCTGTCCTTTTCTCTCTTCTCCTTCCAGATCCTCTCTTGTTTCAATTTTTTCTCCTCATTCAACCATCAATTCTTTCATCCCATTTGCCTCTCAGACGGGCGTCAGAACGAACTGCCCACGTGCATGTTACATTAGCCTCAAATCTCACTCTGCTCCATCAGGGTACTTGGCCTCACTGCATAGAAGCAGCCGCTGGTCAGGTACCGTCTAGACTGTGGGGAGTCGACAGGCCTCCTCGAGTCAGATCATAAGTTGATGGACCAAACGCTCCTATTCCTCTGCATTACTACCATCATTTTCCTTTCCCACGGCGGCGTACCGGCTAGCGCTGGCTGCTAACGGGCAAACTCGACGGGACTCTTCCTCACAACCGCCCAACTTCCTGGCAAGGGTCCAGATGCAATTGCGGCCCCTTGTCAGGCCAGTCCAAAAGCCCAGCCTTGGCTCGCATCTGCCTTTTCCGATCCAGACCCGGCTGGTGGTGGCTTGACCGCGATCACCAGATAGACATTCAGCCGGACCGTCACCATCAGCCGTCCATCCGCCCTCCCTCCATCTCGCCCAGCCGCATCGCAGGCCCATCGTTACTGACCTCTCGTCTAGTTCAGAATGGACCAGCGGCCGGCTAACCTAACCGAGGCCTTTTTTTTTTTCCTGTCGAGCTAGGGGTCCGGCAGTGGGGAGAGCAGAATATGCAGTTGAGTCGAGCACAGAAAACGGCACGGGGCTACGGTCCCATGAATTTTTGTTATTTTGGCGCTCAACTCTTACTGTAATTCCCCGTGGAGCCCAGCTCTCCTGCTATTGATTCCCCGCCGGAGCTCCAGCGCTAATTATACGTGTCGTATAGCGGCGGATAGAGGAAAATATGGGAACACGGCTCTATTACATGAAGTCCAAATGGATTGTCACAAGCATCCTTGAAACCCAAACCTCCGAGAAGAACCCAATGCTCAGACAGCCACCAATAGCCGTCAAACCCAGAATAGCACACAGCAAACGTCCATTCCAATCCAAATAACTCTTCCAGGGAATCCTTCTATACTGCCTCCTTTCTCTCCTTTCGGCGCGAGTAACCGCCCATCTACTCCACTGGCGCCCCCACCCCAAGCAATCCTTCGCAAGTCTGCAACGCCCAAAGGCTAATAAAAAAGGAAAAAAGGAAATATCTCAAAATTGAAAGGCCAATCAATGCAATAAGAGCACCAAGGGAAAACTTAAAATCAACGTTCCTTGCATTCTTCGGTCTCGGCAGTGCTCAGACACCTACTAGCATCCCACGCTAAACATCCGTGGCACGAAGGGCGAGCAAAAGACCCGATGCATGTCTGCATATCTACATCTTAGCTCAATGAAAAAGCACGCGAGAGAAATATCCGCAAGTGGGCGCCCACGGCTCGAAACCGCATCTCATACGAACTCAACACGTCCAGTCCCGGACCCCTACTATACAATACCTCCCTTGATCACACTTAGCCCGTCACTACGACTTCAAACTGCGTCCAGGCAAGGTCATGAGGGAGCTATGTAGAAACAACCTGCCCATCAAATTTCATGTGATTCCCGCATCTTGTCATGCAAGACTCGCCGGCCAATCACCTCTCCCCGTTCCCACCCCTCCCACGCCGATTCGGTTGCACCCAAATTCGGTGCCGATAAGCTGATAGGCAAAACTCGACCCAAGCTATAATGCTGATGCTGCAAGTTTATTTCCATCTCGCCCATCCCATTGGCCAAGGCTATTTGTAGGGGTCCAGACTCGCCGCATTCCGGCTGAAATGCTGCATGTGGCTTGATTCGAAGGCTTCCATTCGGAATTTGACAGGACCAGGCCAAGCGCACGTCCATCGTGCATGCCCTTATCGATAGATACTACAGTACGTTGCAGCATCAAAACCAACGTCACTTCACATGAGCCGAGCATCACTGAGGCACCACTGAGATTATCATGTTTTCTTCTACTCATTCTCTTCACCTCGCACCACTGCTCACTCCCCCATCACCGCTACTCCCTAGGTAATTCTATCTATCAATCAATACTCCTCATCCTCCGTCCAGTCCCGCCCCATCCCACCCCATCTACGTCTACCATTTGCCTGCTCAACTTCCATCCAGCGAATTACTTGCAGGGAGATGGTATTATCAATCGCGACACACTAACAAGGAAAACGGCCAAGCCCGGGCCAGCTTCTAGAATGTACATAAAATAAGTAGAGAGAAGAAAAAAACAAAAGAGTATGAGTCCAATATGTCCAATCAGAGATATCGACGCTGAGTCACGCGGTGAGGTTTAGGTAACGGACACAAATCTTGAAGCTAAGTGTCCGGGATAACTAAAGGCGAGATTGCGATGCGTAGTGCTTTTGTAAAAGGAACCTTACGCCTCCGTCGGTGCAGTGTTCGTTACAAAGACGCGAACTTGCCCTTTTCCAGGCCGCGAGGAATATAGAAAGAAAAAAATAGTGAGGATAGTGAGAGTGAGAGACAATTAAAGGCGGCATGCCGCTGAAAATACCGCACCCAAAACAAATTCGAGGATATAAGCCGGACCAATTCATCAAAAAAAAATTCGCTCAAAAGACTTTGCGCCATGATCATGTCATTTGACTCATACCCGTGAGTTATCACCAAGGTTGAGCCAGCTCATGTCATTTGATGTTGACGCCGTGGCGAGCTGAGGCTGTCTGCTCACGCCGGATGTGCTGGGAGCGTACGCACTGCTTGGGGCCCGATCAGCACCCCAGGCCTTTCCGGCATGCGTTGGGTCCCATGTCTCTTGAATGCTCTCGGGGATTCCGCTGGAATAGCCCGACGATGTTGCTGACAACGCCGAAACAGCTGAGACTGGTCGCTCGATTGTTCCTGACATGCCTTCCTTCCAAGGGATATTGGGGTAGGATGACACTACGGGACTTCCAGTGTTAACTCTGCTCATTCCAGGCGGGGCCTCAAAGTTGAGGGGCGGAACAGTAGCTGAATCTTGTGTTTGCCTAACATTGCGAGTAGTTGTTGTCTGGGAGTAGTGAGAGCTTCGGTCGGATGCCAGGGTGTCTCTGTTTGCAGGAGCCGGTGCAAGCGCCGTTACAGGTGCCTGTCCCTGTGCCTGTGCAGATCCATATCCTAGAATTCCCAGGGCGCTTCCTCCTGACCAGTATTTGTTCCAGCCCGAGCTCCTTCGGGTGCCATCGTCTGCGAGCCCATCTTGTGGTCGAAGCTCGGTCGGCGAGCCCTCCAAAGTGTCGCCCTTTTCGTCCTGGATCTGGAGAATCGGGGCTTGCTGGGGCTGGAGAATTGGCTTGCTAATAGTGCTCTTGAATTCATTGCTGAGCTTTCTTGGCTTATGCTGGCCCACTCTGCCCATCAAGATTGCCATCGATGAGGTTGATTCTGAAGATGCGGTTTTCTGGTGGCCTCGGAGCTGCTTCTGCACGTGTGGAGGGAGCGTGTTCTTCGCAAACGTGTTCTGGGCAGCAAAAGCGGGAGCGCTCTTCTCATCACCGGCGGGGGTCTTGGGCTTTCCTGCCTCTGGATGAAGCAGCTGTCTTCTGCGGCAACGCAGAAGCAGAAGGATAAGACCAAGCAGAGCGAGGAATCCACCAATGGCGCCAAGTGTGATGCCAAGGATAGCGTTGGAGCTAGGGCCAGAATCATCGCTCGAACTGCCAGTACCAGTTGGGAGGGCAGGAATAGACAAATCAGTCGGGACGAAATCAGAGGTCTGCGTAGCAGTAGCGGTAGTGGAAAACGGGAGCGTTGTCGAGCCGGAATGTGTAGTAGAAGTGGAGTGCGTGGTTGACTTGGATCGTGAGCTAGAAGTCGTCTTCGTCTTGGACTGGGTCGTCGTTGACGAAACGTCTTGGATACGCTGCTGATCGTCACCCAATAGGGCAGCCGCGTCGACCCAGCCGTTTTTGTCGGCGTTGAAGATAGCTAGAGGGACCTGAGCGTTGCCGCCGGAGAAGACTACAGTGCCATCGTCAGATTGGGCAATTGCGTAGTTTGTCCGAGTATCCTTCGGGGCCAACGTTGAGTTATAGTCGGGCCAGTTGCTCAGCGTCAGGTCACGCTTCTCGGTGCTTCCAGAGACCTCGTCAAGGCCTCGTGCAGCGATGGGGGCGGAGTTAGCGAGAGGGTGGCCAGTAGCATCCTGTACAATGGTACGACTGACACCGTTGGGTGATTTGGATAGATCAAAAGTATAGAGGTTTTTGGATCCATCAGTCCCGGACACCAGTGCCACATTCACCGCACCTCCGGCCGTGTTGATCGGCGGCGCAGTGCCCGCACCAGAATCTCTCCATCCAGCCGTCGGATTAAACCAATAAATCTTGCCGTCCACGCCGTCGCCGCTTATCATGGCAGCATCGGCGTTGGACCAGCTCATGAGAAGGGGAGAAACAGCTGGTGCGGCGGAATTCGATTGGTACGAAAGAGCTTGGTACGGCTCAGAAGTCTGGATAGTAAACGTTTGCGTAGAGGGACCAGCGCTGCCATCTTGGCTGCCGGCGTATACCAAGATAACGTCGTCGGCCTGGATGTACGTGGATCCATGGTGCAAGCGATTTTGCGTGACGGGAACCGATGGCGTTACGGTGGTCCAGTTGCCTGTTGAGAAAGTATACTTTTGGAGCCCAGTATAATCAGGTGCATCCGATGATCCTCCAACAATGAAGAGCGCAGCATCGGCTGCATTTACGGGGGTTGTTCCAACGCAGGTTCCTCCAGTCACTTTGACTCCCACATCAAGCTTTGTCCATTCTGCGCCGTCTTCCAAAGGCAGAGACAGAAATCCTTGAGGTGAGTAGGAATAAAGCGTGTTGCCATGAATGACAGAGCACGAGTTGTCCAAAGACGAGGGGGGTTTCGGTAACGACATTGCCGAGTTTGACAGACGAATCCGACGAGATTTCAAGGACGAGTTCGAGACGATATCAGGATTCTTTATTATTCGATGTAGGTCTCGTTTCCTAAGGTTGCATGGCGATGATTGGCGGTTTCAACGAAATTATTCTCTAATTTTCTTTTCGAGAGGTTGAAAGTTAGTTTAGCAACGAGGGCACAGCCAAGTCGTTGCAGGAAAGTTGTATGAGTGCGTGCGTGCGTGTGTGTGTGTGTGTGTGGGTTGTTGAATAGCTAGAGCCCGTGATTCGAGATGAGTGTCAATCGGCGGGCAAGTAACTAAAAATGAATGGCTGCCGTTACAATAGTAGCGACAAGGACGTATTACAATACGACAAGACAATAGCGAATGTATCTAATAAGCAAGCGTGCGGCGGTGTTTTTTGGTTGTTGTTTCAAAGAGTGAATGGTGACAAGCGGTGACAGTTTCGATCTAATGGTTCTAATAGCGCAAATCGTGGCAGGGCTGTGAATCTTGAAGAGGTCGTCGGGAATGGCGCGGTATTCGTTCCAGCCGGTCAACGAGGAGTTGCGGGATGATCAAGGCCGTGTATCAAAGAAGAACGGAACAGCAAGGTGAATTCAACGGCGAAAGGGCAATGCCTCGTTCCAGACGTGTCAACGACGACGATGGCGGAATCGGTAGCCGGAAGGGAAGAAAAAAGAGCTGCGGAAAGACTCGACTTTACAAACGCAAGCAAGGACGCAAGAAAGGGAGAAGGCGCAGCCAGCCAACAACAAGAACAAGGGAATCGACGGACGGTTGATGCTGCTGCTACGGCGTCTGCAAGGCAGGTGAAGGAGAAGGTGAAGGCAAAGGCAAACACGAAAAGAAGGAAAAAAAGCCACCAAGCCACAGGTAGAGGGAAGACGGAGAGGCGAAAACGAGGAGGCGGAGGAGAAGGACTAGAAACGGGTGCAAAGATTCTCTGGGCTGCGACAACCAGCCCCTGGTCGCCCGTAGCAGCATTTCATCGTGCATGTATCGGTACCTGGATCCCCGGGCCTGGCTGGCGCAGCGCTGGAGGCACAGGTACCCGGCCGGCTCACTCGCATATTGGGACGGACGAACGAGCCTTCCCCCCCCTGCTGGGCCCTCAGCACCTTCCCTGCGTGCTACCCAGACGGAACCAGCTTCGAGACACGAGGATGGGCAGGAGGCGCTGTGGACGGTGCGAACCGGGGGAGGCGCATCGCACCTGCGTCTGCGTGTGGTTGTGTTTTGGGCAGTCTATGCCTGTGCTGGTGCAGGGATCATCCTCGCGTCGTCCAATCAGGGGCCGCAGGCGGCGTTCCATTCGCGCAGCGCCGGGTAGCCCCAGGTTTCAGCGGACGTCATGGTACCTGGGCCGCCGCCGCGCGAGGCATTAATCAGAGGTATTGGGCGGCCCTAAGATACCTGGAGGAGACCCGACCCCCGGTCTTGCGCCAAGGCTCGTTCCTGAAGGTGACACCTTTTTTAGTGGAAAAGGGGTAGCCGCCAATCAAGCCACTTGCTGCGGTGCTTGAAGCGCCTTGGCGCCTGCAGACCACCACCTTGGGACTCCATCGAGTAATATAATACGCTGCTCGTACTTGTACATGTTGTAGCACGGTGCCTGAGTCTTTTGGCATTGGCATTACTACTAGACCTCTACTCGTACAGGCATCCCCGTGGATGTGCGATTTCATTCGTGTCGTGCCGTGTCGTACATACCGTGTCATGTTAGTACGAGTACAGTGCTGCATTCGCACCAGTATAGCGTCCTGCGCGCCCCCGTGGCCGACGTTTTGGATCTGTCAAGCTGGTGTCTAATAATGTGACCGTTTCGTCCACTAGCACCTGTGCGGTAGCCTGTCCGAATCTCCATCCATATCATGCGAAAGCCGGGGGTGTTGACTGAAGAAGTCTCGCTCGGTGAAGGAGCTGTGCTAATAAGCAATTGGATCGCATTTCATCAATTGCATCCTCCCGTCCTCGACCAAGTAAGTAGTACATGTACTGTACGGAGTGCAGCAGTGCTTTCAAAGGGTCGCTGTCGTCCCTCCCATGTCGTATCGGCATCGCAATGGTACGACTCGGGCAGCACGCGAAATGACATCAACAGCAGCTTTCGTCTGGTCTCGCCCGGCCCCGATTCACCTGCATACCACTGCTCGCCGTGTTGGGGCTTTCGCTCCCTATGCTATGCCAGCACTTGTGCTAATACTCGTACTTAATGCTACGAGAACTAATGGATCACTTCGTACTTGAAAGAGTACTGCCCGGGGTGTCAACGAATTTCGTAATACCGTTGGCGCATGTCGGCTCGCCCAGACCTCGCGACGGCCTACCCGCACTTTACCAGAGACGCAGATGCTGGCATGAACTCGTACGAGTGCATTGAGGCGGGTGAATTCCAGCGCCTGGTGCAATTACCAGCCCTTGCGCAGCGTCGCATTCAAACTAATCCATGGCTCGCAGCAAAGGGACCATCTACTAATGTACGGAGTACGAATAGTGTCAACCTCAGTTTAGGCTCATTCAAGCTACTGCACCACCACCACCTGGATGAATCGCAAAGAAAAGCTTCCGAAGGCCGCACAGACCGCACCGACCAGATTCGAGGCCAAAACAAAACATGCTCCAAACAAAAAATCTCCGCGCCGTGAAGCTCTCTCTCTCTCTCTCTTTGCTGTACCCGTACCTGTACCTGTACGGAACTGAGCTTCGCCAGCCTAGACACGCAGCAGAGATTGCAGTGTTGCCTTCTGGCGTCATCATTCTTGGTTCGGATCCATCTCTGTCGACAGCGCCCATGGGCATGGCATCGGTTCCTGGCCGGGGGGACCCTTTGGCACACGGTGATCGCTTGCAGTCCTTCTCGTCCCTTTACTGAAGCTCCATGGTGCATGATCCCCACTGGCTCAACTCAACGTGAAACGCACTACCAGGGGCTCTCCCTGCAACTGCATTGTCCAAAGCCCCTAACAGGACCCGGCCATCTACGGTCATCACTCCATCTGCATCGAACCCGGTCATGGGCTCGTCTCTCTCCGCGTCAATCACGTCTTGTCGAGGAAAAGAACTGACAACCCGAGTGGAGAGGGGCGAATCAAGTGCAAGAAATGTACGAGAATGGAGTCGTACTACTATTACCAGCAGTGCTTACAAGCAGAGTCCGGAATATTGCAGGGCCGGTCGGCGGTCAATCAAGAAATAAGGTAGCGTCGGCCGAATCTAATGAATTGAAGCATCTACGATCAGTTTGGGTGCACTGCATCAAGGAATAGGGAGGGATAGTATAAGCTTCTTGTGGCGATGAGAGGGTTTGGTGCAAATGATCCCTTGGCTACCTTACTGGAAGAGTCTAGTGGAGAGCACGGAGTCTGAGCCCACCGGATATTTAGTTAGATCCGTGGCAGTGTTTCCTTGCATTGGTATCAAAGCGAGGGCGAGTTCATAATGTCGAAGCAACTCCCTTCAAGAGAGGTTGGGATACATCTACAGACAACTCCCAGCCACGAAACGACGAGACCAATCCTGATTTGCTTCAGCTCCTTTGCCCATTCTCTCAGTTGACTGATTTCCTGACCTGGAAGTTATTCGCTTGCATCGGCAATAAACGCGTAAATTTTTATTTTTTTGTTTTGGCATATAGGGTAGGCACTTGTAATGCTCGGTTGCCACCAAAGTATTCGACACCAACGCTTCAGTACTCCGTATATTCCGCTGTCTTACCACGGAACTTGCTCATTAGATGCGGAATTAATTCTGTTCTTGGCATATGGGCTATGCTACTTCGTATTGGTCCCCATATTGCGTCTTGATCCGCTGTGTACAGACAGACAGGGCCATCACACAACGGGCAGTTCTCACATGTCCATATTCCAATCTCCCACTGCTAAACATCCATCCATCCTCTACAATGATCCGCTCATAAACATAAAACATCTTCATACCTATGTATATGCACGACCACACACTGAAGCGCCGCACAGGCAGAATCATATCAAAATCTGCAGCACCTGCGACAGCCCCTGTTGGTGATCTTGCACGTGGTCTTGGCACTGAGCCGTTGTATCCATCTGTCTTGCGTCACTCCCTCTGGGCCTCAATCTGACGCGTGGATAGGAGGTCTCGCGAGGACAAATCATTCCTTCTTCATTGGCTGATCCGCAGTGGGTGCAGAATTTCCTGCATTGTAGACATCGAGAGTGGCACGTGGTTGGCTGCACTTCAGGTGGACTATCGTCAGTAATACTGAGACAGATGCCTTCAGAGCAGCTGATTACGACAAGGCGATTGAGTATCACAGAATGGTAACACACGCACAGCTTCAATTGGTATTTCAAAATTCACATATCCTCCCATCATCCAGCTCAATGCAGCGCTCTTTTTTTTTGTCTGCAATTTCTTGCTTCTATTTTCCTCATCTCTCCTCCCCCCTTGCCACGCATGTAATACACGAACACGGAACCCCTACTTCCCAGATACCGATCTCTATAAATAACCGACAATGTATTATAGCGACACAAAGTTCCATACAAGGATTGCCCCATTTCTCCTGTCAATCCTTCCTATCTAATAGCCCAATGTGGGTAGGCTGATTGCAATGGGAGCATTGCACAAAACAGCCCGCCTGCTAGACGGCTGCTGCGAATGCTTCCGGTGGTAGTTGTGTCTATAATGAAACGCGTGAGCTGCTAGCCCCGAAGAAAAACAAAGTGAATAATGTAAACATACCTTCTTCTCGTTGAAGATGACCAAGGCTCTGCCAAAGTCCCATTCGACTTGTGACAGGCACATTTCTGAGTACTGAGGCACCATGCCCGTTTGTTTTGACAGCTCGGCAATCATTGCTTGATGCTGGTTTGCCGCATCCACGGGGGCCGGTGCAGGTGCGACAAATACGTTTGGAAGGGGGCTGTACGCTCGCAGAGACAGCATGTCGCTGACGACTCGGATCGGAGCGGTTCCGGATAGGCCTGGCCCGAGCACAAAAGTGCGAGAGAAGCTACGCTTGCCAGTGGTTCCCGACTTCTGGTCGTACTCTTCGAACTCGCCGTGAACAGCAAGGATTAAGCCATCGACACCCAGCTGGCTTTGACCTGTGGGGTCGGCCAGACCTGGCAGCGGATGACAATCCATGATATATTTGCTCAGCTCCTCCTTCATGTTGGGGTGCTTGGTCATAGGGAGTTCCTTCCACAGGTCGTTGATGATCGACTGCCCCTTGAATAGTCGTTGTGATCTGGCGTGGTGGGTGCTGATTTTTATCAAGTTGCGCGATGATTTGATATAGGCAGCCCAAGGTAGTGGAGGCGGTGCGTTTGGGTCCCTGACCGAAACAGCGTCCACGGCCAAGGAAAATTGACTGCCAGCGTCGTATAGCCTGGATATAAGTCCTTCGCGATTGGTGTCGTATGCTGCAAAAAAATCGAGTAGGAATTGTTCGCCAATGCCGTTGACATCCCGGAAGTCAGGTCCACTCTGAGGGATCGGTTTTGGCTGTCGGGCGGCCTCTTGCTCGGCAATTTGCTG
This sequence comes from Trichoderma aggressivum f. europaeum, assembly GCF_033847375.1. Lineage (NCBI taxonomy): Eukaryota > Fungi > Ascomycota > Sordariomycetes > Hypocreales > Hypocreaceae > Trichoderma > Trichoderma aggressivum. The sequence goes on from NW_026946400.1 coordinate 115,179, forward strand.
CGCAGTGCGAAGTTCAACCCCGTTGATATTTTGGAGCTTGGGGAACCACTCGAGGAGAGTAGCCTTATAATTGGCATCTGTCCCCTCGATCGGGTTCCCGGCCATGTAAATGGTCTCGAGCTCTTGAAACCTCCCCTTCCATCGCTGGAGTCCGTCCATGTTGCTGACTTGGTTGCTACTCATGTCCAGGTTCTTTAGCTGTGGGAACGACGCTGCTACGGACTCCACCTGGGTAACATTGTCGATGCTGTTATTAGCGAGGCTGATGCTGTGAATCGCGTCCTTCTTTTCCTGAGCCGTTTTGAAGAGACCATCGCAGATTGCCATGAGGCCCTTGAAGGTCTTGAGCGCCCTCTCTCGGGTTTCAAACATGCCAAGAGTGACTAGCTCGGGGTCAGAGGCCAGAGCGTCGAGCTTGAGTAGTTTGTTTTCGCCAATATAGCGTTGACTGAGAATCGACTGAAGTTTTGCGCGTAGCTCTGCCGTCTCCGGTGACTCTGTCGCCTTGCTTGACGGCTCAAAGTCAGCGTTAGACTCTACCACCTCCAGCTGAACGCCGGCAAATGTAAACCTGTTGAGCTTGAGAATTTCCTCCGCGTCCTCCTTGTTGGCCCCCACAAAAACGTATTCCCCAGCTCTCTGTGACTATGTCGGGTTAGCAACCAAGAAAAAGTAAAGAATATTCAACCTCAAGCGCTGGGGCGAAATAAAATTCGACGTCAAGGATCTCCCCGAAGATGTGTGACTTCCATGTCGCCAAAGAAGCAGCTGAGACGTCGGTTCAAGTTGGCACCCCTGCTATTTTCGTCAATGATTGGCTTACCTTTCGAATCGTAATGTGTCGTTTCCGTCCAGTTCCGAGGGAAGAGGCTTTCCTTTCCAAGAAGCCCAGCAGGTCAGAGAGGCCCCCATCTGAATTGGACGCAGCCTTGCTTTGTTTGAGGCCACGAACCCTTAGCCAAGTAAGCCCTTCGATTTGGCCGCCTCGACCTCTTGTTGGCCTTGAAACTCGGGAAGCCAAGTCCGAACCGCCTCCAAGTTGCTTCATTACTATCTGAGCAACCTTGGCAGCCCCCCTAGATGGCTGTGGACCTCCTCTTCCCGAGGGTCTGCCTCTGCCACCGCTTGTTTCGGTCGCAGGACCTCTGTTTGGCCGCTTTGATGGGCCGTCCATGTCGAGATCTCCATCGGTGTCGACTCTCGTCGGGCCTCTTCGCTTCTGAATGCCGCCCCTGGAGCTTGATTTTGCGCCCAGGGGATTTCGAGCCTCTCGAGTCGACTGACCTCTCCCGCGAGGAGCCATGGTCGCAAATGGTCCACGAAAACTTTGTAGTCTGAACGGTGGGATGTGAGAGTCGGCTGCGGAAGAGGGATGTTGAGCCCGCGCGGCGCTGCTGATGGTTCCTTCGTCGGGTCGGCCCCGATGGTTGGGACTTGACCTTCCTTGCTAGCAGCTGTGACGCTGGTTTCGCTAAATGTTCTGAGAGGCGCGAGATGTTGTTTTTGTTGTTTTATTTCAGTGAAGAGTTGCGTTCGCCTGGCAAAGGAGCGCAGGAGACTCGGGAAGATCAGGCGAAGCCGCGGTGGCCTCTTGAAACTCTGTCGCGGCGGCTGATTCTCCCAGAAAGCGCGGGATGTGCTGAAAGAAGGCGAAAATTCTGGTCGCTGAGAGAGGACTCGAGTCCTGTTATATAGGGAGTCGTACGAGAACACTCCAGAGATGCTCAGGCGGCGTTGTCGTGCAGCCTCGCCCTGGAAAATGGTTGTAGAAGAAGAAAACAAGGCTTGGACTGGTGTATGTAGAGGATTTGATGTTTGTTTCGGGACCCGCTGAGAAAGTCAGTTAAGCTGCTAAGCCTGCGGTACTAGGCAGGCAGTCAGCCGGATTTTCTCCAGGCGTGCACCATTGCCTAATAAAGCCTAGTGGCTGCCTGGATTTGTTCCGAATGCCTTTGGATCTCACAGGAACGGGCGTGTACCTTTGTTTGCATAGGGGACATGGGCAAGTGAAAGGTAGATCAAGAAACTATAAATAAATTCTGCAGTGATTGTTGTTCATCTTTGAGAAAACGCAAACGAGCTTTGAAAAGTCTCTTTGAGTGAATGAAACATGTACACAAGCTCTCTTCTATTTCTTTTGTTGCTAAATCCGAGCGCTTCTTAAAGGAACTTTGCCCATGCCAGAGGCACAGATGTACGGAGCTACCTCTCAACCAAGATATTCCGGTCGTTGCGCTTTGCAAATGACAGTCCATTTAAATCACGTGATATGGTACCGTTTTCGCGTCCTGGCGGTCGTTTGGCGCGTCACATTGGCGACATGCTGCCTGAAATACTACAGGATGAGCATCATAGTATTTACGAGGCCAGCATCGCCATCGCAAGGAAATTACATCAGTTACTCACTACCTTCTAATAGCCTGAAGAATACTTCGGAGACATGAAACTGGAGACTTTTTAGCATCCCAGCGACCATATTGCATGGTACTACATGGTTTCTGGTCGCCATGGATTCCGACGAGTTTGATGACGATATCGCCGATGAGGACATTCTCGCTGCCTTTGATCAAGTGTCTTCATCTAATGGAGGGAAGCTTGTGTCTACATCATCTTCGAATGGCTCTAAGAACAACACCGGTAACCCGAATAAGCAGCAGTGGGCAGCACAGGAGCTGAATGATTTGCCCTCAGATGCCTTCTCTTCACCAGAGCCTGTGAGACAGACTGCCAGGGGTCCAACAAAGCCTGTGGTGGCGGCTCGCACTGGCTTCAGCCGCACGAATTCTGGAACTTTGCGACAAACCACGTTATGGGGTGGCCAAGCGGCGACGGAAGATGCCCCTCGCCCATCTCAGACCACGACTACCAGGGTCTATCGCGCTGATCTGCCCCCTGAACCTCCTAGCCCTCATCAGCTCGATAGAGAGGCATTGAAGACTTGGGTGTATCCAACAAATCTGGGGCCAACTCGAGACTATCAGTTCAGTATTGTTAGAAACAGCCTGTTCAATAATACACTGGTAGCGTTGCCGACTGGTCTGGGGAAGACGTTTATCGCTGCTACGGTGATGCTCAACTTTTACCGCTGGACGAAGACAGCCAAAATCGTTTTTGTGGCGCCGACAAAGCCGCTTGTAACGCAGCAGATAGATGCTTGTTACAACATTGCGGGAATACCTCGATCAGAGACCACACTCCTTACCGGTGACATTGCTCCTGCTCTGCGGAGTGACGAGTGGGAAAAGAGACGAGTCTTCTTCATGACACCACAAACGCTCCTGAATGATCTCTCTCATGGGTATGCAGACCCAAAGAGTATTGGTCTCATGGTCATTGACGAAGCGCATCGCGCTGTGGGCGAATATGCGTATGCTAAAGCTACTAAGCTCATTCGCCGATTTTCCAACAGTTTTCGGGTCCTGGCTCTGACGGCTACGCCAGGCTCGAAAGTTGAGACGGTGCAAGAGGTCATTGACAATCTGGGGATTTCTCACTGCGAAATCCGAACCGAGGAGTCCCTTGACATTCGGCAGTATGTGCACCAGCGGAATATCGACCAGATAGTCCTCGACCCTTCAGACGAGATGAACCTCATCAGTGAGCTCTTCACTGAAGCTCTCAAGCCGTTGACGGAGAAACTTAGCTCCCAAAATATATGGTATGGGCGGAACCCGATGGCTCTGACAACATATGGCTTGATTCAGGCACAGAAGGAGTGGTTTGCTACGCGTGGGAATCGCGCGAACCAAGGCGTCCAGTTCATGATGCGGGCAATATTCAGCGTGCTGACGAGTCTTGCTCATTCGATCAAACTATTGCAGTTTCATGGCATCAAACCTTTCTACGATAACATGGTCGACTTCCGCAGCGAACAAGAAGACAAAGGCGAGAAGGGGTCCAAGTACAGACGCCAAATCATCGATAGTGCCAGTTTTCAAGAAATGATGGATAAAATTGCTGGGTGGCTCAAGCTGGACGGCTTTGTGGGACACCCAAAGCTCACAGCCTTGGCTGATTGTGTCTTGAATCATTTCATGGATAACGGGGAGGGGACTCGAGTGATAGTATTCAGCGAGTATCGTGATTCCGCTGAAGAAATCGTGCGCATGTTCAACACCCATCGACCACTCATCAAAGCTACCGTCTTTGTTGGGCAGGCAGATGGCAAGCGCGGCGAGGGTATGAAGCAGAAGCAGCAAATAGACACGATTGAAAAGTTCAAGACCGGCGCCTTCAACGTCCTCGTTGCCACGTCCATTGGAGAAGAAGGCTTGGACATTGGCCAGGTTGATCTTATTGTCTGCTATGACTCTTCAGCTTCTCCAATTCGCATGCTACAGCGCATGGGCAGAACGGGAAGAAAACGAGCAGGTAACATTGCGCTGCTCCTGATGAGGGGCAAAGAGGAGGACCAATTTGCCAAGTCGAAGGATAACTACGAAAAGATGCAAAAGCTCATTTGCGAAGGAAGCCGGTTCAATTTTCGGTTTGATCTCTCCACGCGCATTGTGCCCCGAGACATACGGCCCGAAGTGGACATGCGGCATGTTGAGATTCCGGTTGAGAATACTCAAGATAAGTCGTTACCAGAACCCAAGAAACGACAGGTTCCCAAGGGTAAAAAGAAACCACCCAAGAAATTCCATATGCCGGATGGAGTCCAGACTGGGTTTCTAAAAGTCAGTGATTTTATGAAGGTCTCGACAAACCCGGGAGAGCGTGCGTCCAAGTCGAGTTCAAAGCCAAAGCGAAACCCTGAACTAGATGATGTGATAGCGATTCCTGAATTGGAACGTGTTGTTCTTGGCTCGGATGAGCTTTACGAGCTCGAGCGAACGTACCGGAATCTACCATTCAACCGTAGCATGTTGGACGAAAGTGATTTGCCGAGTATGGAAGCTCATCCAACGCTGCAGCGACAGCTACGCCCGACAGCCTTCGTCCCTCACGGGAGTTATACAAAAGGCTGTGTCAAGCTGCTGCAAAAGCTGGGGAAGGCTGATAGCCTTGTGAGACCCTGCCGAGACGTGGACACGAGCGATTATCTTGAAATTCCAGTAAAGCCATTTGTGTATTCTGATAATGGCGAGACAGATGCGAGCGATGATCAAGCTGTAGCAGACGGCAAAAAGCGACAAGCCATTGAAGTCGAATCAGATGATGACTCCTTGGTATTCGAGGTCCAGCAGCCGAAGAGGAGAAAGGTCTCGACCATGAAGACTCAGCCGAAAAAGACTCAACCCAAAAAGATCTCACAGCCTGCTGCTCGGCGTGTATTGGAGCCGGAAGACGAAGATTTGTTTGACTCTGATCTTGACATGGACATTGAAGAGGAGGAGCCTGGGCTGCCTCCCCGACTTAGCGAAGCTAAAAGACAGAAAAGGCTGAATGCCAAGTCAAAAGGAAAATATTCACGGAAAGCTGCCATTGGCAGTGATGAGATTGGAGATGATTGCGAAAGGGATAGCGATCTGCTTGACGAGAGCGACTCAGATGACGGAGCTGACTTGGTGGACTTTGTCGTTGGGGACGACCAAGCAACATCCAGCATGCTTGATTCCCAAGCGACGTCTCCTATTAAGCCCAATGAACGGACGCCGCGAGCAGGGACAAGCAAACCCTATTTTGTGCCAACTCAGTTCACGGCAACCCAAGAAAGCGATGGAGTTCCAGAATTGAATGCGCTTGCTGGCCCGTCTAGGATGCAAGGACGAGCGAAAGAAGCGTCTGAAGAGGCGGCACCAACTAAGAGGAGGCGACGCGTAAGACCGGCGTTGCTGGACAGTGACGATAGTGATGTTTAATGTTAGCTACAAGTGGGTCACGGGCGTCAAGTAACGGCTAGCGATAAAAAGGAAGAATTATTCTGAGACGGGAGTATGGTATTGTATTGTATCATATACATATTACGGGAGCTATTTGCGTGGAGGAAACTACAAAGATATGACGAATTGATGACCAAATATGAATATCGGACGGCAATATCCTCTCGAAGATTAGTTTGTCGTCGCCGACCTGTGTGATTCAACTATCAAGAGTGAGTTAGCACTCGTTCGAGTAAAACATGTATTGCAAAGCGGATGTAGAAAATCACAACAAGTCTTCAACTCTTTGTTTCAGAAACCCAGTTATAAGCACTACGACCCCCACCGCCGCCAGCACGACCGCCGCGGAACGCCCAGTTGCGCATATGACGATGCAAACTGGGCGCGGAATCCCACGGCGGCCCTGCTGGAAGCGACCAGAGGACCGACAGACGCAAGCCTCCCAGGGGGGAAGCTCGCACCGGCCAATCGGAGGCAGTCTCAGACGGCTCTTCCTAAAAGTGAATTGGGTGCAAGGTTGTTCATCATGTAAAGCGAGGAGAAGGAGATTGTGTGTTTTGTGTGCGTGATGTCGGCGCGCGAGGAGTTGCCGTTGGAGAAGTGAAAATAACGTACGGTTTATTTATACAGCTATGAGACTGGCTGTTTGTTATATGGAAAGAAGGAAGAAGAAAGGGCAAAAAAAAGAAAAGAAAAGAAAAGAAAAATAGAGAAAGAAAAGAGCGAATCAAGCCATCAGAAAGGCTGCCATAGACAAACCTCGAATGCAAATTTGAGCTTGATATATGCAAGAGAGAGTTTTTAAGAGAAAAAGAAAAATTGCGGCTGTGGCACCGCAAAGCTGTTTGCCCAGGCACGTGAATCACCCGCATTAAGTGGAGACCTCAGAGCTGCTGTTAGCGCCCCACTAAAGTGACTTTCAACTTGTCCCCATTCACTGCCGGAAGAACGTGCTCCATAATTTCTCTATGTCAACCGAGGCCAGACGGGGAAGCAGCGAGTCGCAGCAGCTACTGCCTAACGTTCAACTGCTAGGCCTATTTGCTAACAAACTACTAAATAGCTCCCCGTCGTTGCTTCCTAAAGAGCATGACGTGACGTCCAACCAGTGTCACTGCCTTATCTGCACCCAGCTTGTTCAATAAGGCAGGCACGGCGTTATCTTTTTGCGACTACCGGAGCCTCTCTTTCTGGGCGCCTCTCTTAACTCAATTTCTCTTCCGAAACTCTGAATAGCTCCCGCTTTTTGCTTCCTCACAAAGGCAGCTTTGATCGCAACAGCACATAAACCAACACAGCAGACAATTCAATCACCATGGCAAAGGGGATCTCGGTCCTCAAATTCGTGGGCACCGTGTCCCTCGGGCTGTTGACGGCAAGTTTCTCCGTTATTTCCTTCTGCAGCAAAGACGACGAAAAAAGCCCGGCTGCCCCTCCCCCTCCTCGAGTCGCATGTTCGGCTGCATCGCTTTCAGCCTCCCCGCCAGCTCAAAGCGACAGCTTCAGCTCTGCGGAATTGGAGGTTGGGGAATGGCAGCGGGCGGGGCAACAATCGCATTTTGCCATGGATCACTCGTAGCTTTTGCTGTGTCGTGCAAAAGGAATTCGTTTGCTGACTTTCTCCGGCATCGCAGGGCGTCTCGTATACCGTCTCCGCCGTCACTCTCCCAACTCTCCTCCAGCTCCCTTCGTCGTCTTCCGCCGCACACGCCCTAACCTCGCTGCAATCTTCGTTGCGTCTCCCCGTTCTCGCTCTCTCGTCCCTGGCCGCCGCCCCGCTCTTCCTGTCGTTCATCTGCTCCCCGCGATACGCTCGCCACCCGTACCTCTTCTATACGTCCGTTCTGGCCGTGCTGTCTGTTGTAGTGCCCGGATACCTTCCACAGCCGGCTGCAACAGCTTCGAAGCCTACTGGCGCACGCAAGGCCACCTCATCCAGAGCCCGGATGGAAGCGAGCTATGAGGTCTTGGGCGACTCGCACAGTGAGGGAGACCTGCCCAGCGAGTCTGAGCTGGAGGATGTCAATGGCGAGGAAGTCAGAGCCAATGTTGAGGGTGCTGCGAGGGCATATCTCGTCAAGACCGGCTTTGCCGCTGCCGCCTTTGTGCTGTCTGTGGTTGGACTTTGGGGTGATGGTGCTCCCCGAACTGTGCGTTACTATTAGGTCGTGAGCTGGCTCGTGTAACCTTGTAAGATGATTTGGGCTGCGGATCCGATTGGCCGGCTTTGTTGGTGGGTTGAATTGGAAAATATGTAACATGTTGGAAAGTATTCCTTGCGTGGAGAGCGAGGTTGGTTTCACCACTCTCTCATCAAGTTTGTTATGCGAAAACGAAAAGAAGTCACATTGTTCAAATATCTCAATATCAATACATAGTAGTTTATGTCTTTCAAATCCTATTGTGTAATCATTCATGTTCACCGTTGTTTCTTTCTACTTATATATAGCTAAATTTCTACTGTGAAGAGCAGGCAGCACAATTTCTACTGTGAAGAGCAGGCAGGCGGAGATCAGAAAAAGCAAGACTGCAAATAAATGGGTGCATACATTCAGAGATATAAGCATCTAATCATCAAATGAAGTATGAAGTGCTTCTACAAGTGAGCATACATTCAGAGGTATAAGCACCTAGGTAATTATTACATGAAGTATGAAGTGCTTCTACAAGTGAACGCCTATTTAGCCAGCACCCGAATTGTCCTATATAAATAGTAGCAAGAGAATATAGATATAGTAGCAGTTATTGAACAAATATAGATATAGTAGTAAATACTATAGGGAATACAACTACTGTAGCAGATACTTGCCCTCCGCTTGGCATACCCACATTCATCTGCATAGCCCATCATGATACGACTTGCACTCGCCGCACTTTTCAAGACCAAAATCTTTGCCGACAAAGCTGTCGAATCTCCAAGCCCAACCCAGTTTCGAAGACAGCTGCTGGGCTGCGAAATCCCTCGTGTCCTTCTCTTCCTCATCGTCCTTGGGCTCCTCATCATCGTCTTCTGCGCGGGCATGAATGGAGAAGTATCGCGAGGCGGTGTGCTTCTCTCCGAGTCTTTTGGCGACGTCATTGGCCTCGTTGAGGCTGACGAGGCGGCGCTTGCCGGGGTTCTTGTCCATGCAAGTCTTGCAGAGATCCCAGATGACGGAGTTGCGAGCCGCATCAAAGAGTGTCTCCTGGCTCGGCGCGAGTCCGACTAGGCCGATGATGGCGGCGACCTGGGCGGGCTTGTACTGGTCGCTGAGACCGAGCTCGACGACCTTCTCTCGAAGCTGATCGTCGCTCAGGCCCTCGATGGTCGAGCACTTGATAAAGGTGCTGGCGGCCTGGGTGGGCCAGGTGTCGAGCTTGTCGGTTCGCGTACTTTGCAGTTTGTTCTGTTGGAGGAATTGGTCGGCCGTGACCTTGTCATGTGCCACCTCGGCAGGCGTGCGGCCGACGGCGTTCTCTCTGTACAGGAGCTGAGGCTTGAAGTCGATGAGGATCTTGACGATGGAAATCATCCTTTGCATAATGGCAGTATGGAGACAAGTGTCACCGGCGCCGTTGAGCATGTCCAGTTCCTCACCCTTGGAATATTCCAACATGAGTTTCAGCATATCCACAACGTCCTCCGTCCTAGAATAAGGCGACGACGGCTGGTGATGGTAGTGGTATCTCCTGCGCCTCGATGTTACGGCGTAATCATCGTTAACCACACCGGAAGCTTGGGAGATCCAAGCATGTAGCGGCGTCAGACCATTCGCCTGCAGGCTTTTGCGCTCCGTGAACAAGTGACTTCGAAGACCGGGGTCGATGATGTCGAGAAGGCGACGAAGGCTAGCCGCCTTTGGATTGCCAGCCACGGCCGCATGCAAGATGTTCTCTCCCATATGGTTGCGGGTAGCTTGGTCGGCGTTTGCGCCGATTAACAGCTTCGCAAAATGGACGTAGCCGAGACGACAGGCAATGAACAGAGGCGTATCGCCGTTAGATGTCTTCCTCTCAATCGACTCCGGGTAGGACTCAATCAAATACTTGACCAGCTCGATGGAGTTCTTGGATGGTCCTGCCAAGATGGCCGTATGCAGCACGAAATCATCTAGTGAACCCTTCTGTTAGCATACACTCCGTCTCTCATTCTCTTATACGATGAAGAACACTTACTGTCTGCGCCAAGCCACTTGGATATGACCCGGTCAAAGCCGACTGGGCTTTGGATGAGATGCTTGAGCCGGGGATCCTCGGCGGCGGCCTTGGACTTGGCAAACTCGCTATATAGACGATGAGGCTTGTCGCTCAAGAAGAATTCGACTGCTTCAATGCGACCACCGAGTGCTGCATGAAGAAGAGGCGGCGTTTGAAGGCCGGTGGTCCTGACGACCATGTTTCGCCCGGCCTGTGCCCAATCCTTTCTATAAGAATGTCAGTTACAACACGCTCATCAATCCTGGATGGAATCTTCATACCTCTTCTTTCCATAAACCGTCAATCCTTGGTAGAAGCGGGGCTTTTGCTTCAACTCGGCACCGCTCTTCTTGACGAGATGGTCCAAGGGAATCCCTGCACCGGTTCGCTTGATAAGAAGGCTGAGAGCTTCCGTGTTCCCGCTTTGCACTGCTGAAAGGAAGTCATTGGATTCCAGGTTGAATCTCTTAACAGACTCGTCTTCGTCACCAGTCGTCTCCGTCTGCTCGTACTCACTCACTAGCCCTAGAAGGAATTTCAGGCCAGCCGTGTCCTCGTCGTTGATGGCATGTACAAAGAGACTTAGGGTGGCACCAAATTGAATCGACCCGTCTTTCTTCTTCACAATACCTGGTGCATTGGCTCGGATGACATCAATGGGCCTGGTGTGAGATTTGACCTGCATAGAGACTTTGCCAATATCATCAATAGTGAAGGCTTGGTCAATCGTCTCTGAGACAATTCGAAGCTCATTGTCCGATTCTCCCTCATCATCTCCATCCTCTTCATCCTCTTCATCCTCGTCTCGTGACTGCATCTTGTAGCGGACTTTTTCCTTCTCGGGTGCCGACCACTGGGCCCTGATAATCTCCAGCATGGCCTTGGCCGTCTGGTAGTGGCCACGAAGGAAGGCAACGGAGAATGGGGAGTTACGGCTGTCATCAAAAATAGCCATATTAAGTGGTGCTTGTTCATTATTGGGGCCCCAAGCTTGGAGCGTTAGGGATTTGATTGTCCCGATATCTCCAGTCCAGGCTGCCTGCATCCTAAGCTCAAGTGTTAGTTTTACGTCAAAAGTACAGAATAAGCGAACTCGTGGGCGTACAATTGAAGATATCCATCCTTCTTCCCCTCGGTCATGTCGCTGTCTCCATTGAACACGAATTTATACTCAAACTCTGTAACCTTTGGGGGTTCAGGAGGGATGTAGCTGTAGTTGTGGCGGTTATCCATCTTGATGTCTGGATAGAGTTCACTGAATACCAGCGCGCCTTTGGCAACAAGGATGCTCTCAAGCTCAACGAGGTCAGAAATGGTTTCCTTGATGGCCTTTACCTTTTCAGCGTTTCCTCTGCGCTCAGCCACTCTCCGCACCTCTTTCTCGTAATTGTCTTTTTCGGTTTGGTACCTGTCTTGAGCCGCTTTGACCTTGAAAGCAACTAGCCAATGTTGATAGGTACCAGGCTCAAATTTTTCCAAGTAAGAATCGATACCTGGCTGCTTCTCAGGCTCTCTAGCCGCATGCTTTTCTCCAGTGTATTCGCGCAATTTCGTTATAAGACGCTTGACCATGTCCAATGCGGTGGCTCCTGTAGTCCAGTTGCGCTGAGACTCATTCGCTAATGCGTACTGGGTCTCACGCGTGACCGAGTTGGGATTTGCCCCCTTTTCTAAGAGCTGGATCACCAAGGCGGTGTTACCTGACCGAATCGCAGCGATCAATGGCTGCTCTATAGATTCCTCGTATCTCTTCTTTGTTTGTTCTAGGTTTCCGAGATTGCTGGTCTGCGAGGGAGCCACCTTTGCTGACTTTAGCCAAGCATCAAAGTCGATCTCGACCGAGGCTCCGGCATTCAGGACCTTGAGGACGAGAATAGGATCGCCTTTTTCGAGAGCAGACTGAAGTGGTGATATGATGTCAGGTCTCCACATGTAGCCAGAAAAGAACAAATGGTTGATGGCCGCTTGAACACCCCTTGGGTCGTTGTCGATGAGTGTTTCAACCATGTCTACCTTCCCGCTGTCCACATAGCGATGGAAGACGGTGCATCCATCGGCATCTGCCTGGGAACATGTGGCACCCAGCTTGAGAAGCAACTGGGCCATAGACCTGGCCTTCTCTGATGGTAGTGACAATGCAAGTGTCATGGTTAGAATAGCGCCAGCTATATTTGAGTGTATGTTGGTAGATAGGAATTTGACTGGAAGGATAGAGTCGGCACCGTACTACTTCGCATTAGAAACAATAAAAGCAAAACATGATGAAAAGGATATAGAAAAGTTCTCATGATACTCACATCGCAAAGAGCCTTTACAGCGTCTTCATGTCCTCCAGCAATAGCGAGATGGAGCGGAGAGCATGGGATGTCCCATGCAAGGACGTTAATCTGGTAGAAGTCTGGTCCCTCCTCGGGTTCTTCGAGCGCGGACTCCTCTTTGTCCTCCGCGCTCTTTTCCACCTTGACAAAAGATCCAGTGACGATAGAGTGCACCTCGGTCTCTGTTTCGGCGTTATCCACAAGCTCAACATCTGAGTCCTCCTCTGCATTCTCGGCGTCCTCAGATGACTTCTGAGCGTCTTCTTTGTTCTCAGACCCTTGGGCTCTGGTGGCTTTGCGTTTCCTGTCTTTCCTGTCTTCTTCAGCTTCTTCGTTCTCGTCACTCTTGTCCATCAAAATTTTGATAATCTCAGCATGACCTCTGGCGGCAGCAAGATGCAGAGCTGTTTTGCCGTCCGCAAGACGAGCTGTTAGGCGAGCGCCACGATCAACTAGATGGCGGACAACTTCTGGAGAAGAAATCATGGCCGCAAGATGAAGCGGGGCACGTCCGGTATAGTCCCTCTGGTTTGGATCTGCGCCTTCTTGAGAGAGCCAATTCAAGACGTCATCGGCATCATTTTCAGCAATCGATTGGAACAGTCTAGCGGTGTTGCCGATGTAAGCCATGTCCGTCCAGTCTTGCTCCGTTAGAGGATTAAACGATCCGATCTGCTGCCTGCCGGGATCGTCAATGAGGAACGTGACCTTGCCAGAGATGTAAATCTCTGCCTCCTTCTCGGCGGCTTCGATTTCTTCTGGAGTCACCGGTTTAGGGCAGCTACCACAGCAATCTTCAATCACATCCTCCACCCGTCCAAAGAATGCAGGGTGGCGATGCAGGTACACTTCACGCTCTTTTGGCTGATTCCATTCAGCGTTGAGAAGTAAATCTCTAGTGTAGCACAGCTTCTCAATTCGCTTTGCGTTGAATTTCTCGCCATAGGGAACGGTAAAGGTGTGGTAGTTGCTAATGTCTTCCTCCGAGAGCCAATCGGCAACCTCGTCTTCGTGGTAGGACTTGAGGTTTCCTTGGAGGTGGAAGTGATTGCGTTGTAGCGCGGGCCTGCCACGCTCTTGACGCCTCTTGTTGAGATAGGCATCACGAGCATGCGTGGTTGGAAGCCGTTCTAAGACGAGCAGACGGGCAAGTCCCAATGTCCGCTGGAAGCTTCTCTCAAAGATTGTCGGGTCCACGCGTGATCTGTCAAGCTCAGGCCAGTAGACTTCGAAATCCCGGTGAGAATACTTGGACAAACGGTTCTCATAAGAAGGACTGCGTCTGGTGAGATCCACGTGGTTGATCTGAGTAATAATGCTGCCGAGAGTTCTGGGAGCCACGTAAACCTGCTTGCCATTGTATGCGGCGCCAGCGGCATCGATATCGAAACCGGTCAAGATTTCGCTGATCGACTTGTAGACACGGAGAACAACCTGTGGGAAGCCAGGTGAATGAGAATGCTGACTAGATCTGCATGTAGAGAGGGGTTACGCTTACCTGCACATGCCGAACGGGATATTGGCTGGCAATGGTGATGGCGTACTTCGTGCGAACAACAGTGACTTCGCTCAAGATGGAATCACGAATGGACTGCTCAATCTGCTTAATCTTTTCGATGGCTTCTTCGTGGGTGAGACCGTATAAGAAGAGGTCAACATCGGACGCGGGGCAAAATTTCTCATGATAATACTCTCGAAGCTTCCTCTTGTTCACATTAAACTCTTTGGGAACTGGCAGCAGCGTGTTGACTACAGAGGAGCCAGCTGCCACAACGTTGTTCCAATCGAGTTCAGCGAGAGAAGACTCTGAGAATATGTTAAAGTTCTTTTGAAACTCGCTCAAGTCGGCAACAGTTGCTGGTGATCCGTGGGGACGACGCTTGTCATCCGGCAAAGCCATGATGTACTTGGACTTTTCCTCCTCCGACTCAGCGGCCAGGTCTCGGGCACGGACAGTGATGTCCTTGGTATCATCAGTAAAGAGAGGCACAACATTGAGGTAATGGTCATCGAGGATGGGGTTTTGTCGGTCTTGCGCGAAAACAGAGCGCAAGTGAGCTTCAAACTTGCGATACGGCTCCATGATTTCCACCATGGGCTTATCTGGGTTCTGGGCAATGTATTTCACCAGGTCCACCTGGGACGCAGGTAGTTTGGGGAAGTCTCCGAGAGCCATTCTTGCTGGTGAGTCCGACTCGATTGAAGGCTTCGTAGAGTAGGAAGCAGAAAGAAATATTGCACGGTGAGGCAATTGAATGTTTCGAAGATGAAGAGCAGACGATAGAAAAAAAGGAGAACAACGAGGCACAGCACGACGAATTGGGTTCGATTGAGAGGAGAAGAAGAGATTCGTGATTGTGTGAACTGCCTTGGAGTTAGGCCTCGAGAACGACCGGGAGCATCTGCGTGCTTTATACATGTCTCGACCGTCGGGAGCTAGAGCAAGCACAGCAACTATTCCCATGTCATCACGAAGACGGGTTCGACGCTTCGTACCACTAAGGCCGTGGAACTGCCGCTAACGCTCTCCGACAGTAGCATCTTGGCGGTCAAACGTGGCGTTTGGAGCTGAAAGAGGACGGAGCCCGACGCGAAACGCGTTGATCCTGGTGTGCTGCCTAAAGCAGCTGGGATGATGCATCGCGAAAACTCGTGACCGGCGCCAGGATCAAGAGACAAACGAAGCCATCTCCAGTCAAGGCCCGCTGATGCCTGGTTGAAGCTTGGCTTGGATCTCAATTGAGCGGCCGGCCCCACTATGGCAGCCTGATCGGAGCGGAGAATTCTCAGTTCCGGACAGCTTGAATTGCCAGAACAGGCAGACGGCAGAAAAGCGGTGGGTCTGGTGGGACAGGGGGCTGATTCGCTAATGTGCAGTACAACACCAACTCCTCTCTGATGAGATAATGCAAAGCTCGAAACAACACCTGAAAAGCTCATTGATAGGGGCAGAAAGCATACAAGATTGTGAATCTGCATGTACACTCACACATCTTTGGTATTGGGAGCAGGATTGTTGCAATTGATCACAGGGGCTGTCTTTGACCGCTTCAAATCGGCTAAACAGGATCCACGGATACGCAGCTGCGTATTCTCAACTTGCGCAATGGTATCATCGACTCGTTCTCTATTGAGCATATGCCGATAGCTTCCATCTCACTCTTCTCCAATTTTCTAGACATTTCCTTAGAAGAACACAATTTCATGTCATGCCACTACCAGCCTCTTGAATCCGTCTATTTGATGGGTTCGCCAAGTACTTGCACATGGCTTAACCGGCAGGCAGTCAAAATGATGAACACGCAGAAAAATTCGGAGCAAATATCACCAAACGTGAGCACGAATCGTGGGAGATGTTGAATAAAATATGAGTAAGTAAAAATTCTCTAAATCAAGCATGTGCATCTATGCCGCTTTTTATCTAATGCCATGAAAAATAAAACTCGCTATCTAAAACCTGTATGCTCATTGCAAATGCCACCGCTCGCTTTTTAACAACCCAATCATTACCCCAAACCAAAAAAAAGCCGAAAACAAAATTCCATGATTGCGTTAACCTCAAACTTCCGATGCGTCGACTTTCTTCTTTTCACCCCCTGAGAAAATGTACAGCAAACTGGCGAGTGCTTTGCCAGCTCCAGACACAGCCAGGGCCGCTGCTGACCCGGCAGTCCGATAGAGCAAGGCACCGATCAAACCTCCCACGACAAGTGCTAAAAGGAAAGCAACCCGTCTCGTCCGGGGTCGGTTGTCCACGACAAAGAGTCTCCGGTCGATCATCAAGTCTACCCAGGCTGCAGTCGCCATTGCAGTACTGATTTCAGTTGCAGC
The DNA here is from genome assembly GCF_033847375.1 of Trichoderma aggressivum f. europaeum. Taxonomy (NCBI): domain Eukaryota; kingdom Fungi; phylum Ascomycota; class Sordariomycetes; order Hypocreales; family Hypocreaceae; genus Trichoderma; species Trichoderma aggressivum. The sequence goes on from NW_026946400.1 coordinate 131,329, forward strand.
TAGGCTTCGGGATTGGACTACCTGGCTACCAGCGGCGAATGCCAGCAGGGCTACAACAATAAGGGCTTTCGGACCGTGGTCTTCAACTCCATATCGATATTGAACTGCGGTGGCAGCAAAGACGAGACAAGTTTGAATCAAGTTGCATAGAATAAGCCACCATCGCTTCCGAGGTCCAACGATGTGGCCCAGTTGGCCAGTCAACCATCCTGCACCCAGGAAGACTCCCAATCCTGTGCCAATACTTGAAGTGTAGAACATATCGCCGTTCAGTTTTGGTATTATCAATGCCAGGCAAAGAAAGATGGTGTTGCCAGTCTGGTTCGAGGCAAAGCAGTGATAGTCTGGAAACGTAGTTGCATCTTCAATGAAGTTGTTTTAGCATCTAGATATAAAGATACGATGCTGGAATGGGGAGGGTATCTATTTACCTTGGATACCTGTACAGAATGTTATGAGCAGTAGTTGTAGCTCAACGAATAGTGTCGTGCGAACCTCCTGTGTGAAGTAGTCGACAAACTCATTGTTTGGGTGAGACTTCTCAGCTGCCTGTGGAGTTTGTTGTTCGGGATAGATAGACCCCTCTCGGCTAGTGCCTTGAGGGGTCGTGGCGAGCTTTTCCTGTGTATCGGCCATCGGATCTGCAGTTGTGATTGCAATTCTCTAACCAGAGAGCTAGGGGAAATATTAATTTTAGATCACAGCCAATTTAGACAAGGCATTTGTGTTTTGGAGGCAAGGAAGCACTAAAAAAATGGGTTTGACAGGTTGGAGCAAAGGAACTTCGTCTTGTTTAATACAAACGTCGGAACCGACATCCGTCTGAGGCACGGTTAAAAAAACTGGATAACCGCCGGCCCCACGCCGAAGCATGGACTCATGGCCACTGCTTTCAGGGGAAGCTGATAACAGAACTCTCCCGGTCAGCCATCCTGCGAGAAGCGCATACACGACTGTCATCGCTGCTTTTAGGGAGCAAATTACCTATCAGATCAAGCGGTGTATCAGCCGTATCTCCACAAGGCGAAAAGATTACCTTGGCGCGACTAAGAAGAATTGGCCAAGATCGAGATGTAACCCTTGCTTCACACCAATTGTCCACGTCATGATTTGTTGCAGATTGCAACTTCGCGGCATAGCGGCACTGAAGAGGAGAACATGTGATTGATCCAGGCGTTCTTATCATAGACATTCCAATGTTCAACGGTATTCTCCTTTTAACACAGCGACCAATCCTTGCTCCCTTCTCCTATGCCCACTCACTATTGTAGGGGCCGAATTCCGAGCTCAACATATACAACTTGGTAGCCAGCTCACCTCACCGGCTCTAACGATGACTCTTAGATAATATTTACGTACTTTACTTCCTTGCGAGTACTGTAAAATTTTGCGAAAAAAATAGATGCACGGCTTAAAGCGGCGTGGCGGCGAAAGCCGTTTCCTTGCAGCCAATAGCCAAATGCTGATGCTCCGCATCCGGAGTGGGCCCCGGCCGGCTGCCGGTCAGCCAGCCGTGCGGGCCGGAAGAAGATCTGATCGCAACTCCACCGATGCCGCCGACAGCCGCGAGTGCAATGCTGCGATTTGGAAGGGAGAGCTGCCTCAATCAGAGGTTACAATAGGGTAAAAAATAGACTTATAATAGGCATATATCACAATCCGTGGAGAAATATGTAATTGGATAACTCGGGGAATATAGATCTTGATCGGTTAGCCGTGGATATAAATCCGCCACATGTCCTGGCTTCTGTGTTTACTAGGTATAAGGCTGAAGTGACCTCAAAAGTACTTCTTAGATGATTCTAAGTGACCTGCTTACACCTTCAGAACTCAAGTCAGATTTCTTGTATTTTTACCTTTGATAATGATGCAACTCAGAATGGAAAGGTGGATACGGATGCACCTCGGAATTCTCATACGGCCTCTTTCTACCTATGCTATTGCATAATAACGCGTTCATTTGATCTGTTTGTATGTTTGCGGGTGCGAGCCGGTGTACTGATGGAATGTTCTAACGGTAATTAGGTATCCATTTCTGTTAGCCCTGTAATTGCATAGCAAGATTGATAACAAACTTGACAAGGGAAAGCCAGTTTCTCTTTCACAGCAGTTGATACAGAATAACTGCCGAGTCGACCACTCATATACACAGCCATTCATAAACGAAATATACGTAGATCGGATGTACGGAGGATATAGAATTAAAGATGCATCCTCTTAGTACCCTAGATTATTTGCAATTCCCACTCGTTTTACCTACTGGCCCAGCATGAGATTTCGTGGCATTACGTAACACACCCAACAGCAACAACAGCCGCAGTTTTTCCGACCTCATGGGCGCGTTCTTGCCTTTTAATGAGAGTCACGTGCTGTCGCATCTGCTGACTAACCAACGCGTTACGCGACTTTCCCACTATTGTTTCACGCCGCTTGGAGCAGCCGATGTTTGGCAGGCATCAAAATATCAAAATACAAGGGACCGGCTTCAATGCTCGCCAGAATCGCCAATGCGGACCGGTCTGGCATCCATAAGCCGGCTTCATGACTCGAAATAACCTTCCAGACAACATCGCCTGGTTGCTGAAGAACGCTGCGTTATCAAAACCTACCGCCCCTCAGTTTCCACAGACAAGCGATTCAGCATCGTTTCGGTTCACACAATCGCAGTCTACAAACGGTCGCACGGCAGATTTAAGTCAAGGAACTGCCGTGTCAGCTGGATCAGACCGACGGATAAACCAGGCTCAGGGAACTTGGAGTTCAAATGGCCCGCCAAAGAGAGAGGAAGCTTTACAAAACACAGAAGTGGTGGATTTAGAGGACGACAGCATGGGCCGTCTGAGCCTATCTACCAAATCGAGAAAACCTGTGCTCATCTCGCAAAATGTCCAGAGAGCAGCTCCTTCTTCAGCAGACGGCCGATCTAAACAAGTTTTGAATGAGTTTCTCAAGACGGATGGTGTGTAGATCAAGATTGTTTACTGATATTCTGGAACCTAACGTTATGGCAGCAATCCCAAAATCTGAGAAACAAACGCAAAATGGCCCATCATCAGGAAAACCAGACCCATCACGGCATAATCCATCTCCAGGACTTGCTGCCGATTTCGCAGATTTCGACGATGACGATTTGGAGTACATGGATCTAACCAGAACCACTGGCACATCCGATGAATCTGACGAGTTTGGTGAAGATGTAAAAGTTTGGACGGAAAAGGATGCGTCTTGGGAGGCACCGTTGCCTATTTCCAAAAAGAGGAAGAGTAGCGATGACACCGCTGCTGATAGCCAGTTTCCCGATGTTTATCAGCTCCTGGGAACTAACCCTCCAGTCCCGACCCCTGGTCGTTCCGCAAAGAAAGTTAGTCCTCCCGAATTGGCAAACCCACAGCATGCAGAAGCACCTATCGTTACTAACCAACCCAAGACTGCACAGAATGCGTCTTCCAAGGTGTCTCTGCCAGGGTCTTCATCTCCTTTAGGAAGAGTCGCTAGTCGAAGGGCACCATCTTCTATCAAACAGACCCCAGAAAGAGACTATGTCCTCAGTAGTTCTGAAAGACGAAAGAAGGTTAAAGTCGCCGGACATCGCTCTGCGTCCCCGGATTCTCGAAATTTCGACGAGGACATCCAACAACCGGAGCAAAACCAAGCCGAGGAATTTTTCATTCCCGATTCAGACGATGAATTCGTTACACCACCGTCGCGTACAATTGCTTCAAAGAAGCAGCCAACGGAACCTTTTATCGATCCACAGGACGAGGACGCTTTCCTTATGGATGTTGAGGATTTGCATGTATCTCCTCAGCCAAGACGAAAACGGTCACCGCCGCCTTCTCAGCGTGTACAAGCCAAAGATCTCGAACCTGCTTACCCCAGCTTGCCTGAAACCCAGAGTTCAGCTACTGCCGACAATGTCAGCGAAATCAACAACCCACAGCAGTCGGTTACGCCATCCAGCCAGATGCCAAAACTTTTATCTCTCATTTTGGGGAATCCGCAGCTTCTAACTAAAAGGTGTGGATACTTGAACAGTCAAATTCAGAAGAATGAGCGGAGTTTTATGCAAGCTATCAATGATAGATTGCCCAAAGACAAGAGGAATGAGATTAAAGCAGAGAAAGAACGATTTATCCAACAGCAAAAGGCGACTCAGGAGCTCAGCGGATTGGTTGAGCGCTACAGAACTCTAAGTGAGCAACGAGAAGCAGTTGCTCAACGGGTGGCCCGATCATATTCCAATGGCCAAGACACAGATGAAGATGAAGCCCGACTAGATGAGCTTACTGAGCGCATCGAGGCAACAGAAGGAGAGCTTTTCCAAATGATGGGTACAGCAGGCCTTGATGAGAAAAGTCTTTTGGGGCCCCTGGAAGTCCCGGCTCCAAATAGAAGAGATGACCATATCGTTGTGCTTGGAACTCAGGCTGGCCATGGGGGCATGGTCAACATGTCACGGAGTTCAAGAGACGTCCCATTGCCCATGGGAGGCACCCAAGTTGTTCATCAAACCCAACTTCCTGAACCACGCCCTCCAATGAATCGTGACCTTGGCGCCGAGGAAGATTTCTTTTCTGATATCGATGATATGGAGATGCAACTGCTGCCTAAATCGGATAAAAAGACTACTCAATTCGACACGCGCAAAACACCTCAGAGGAATCGCACTCAGCGAGTAGGAAATGAATTTAGCGATTTCAGTGACGACGCTGATATGCTTGCGTTTGCTCAAGACTATGAGGTACGCCAAACTGTTGACGAACCGTCTCTAGACCCTCGACGGGCGTTTTCCGAAACGTCTGGAAACGCTGGGCCCGCACCAAAGCAGAAGCAGACTTCGAAAAGACAGCCGCCTCCTGATCCATCTCAGACAAGGATACCGGCTGAGCTCATGAGGCATTCTTGGTCTGCAGACGTACAGAAGACATTGAAAGATCGGTTTCGGATGAAAGGGTTCCGACAGAACCAACTAGAGGCCATTAACGCCACGCTCGCTGGCGATGATGCCTTTGTCCTGATGCCGACAGGCGGTGGAAAATCTCTCTGCTACCAACTTCCAGCTGTCGTCAAATCCGGCAAGACAAGAGGTGTCACCATCGTTGTATCCCCCTTACTGAGCTTGATGCAGGATCAGGTAGATCATATGAAAGCCCTGGGGATACAGGCCGTTGCATTCAACAGTGAGTGTTCTCCAGAATACAAGCGGCAAGTCATGTCTGCCTTTAACGAACGCAATCCGGAGCACTTCATCGAGCTCCTCTACGTCACGCCTGAAATGGCTAGCAAAAGCCCCCAGTTTATGAATGCTTTACAAAGCTTGTACCGGAGTAGAAAATTTGCCCGTATCGTCATTGACGAGGCTCACTGCGTTAGCCAGTGGGGGCATGATTTCCGACCCGACTACAAGACCCTGGGACAGCTGCGATCCAAATTTCCCCAGGTTCCCGTCATGGCCTTGACCGCTACTGCTACTCAGAACGTCATTGTCGATATCAAACACAATCTCGGGATGAACAATTGCCAAGTCTTTTCACAAAGCTTCAACCGTCCAAACCTGTATTACGAGGTCCGGCCTAAATCTTCCAATCCGGTTGCGACCCAGCAAATCGCCGCTCTAATCAACTCCAAGTATCCGAACGTTACCGGAATTGTTTACACAATCTCACGGAAGCAAGCTGAAGACGTTGCCCAGAAGCTTTCTGATAATGGTATCGCGGCTCGCCATTACCATGCTGCAATTACACCCGCGGAAAAGGTGGAAGTACAAACAGCGTGGCAGAAGGGGCAGGTCAAAGTTGTAGTGGCCACTATTGCTTTTGGCATGGGAATCGATAAGCCGGACGTGAGATTTGTTATGCATCATGGCATCCCGAAGAGCTTGGAAGGTTACTACCAGGAAACTGGACGTGCAGGCCGAGATGGGAAACCCTCCGATTGTATTCTGTTTTATGGCAAAGCGGACATAAGAGTCCTCAAAAAACTGATCATTGACGGAGAGGGCAGCAAAGACCAAAAAGAGAGACAGATGGCAATGCTGAACCGCGTGACAGCTTTTTGCGACAACAAAGCTGATTGTCGACGAACCGAGGTCCTCCGCTATTTTGGGGAAGATTTTACTCCGTCACAATGCCAAAAGACTTGCGACAATTGCCAAGCGGGGCTTGTTTTTGAGCAGCAGGACTTCTCTGAATACGCCATTGCCGCCATACGAATTGTGCAGCAGCAGCAGAGATTAACGGCAAACCAGTGCGCGGATATTTTGATTGGCAGAAAGTACCCAGACAACCAAGAAGAAAACTCGTATGAGTATCACGGCATGGCCAAGGGGATGAAGAAACACGAGATGGTGCGCGTTATTGACCGCCTGTCAGCCGAGAAGGGCTTCCATGAAGAAAATATCGTTGGAAATCATGGAGTCGCCATTCAATATCTCCAAATTGGACCTGCCGCCAACCAATTCTTGTCAGGGAGACGGAAGCTCATGCTGACGGTGCAGGTTTCAGAAAGTGGTGATTCAAATCAGACGAAGATCAAGAAACCGAGAGCCAACAAAAAGCAGAAAGAGCCGGCCAATAACGTGCAATCCACCTATGTCTCGTCACCTATCAATACACGCAGAAAACGGGCAGCCGTTCTTGATAGCGACGACGACTCAAACTTGCCAACCACATCAAACGGCTATGTGAATGATGGGTTTGTCGTGTCGGATGAAGAGTTCGAAGACGAAGCCGAAGAAGACATGGACGAAGACGAAGAGGCTTTCGAACCGCTCCCTCACCACCGACCAGCGAAACCTACCACTTCGAAACCTAGTTCTAACAAGACACTGCGGCCAGAACCTATCCCGAGCAAACGTAGGCTTCAAGATTTGCCGGACATCCACCAAGATGTGGTAGACGCCTTTGTTCAAGCGGCACGCCAGTTGGAAGAGCGAATTCGGAACGGACTTGGCCTTAGACGACCAATGTTTACAGACACACACCTGCAAGAGATGGCCATTAACTGGACAACCTCCATCGAGAGGATGAGCCGCATTCCTGGAATTGACGTCGACAGAGTCAAGGAAGTTGGCCCAAAGCTGATACAAATGCTCAATGTGTATCATAAATCGTATCGTGAGATTGCCGGGACGGGGGCGGGTGATGCTTCTGCATCAACGTCCAATTTGGATCAAGAAATAGTGGACTTGATCAGTTCAGACCTCGATATCGATGAGGATGAAGAGGAGGCTATGGGACACGGAGCGAGTTCTCATTACTTTGCTTCCGAGCCATCAGCCGATGTTCAAGCTTTCAATGCCAGGCTGCAAAGTCTGAATGACCAACCGAGTCAATCGAGAGGTAGATCTTCATCTTCCTACAGTCGAGGAGGAGGTAACAGGAAATTCTCTGGTAAAAGATGGTCCAAGAGAGGCGGTTCCGGTGGAGGATCTCAGCGTCGGGGTGGTGGTTCAAGCAGGAGAGGTGGCGGTTCCTCAAGTGCTGCCGGCTCATCGTCTCGATCTGGTGGTGCAGGCAGCAGCAACAGCGGCGGATTCAAGCGTGACGGCAGAATCGTCAAGAAGAGTGGAGGAGGTATCGGGTTGATGCCTCTATGATGTGAATTGATCATTGATGCGTGGCCTGCGATTCCCCGTGTTTTTGGGCCGGTGCGTTTGCTTTTGCTTTTGGTTTGGAACGAGACATGAGACGTAATGAAGACACACTCCTCTTCAGTCCCTGTTTTTATGTCATGGTGTTGGAAGGCGGAGGTCTACACATTCACGAGCTTTGGCGTTGGTGTTTCGGCATTTACATTACCCCCTTTTCGAAGCGAATTAGAAAGAACAGAAGCAAAGAGGGCAGATGGGAGATGGAGTTTTTGGGGGCAGAGGCGATGTAGCTAGATGTCATGGAATGTTTGCATGTGCATATACCCATACATACACCAGAGTAGCCTGCTTTCATGATGATGCCAGCAATGCAGCACTTTTTTTTTGAGCGAGACTTGGAAGAAGCGGAATGGCGAGGCCATGAATACAAATGTTGACCATGTTTCACATGAACTTGATACCCCCAAACTTGAATCTAAGCTTCTCGTTCTATACTTTCTATGGCCGTTTGAGAGCTGGTCTAACATGATGAATTATAGTTGTTCGTCGAGAAATATCAGCCATGATTTGAACCTGTCCTGCTTTTTCTGCTAATGCTCATCATCAACTAGTTATAATGTGGTGACACGGCTATGAAAAACGCTGTGAGAGATACGATCCAATGGGGTCCTCATACGCAAGATCCCGCCCTCAGCTCCATTCTGCCATCAAATACCAGAAAAAAAAAACGAAACCCAATCTGAAAGAATAAATTGCACATTTGCTTTTTCTAGTACAATTACAAATGTAGAGCTAGCTAATTGTAAAACAAAGCTCCGGGAATCTCAGCTATGACAGGAAAAAACTCAAAAAGCAAACCAAAAAAAAATGACAAAGAAAGAGCTTCAAAAGAAGAAAAGAGCGCACTCAAGACTAACTAGGGAGAGAGAAGAAAGGATCGGAATTAGTTAAAACAATATTGAGAAGAAAAGATAAAGTTGGAAAGGCGAAAAAAAAAAAAAAGATGTGTCGACACATGCCAATCAAAATCGTCTTTTGGTGTCGCGTTATTTCCATATAAAACTCCCCAACAGCCCGCCAGCTAAAGCTCGCTTCGCTTCTTCTTTGATGTGAAAAAAAAAAAAAAAACCGTTTACGCCACGCTATGGAAAAACACAGATAACAAGATTACTTTAAAGCACGGGGGGCCATGCCAATGTGATGTGAGCTGAAAAGAGAAGCAAGGAGGATATTTTGTAATGAGCGGGCTTCATCGACTCGAGATGTTACAGCAGAAGCAAAAAAAGCAAAATAAACACAATCCGATTCCAATTCCCCCCAAAACATTTGATACCATGAAGCTTTATGACCCGTGCCATCAAATATCGCTGATTCAAAATCGCCACCTGGGCTTGAGATCCTTTGGCTCGGGTGAGTTGTCGCTGTATTTGCGAGAGCTGAACCGGCTGAAGATGGGAAGAGGGCTCGATCCACGGACTGAATCTGGCCTGCCCCTTGACGTCGGCAACAAACTGCTTCGGCGGGTTGAAGCCAAGGAGCTGCTGGGACGGTTGTTTAGGCTATCCAGATTCAGGGTCGAAGAAGATGGCCCCACGTTAGAGCGACGAGCGGGCTGTTGTTTTGCTAGACTGCTTTGAGAGTAAGGTCCAGGGGAGGTGAGGCGTTCACGGAAGGACAACCGAGAGGTCCCCCTGGAAAACGGTCTGGGGAATGATTCCGACATGGGGGAATCGGAGCCGGCGCGTGTTAGAGAACTCCGAGGGGTGGGAAGCTTGGAGGTAGATATAGGCGTGATGGCCGACGTTGACCTTTGTGGTGCAGGCGTTCTGTATGGGCTGCGAGCTTCGCTCTCTAGGTTGTTGGAAGAGGCGTTCCATCGGGGTCGGTGTGCCATAGTGGTCGAAGGTCGAAGGGTTGAGGAAGAGGCAGAAGGCGGGTAATAAGTAGAGTGCCTGGGCCCAGGCTTCTTGGTGCTTTTTGAGACGGGGGCCGGCAGCGATGAGTCTCTCCGGTTGGTTGAGGTCGACCGGAGGCTAGAGCCGCTCGCATTGGGCGATCGAAGTTGGTTACCGGTATACTTGCGCGCAGGCGTCTGCGGATCGAGACCGAGTGAGTTCATAATCACCGACGAAGGCGGAGAGCTTCCCGGAGTCTCCATGCCGCTGCCGTTGGTCGACCTGTCGTTGGAGAGCATGCTGGAGATGGAATCTCGCAGCTGCTGGCTCTTTCGTTCCGCATACATGTCCTCAAGGACAGAATCCATCTCTGCAACGTCGAGCTTCAGCGTCGTCCATCGCGTTTGCATTTCCGTGTGGAGACGCAAGATCTCGCCATTGACGGTCAAGCGATCCTTGACGCCCTTGTCAATAATGGCAATGACACGTTCGATGGCGGGGCCGTAGTGCGTTTTCTTTGCCTCATAGCTCTCAATCTTTTTGGCAATGGAAGGCTGGTTCGTCAAATGCATGCCAGAATCGATCGCCTCCCTCAGCTTCATCAGAGACCGCTCGACGGATTCGTGCATCTTTTGAGCCTGCCGTCCAGCGCCTCGGAAGACAATGACCCATCTATCCTCGCCAAGCTCCTTGCGTAGGGACTCGGCATCCTTCTCTAGCTTCTTGTAGCTTCCATCCAGGCCATTGTGGCGCATTTCCAGCTCTTCACATGCGGTTGGGAATGCATGCTTCGCCCGCGTCTCAAAGACAGATAGTCGCATGGGCAAAAAGTCCAGAGAAGCCCTCAAGGGCTGCATCCTGGCGAATAGAGCAAGCAGACTGGAATCATCCTGGGACAGCGTCGAGGTTCCTTGCGAATTGGGGCTCATCGGCAGCGCAAGGCTAAAGCGATTCGAGGGCGCCAACCGCGCGGCCGAAATGGGGTTATCTTCAATAATGGTCTCGAGATCTCCAATATCGACGTTATCGCCGCTCGCAACTACGGCAAGGCTCTTGTGACGACGCTCCTCCATCTCAAAGACAAGCCGCGTAAGTTCTTCCATCTCGCTCTGTATGTCGCCCAGAACGCTGTTCCACAGCTCCTCCCACTCCATGGCAAGTTCGACCTGGTTCCGCACACTCTGTAGGGTTTCCTTTATTCGGCCCCATTCGTCAGCTATAGCCTCCATCTGAGTAACGGCCCGCCTGAGATCATCTGTCGAGACAGTTGCGATATCATGTCGATTTTGCAGCTCATCAATAGCATTCACATAGGCGTTGATGAGATGCTCGAATCGATCGATGGCGTTCTCAACCTCTTCTAGACCTTCACGGCCACCAGCGGCGGCCCACTCAACGTCATCCTCGCTGTCCAGCCCACTGACAACCTCGAGGGCCTTTGATATCCAGCTCCGGATCTGCTCAGCGGCATTGATCAAGGCCTTGGAAGCCACCGGGGCTGTTGGGATAGCCGACACCTTGCTGGAGAGCGCCTCGGCATCGGGAATGCCAAGCAGAGCCAGTTGAGCAAGCTGGTTGGTGAAAGACACTCGGGAGAGCGTATATACTGATCCGGGTCGATTGTGACCCTGAGAAAAATAAGAGCTCATTTCCGGTTCGAAATGATTGAAGGTGATTACTTCAGGCGGTGTCGTCTCCACAATTGGCGATTCCTTTGGTGGAGGGGTTGGCGGGGACGGGGAATATGAGGGAGAATAGGAAAGCGAATGCGAAGGCGAGTGAGAAGGAGGAGCAACGGGAGGCGAGGAGGGTAGAGGCGGATACTCCTTGGGAGATGGCGGACGCGTAATTCGCTCGAGGTGTTCGCGTCGAGTATCCAGAGTGACCTTGGTACCATTGCCATTTATGTGGTCGGGCAACCGATACTTTTGCGTATCCAAGTCCATGTTGATTGTTTCCGCAACTTCAATCTCCGGCAGTTGGTAGGAATCGGCGGCGATGGGAGACATGGAGACGTCTGACAGGCTGGACGATCTATAATGAGGAGGGGGGGCGCCTATGCCTTTCCAAGGGCGGCCGCGCCGAGAAATAATTTGCTTGATCGATCCCGCTTGGTGTTTCTCGTCAAGCTGGCGGAGCTGTTCTTCGTCAAGTCGGCCGATGTCAACGGGCTGGAAGCTGGGGGCAGCCCTCTTGGCTGCTGCTCCAAGGCCGAGAGCCTTTAAGCGAGCAGCAAGACCTGGCGATGTCTTTCGAAAAGCAGCGACCAGGAGCTCATGCGATGGATCGGGGTCTAGAAGGGTGCTGCTGCTGCGTTGCCTGCCGTAGGTTGGACTCAGCGTCAAGTCGGGAGCGTCTTGAGAAATCGCGTTGTTGAAAATGTTGCCGATGTTGTTGCCGTTGTGTTGGCTGTAGCCTGGGGTGTTGCTGATGTCGTTGGTGCTGCCACTCGTCCGCGGTGTCGACAGGTTCGCAATTCCTCTGGCGTCTGCGGGCGTGGCCGCGACAGACGCAGCGGTTGGAGTGGCCGCAGCCGAAGCAGGAACCGGAGCAGAAACTGGAGCTGAGGCGGGAGTGGAAGCCCAAGCGGGAGCTGCGTAGGGGGTGGCGGGCGACTGGGCGGCGTCGTCGGTTGTTTTTCCAAAGTTTACATGCTCGAGGCTTGCATCATGGCCGTTGGTATGCTGCTCAGGGTCGCGCTTCGGGTCCACACCCACGTCGGATTCTCTGGAGCTTTCGTTGGCTGAATCTGAGTCGCGGTCTGGCTGCGAGGCCGGCTGTGGGTTGCCGCTGGCGTCCACGGCAGCAGAATGGCTGGTGGTCATATGCCGCAGGTGATTGCTGGGGCTGCAGACAAGCCCGCCCCAGAGAAGGTTGGAGGAGTCGGTAGGTGTTCAGAGCGGCGTTGCTCACGACGCGCTAGTGGAGCGCGCCAGGCGTCTTTCCAGTGGACGAAGGCCCTGAAAGGCCCTGCCGGCAGTGCAGCGGCGCAGTGGGTGGAGAGAGCCTGCAAGGTCGGTGCTGATGGCTGAAGATTGTTGATGACACTCAAATGTTGAGCACTGTCGGTGGTTTGTAGGGGTGGACGACGGCGGCAGATTGGATGCCGAGGCCGCCACCGCGAAGCGTCGAGTGCTGATACGCTGCCGTTGTTGTCCTGTCGTGTTGCCGTCCGACTCTGGCCTGGAATTTTTTTTCTCTCCCTCGCGACGGTCCAATCAACAACGACTCGCCGCTTTAGAAAAAAAATCCCGACGGTGCCGCTTTGCTGCTACCTGTCCGAATACAGGTACGAGCACTCGTACAGGACCTCGTTCTCGGCGAGTGGGCGGGTGTGGGCGGGATGCGCAGTAGGGTTCGGTTCGCTGGATGCCTGCTCCGGTGTGCTGCTCCAAGACCCAGCTTTTTGGCGGCGTCGACCGGGTTAGGCGTCTGGTGACTGGGCGAGAGAGGGGATTCTATGCGTAGACGATGCGGTGCTGGTGGAGAGCGCCCTTGCGGCCCTGCAAAGAAGCTGCAGGAGCTTGCAGGAGACGCCTCTCGACTGCAGCGAAGCCTGGATAAAGCTGGGCCGTCGCCTTAGTTTGGTGTCTGCCTGCGCGCCGAACCAGGAACAGAACCGAACCTTGGTGCCTGGCGTTCGAGTATCGATACTTTCTGATGGTGAACTTGAACTCCTGGGAGAATGCTCGTGATGGGCCTTGGGCATCAGCTGGCTGAATCAAGTAAGGCCCGTGTGCCGGGGTTGTGCGAGTCTCCCAGGCTGGGCAAGGTGGAAGATGCAGAGCGCAAGCAAAGACGAGACTGCTAGAAAACTGGTGATAAGAGAGAAGCGGCTACGGTGAACACGAAGCCCAGAATGGGGGATTGGCCAAACGATGCATGAACTGATTGCTTGATTGACTTGACGTGGTGAATCGAGAGAGAAAAAAAAAGGGGGTTGCAGGAAAGGGACAGACTGGTCAGGAGGGGTGCAAGAGGAGGAAGCGCAGAAGCGTGGGATCGCAGCCCAAGTTAATTAACGGGAGCTGCTCGTTCCTGAGCTAAGAGGGAGTCGAATGGCTACGGCGCAGGTACCTCATCTCCCTTTGCAGGTACTCGTACTCCCTACGCGTACTATATTCTGGACGTTTGGGCTTTTTTTGGTCTCGATCCGCCGGCCGAGCTTGCGCATTTGTCGATGGATAAACGACTAGACAAGGGGAGGCGGCTATCAAAATGGGATAAAAAAAAGGAAAGATGAAATAGAGAAAGACGGGAATTCGTGGGCTCGATAGATTGGATCCTGGCGAAAGATGCTCACTGTACGCCTTACGAGTGGACGGGCCCAGAGCATCCATGTCCAAGGTACATGTACAAGTGATGTTGGGACGGGTACCTGTCCCTGGCCACAAATTAGTACCCAAGCTCATCAAAGTGTCTGGTATTTGAGAATTGACTTTGGAGCAGCTACCTTAGTAGGAGCCTGTAGCTTCCATTGGTGGTAAAGATCAAATTCCTGCGGACGGAGATGTTTACTAGAGGGAGGTTGTTACATCGAGTGGTTGGCATGCAAGTCTGATTTACACGTGTGCCTGACTCGGATCCGAATTCGCAGATAGATGTAGTACTCGGTGGATGACACGTTTTGACATGTGCCGGAATGCAGCAGGTCCAACGCTGATGTGCCCTTGATGAGCGCGGCTACTGTAACATCAAATTAGTAGCACAGCACAGCGCGGCACAGCACACAGCACAGGGCATTGACCGGATCAAATGTGACAACACCTGCACTTGACTCGACTCGGCTCGACTTGATTTGGTGACGGGATTGATCAAATGGGGAACAGGCCAGATGCCCTGCTGTCGACTCGATAGCATATTGTTCGGGGCCATTGTTCGTTTTGGGGAGCTCAGCGCACTAATGCCACCACTGCCGCAACCCCCCAAGGAGCTGGAGCTTCAGCACATGCAGCGTCGAGCGCGCTAGCATTAGAGCCATGTCGGGCTAATTAGCGCATCCCCACCGCTGACACGGGAGCTTCCACAGCGCTTCCACAGGCATCCCGCTTCTGGCAGCTTCAAACAAGGTGAAACGCTGCGAAATCTCCACGGGCTCCATGCTTGCTCGGCCCGCCTCCACCAGGGCGTCCTGCAGCCATTTTCTGCATCACCAACCTGGCAACATTAGTTACCCGTCCGATGCCTGTGCCGTCAGCGATTTTCTGCCATTTTCTCTGTCTTTCTCCCCTGTCTGGTCACGAGGGCTTGTGCGAGTAGCGTGGAAAAGGCCTCCATGGGTATGTCCGTGCTGGTACATTACGTGCAGCAAGACTGGACCTGGAGTGTTGGGATTCGGCCAAGCTAGCGGGATGCTGGCCTAGATGGGGTTCAGGGTTCCTCCTCGGTACTTGTGCTCTTTGATGTCAGTGCTGCATTCGTACTGGTCGGGTACCTTTTAGCCGTCCGTCGTGTTTCTTTACCGAGCTCCAACCAAGCAGAAGTACTCGTACTAGCAGTTATTGGTAGCTTCCGCTAGTCTCGAGGTATTGATAGAGGCAATTTGCCTAGCCGTGCCACCTGGGTCCATTCGAGTGACTGACCAAAGATTGGGCGTCGACAAGAGCTACGACGAACGATGCGACGCGACGGCCCGCGCTACGAACAGGAGCTACTGTATTCATCTATGGCCACTCCGCATGTACATGTCTGGTACCTCTGGTAGTACAGGTAACTGAAGGAGGGCAGATGCCCAATCAGTCTTGACATATCCGTCATTCAGAGCTACCGTGTTGTACGAGTACTTGCACAAGATGGAGGGCTTCAATCTTATTATAGCACGCAGCCGTACGGACCTGTTACCCTTGCCTTATGATGCAATTATCGCATTCCCTTGTATTGATACGAAGCAATTAGGTATTACCTGGCTGTACGGAGTACATACGAGCAGGTACAGTACCTTGCCATGGGTTAGCAGGTACTTTGCAATCTCTCATACTTGGGGTGATCCATCCATGCAATTTGCAGATGGCCAAGGGACTGTACTGTGCAGTCAGCTGTCGGGCATCAGCAATCAATCATGACCGACACGGAACGTGGCGTACAGTCTGAAACCTTGCCCCAACACAGCTCTGGGCTCTGCACAACCACATCCATCCATGCAATCTATCCAGAACAATCACAGCTTTGCCTGTATCGAGAGCAACCGCTCCCTCCTGCTCCGTACTCCGTGCACTGCTCTGTGCGCTGCTCGTGTTCCTTTGCACAGTATTCCAGCAGGCTCTGGCTCTGCGGACAGGAAATTGCGCGCCTCTGGTTGCCCTGGGATATGACACCAAGCAGCAAGGACCCTTGGGAATCGCGATGACAGCGACAGAAATGATTCGTCACCTTGTGCATGGGCTTGCCTGGTCGAATTGGCCCCGACAGCCTCTGCATGCATGCGGGCTAGCAGGGAAGGGGACCTGGCAGCTCCCATGAGGGACCGTGGTCGAATCGACGGCTGCGAGTACGAAGACGTCGAGTGATATCATACCTGCTGTATTTGCATTTGCATTTGCATTTGCCGCCGTGACAATGGATGGAGCACCAAAGGCCGCACAGGCGGACTGCGGCACCACCAGTGGGTGAGGCTATTCCAAGCACTCCAGTCAGTCAGTCAGTCAGTCAGCAGCAAGAGGCAAACATCGCCAGGTGGCCCTTCGGACTCGACGAGACCAGCAGTTGGGGTCCAAGCACTCTCGGCGGAGATGGACGGAGCACCTAATGCTACCTTCCAATGCACTAATTAATGTACAAATAAGCCTTGATCATCGGTTGACAGCATGCGTGAACCAATGCACGCCAAAAAGCGCACCCGACACCAGAAAAAAAAAAGGTTCGTTTCAAGTCGTTGCCCCCCGGACAACACCAAAACACGCAACGCAATTTCCCATCTCCACGCCTCCCGCCAACTATGTTTGGCGCCCTCAGGCTGCCAGAACCCCTGAGTCCGCGTGCGCCTCGGATCTCCAGCACCAACCCAGAGCAGCCCTACCGTCTGGTTCCGTGATTTTCTTGTCTCTTCCATACTTGCTTGTAATTGTGCTTGTCCTGTCAGTCCCAAGTATCCACCACGCCATTCCCGACTGCTTGTTCATGGTGGCCGGCAGCTAGCGACTCTGCTGCCACTCAACTTGTTGTTATATCCCCCCCCCTCGTCCGTGGTGCACGCGACTCGACTTGGCCGAGCTGAATAGCTGAGCT
This sequence comes from Trichoderma aggressivum f. europaeum, assembly GCF_033847375.1. Taxonomy (NCBI): domain Eukaryota; kingdom Fungi; phylum Ascomycota; class Sordariomycetes; order Hypocreales; family Hypocreaceae; genus Trichoderma; species Trichoderma aggressivum. The sequence continues at coordinate 148,039 of NW_026946400.1, forward strand.
GGCCCTGGGATCCAGTGAACCGACTCTCCTTCCCACGACAACCGCAAAGAGACAGGATTCGCTCCCCCTCTTGAGAGAGAGCACACGAGGAAATCCCCAGACGAGATTCTCTGCTTGAGCCCTCGCAAGAAAACTCTGCTTCTCTGTGTTGCTCTTTTACCTCTCTGCCTCATTCGCCATGTCTGCCGAAGTCGAGAACCGCCCGCACTCGCCCGATGCCGCTCCGTCGCAAGCCATTGGTGCAAAGACCCAACCCTCCCGAACGCTCTCGACGACTTCCACCATCTCCCAAAGCTCCAGCAACGATGCCACCTCACGAGACTCGCTGGGCAGCGAGCTGTCGTCTCGCATGTCCTCTGCATCGTCCCGCATGTCCACGGCGTCGTACCAGTCCAGCCTCTCTGGAAGGTCATCTTCCAGGACTCGGCGCCGAGGCTACATGCGTCCCCATGGCACCGACTTTGCGGCCAGCGCCAAATCCCGCGAGAGCGTCATGAGCTTGGGCAGCATCGCGCATCTTCAATACTACTTTGCCCGGACAGGCCTTCTCGATGGCAAGGGCGGGCAGCTGGCTCGTAAGAAGCAGCCGCGGGCGACGTTGGACTTGGCAGCCCTAGAGGGCACAGCGCCCATGATGGTGCCCACGCCCACGACTGCTGGCTTCGACATGGACCCCTCGTTTGTCTCCATGGGCAGCAGCCCAGATCTGTCAGGACATGGGTTTATCACGGATAACACCGTCGAGTCTCCCACCGGCATGGACGACATGGACGACTTCTACGATGGCTTCCCCGAGGAGGACCCGGACATGCTCCCACCCACGGCTAGCACCTACAACCACCGAGAGAAAGTCATTCCCAAGCCTCCCACGGTTGCGGAGCTGAAGACGGAGCTGGAGAGCGCCCTGCAAGATGCCCTCAAGGTCCTCAAGGAAGCCAAGGAGCGGAAGGAGGGATCATACAAGGCATCCAGCGATGCGCCTCGGTACCCCAACATGCCCGACGAAAACACCCAAAGCTGGTACGAGCTGCAGGGCATGAACATCCTCGACTTTGTGACGCTGGCCATCCGCGCCGCCAAAAACTACTACACCGCCCACGAGCTGCCTGACCGGCTGGATGCCATCAAGTCGGAAAGGCAGATCCGGACAGACCTTTTGAGCGTCATGGAGGTGCTGAAGCAGATGGCCACGAGGAACTTCAAGGGGGGCATGCGCGATGAAGAGATTGCCACCATGACGACCTGGATCGAAAGCGTCTTTGACATCCTCAAGAAGGAAGCCAACATCGAGGCATCAGAGCAGGCCGAGCGACAGAGCTGGGCGTGGATGAGGGGCGACTGGAAAGGCAAGGAGTTGGAGCGCGAGCGACAGTTTCTCATGTCCATGGTTCCGGACGACGAGCCGCTTCCCGAATGGACGCCAGCATCCAACGACGCCGATCTGCCGACGCCCTTTTTGGATGCCATGCAGAACGGCCTTCTACTTGTGAGGCTGCACAACGCCGCAGTCAAGAAATCCAGGCGGCGATTCGGAGCGATCCCGACCTTCCACGTCGACACACAGAAGCCGTACCGAAGCGCCGACAACCTCCGTTACTGGGCCAAGGCCGCTGAGCTGCGCTTTGAGTGCATGATTTCCATCGACCCCCTGGGCATCGTCTACAACAACGGCCCCCAAGTCTGGCTAGATTTCGAAGCGGCCATCCTCAAGTGGTGTGCCCATGTGAGGGAAGAAATCACAAACGAGTTGGTCTAAGAACCCTTAGTACTTGCTTTTTGTCTACTTCTGTTCCTGATTTTTTTCCCCACACTTCTATTACTGTTTTAATACCTGTTTTAATACGTGCATCTACTCATACACATATGTTACTACAGCAGAAAGATGGCCTTTTCGCTCCATGACGAATTCACGCTGCCATAAAAAAGACATTTTGGCTGGAGTTCTTCTTTTTCTGTTTCTTTTTAATATCTTCTTTCGAAGGACACGGCCATCTCCTTTTTTGGCTCTACATTTTTCAGGCCCCTTTCTTTTACTATTTCTCTTTTTTTTTTTTTTTGGATTGATATTGATTCTTTCAGGAATACACACGCAAAATACATCGAGGCGAAGAGGGGACCGGTTTTCTCTCTTACTGAGACAAAGATTGACGCTACATTACAAACAGGAACATTTTCCTTTTCTCTTTTCATCCTAACCTTAATTCCCTATTATATCCCCCCCTTTTCACTCCTCTTGTCTTATCACTACACTTTTGTCTTTTTTACTTGACCCAAACAGACGTCTTCCCTTCTCTGTGAATTATCAGTCAACTACACCTTTTTTTTCTTTACTATTTGGTCTTGGGTCGGGGGAGGAAAACAACAACAACAACAACAACAACAACAACAACAACAACAACAATAAGAGCAACAAGAACAACAGAATGCTGTACAGTGGGATGGAAATTGAACAAGTGGTGCGACGCGCCTACTCAACTATATGTCAACATATATACCCCCCCGTGGCGCGAGCGCAGGCGCAGGCGCAGAATGGATATTTTCGATACGGAGGTGGACGGATAGGAGGTAGCTACTAAGAGAGAAGATGAATAGATTGGCTATCACGGTGCGTGCTTGTGTGTGACTTAAATGTGATTGTAGATGAAGAAGGAGTTGACTTTTTTTTTTCCCCATTGATTTACTTTACTCAGTATTATAACCCAATATTAACCAAAAACCAAAACGATGATGCTATACTCATACAGAACTCCTGAATGCCATTCACCGGCTAAGCAATATCCACCTTTCTCACCTCCATCCACTCCTTTTCCACCTTGGGCACCGTCACAATCAAGATACCCTCGTCCATCCTCGCCGTGATGCCAAATCCATCAACATCGACTTCCAGATCCGCCTCCTCGCCATGACCCTTCTTCTCAGTCTCGCCCTCGGGAGGCAATCTCACCTCCCTCTCAAAAACACCGACTCTACGCTCCCGCACGGCCGTCAGCGTCTGCAGAAACGCCTCGTCGCCAGGGCGGTGCACAACGCCCGCGATGCGGAGCGAGCGCGTCTGCGGGTTCCAGGACACGCTGACGTCGTCCTTGTTCGCGCCGGGTAGGGCGGTGTGCAGGATGAATGCGTCGGGGGTGTTGAAGATGTCGATGGGAGGGGAGAAGGTGTTTTCGTCGTCGGCGTTGGCGTTGGCGTTGGCGTTGGCGGGCTGGGCGTAGCGCTCGGCTTGGTCGCGGATGGTGCGGAAGAATGGGTGGCCCATGAAGCCGCGCATCATGCCGGGGAAGTCAAAGGGAGGGCCGGCGTTGGGAGGTTCAAAGGGGATGCCTCCGGCTCTGCGCCATGCGCGACGGCCTCCGCAGCGGCCGCGGCCGCGGCCTCCACGACCTCGTCCGTGTCGTCCGCCTCGGCCGCCCTCGGCGGGATAGGAAGGGGGAGGGACGGCGTCACGACGGTCGTCGTCGTCGTCGTCACTTCCCGAGGGGGTGACTTCGGCCGGGTCGGGGAATTGCTCGCCGTCTTGCATGGTCTCGGGGGAAGATGCTTCGTTGGTCTTTTCACGAGGGGCTTCACCGGCGTCTCGGGGGGCATTCACGCCGGCATCGTGGGAGAACGGATGCTCGTCGTAGCGAGGCGGGCCGTTGAAGCTGTTGAACCAGTAAGCCCAGGCCGGGGGAGCTTGATCCCACCAGGGGGGGCCGGCTCCGGGAGGTGGAGGCGGAGGCGGATGCGGGTGGTGAGGCGGGTGTCCGCCGTGTGGAGGAGGAGCTCCGAAGGGGAAGCCGGGGAAGCCGGGGAAGGGGGGTGAAGTGTTGTGATCGACGCCGTGGCCGGGATCGCGGCGGTTGTTTGGGTTGGGGGTGTTGAGGGACTGCATAAAGTCCCAGAAGGGATTGTGGTGGGGAGGCATGATGGTGGTGATGGATGTCTTGTTCTCAGGTTGTCAAGTATACTACCTAGGTATGTGGTAGAGTTGTAACAGTGAAGGGATATTTGTCGTTGATGAAGAAGAAGAATAAAGGGAGAAAGTGTGTCATGATCACGCCTCTTTATAATCACATCATAGGCCAACGTACGCGTAACCTTGATTGCATTTCACATGTCAACTTGCTCTAGGCAGTCGTTCAGCCAACTCATCGAACCGCATCGACACTCGACGAAGCGGCGAATCAAGTCTACGTGTGTGCGTGCGCAAACAGTGCGAAACCTTGACAATTTACAAGGCAAAGCAATTGAAAACTAACTAATTCAAACCCCCAACAATAGCTACTAGTACCCAGGTAAGCAATAGCTCTGTGAAGGTTTTGGGGAAACAAGGCAAAAAAAGATGGTGTGACGAGGAACTGGATCGTCAGGCGTGGACACTGACACGCGTTCGGTGTGCGTGGCGAAATTGGGCGGCGATTTTGACGGGCGAGGCTTCCGGGGGTCGGCGGTTGGAGATGCCGATTGGGAACGTGCGGCTGAGCTGGTGCCTGAAAGAAACAAAGGGAGATGGAAGAGATTGATTTCTTGACATCATGTTGAAGTGTAGATTGAATTGAATGACAGGTTTTGACATGTGAAGTTGGGACAGTGGTTACGCTAATACAAATCATGGGTGGCAAGTGTTGCAGAGAGATGCTGGAGCTTATTAGAATCTTGGCAGCTTTTGCTTACAGCACGGCATCGATTGCTACCCAAGACCGGACCGGGACATTTAACTTTCAATAACACTAAAGACGTTTCTTATTACTTGTAGTGCCCGATCTGGTAGTTGACATACTGCAGCGTGCAGTGTTAGTAGCCAGCTGAGCTGTAGTACAACCCCTGCATACATGACACATGTAAGAAACTCAGGTCTGTGTTACAATTCCATCAAATGGAAGTGCTTCCGGAATTTTGTTTTTGCCGCCAACAAAAAAAAAAATATCAAGACCAGATGCTGTTATTCAAGTTGCGGGGTAACATTTCAGTCAGCATGCAGTCGACGTCCATGGAGAAAGATTAGCAGAGAGCGCCTCCGTCGGGACTAGATCATAGAATGTGGTTGAGGCTATATTCACCATCATACACCATATATACAGACGATGAACTCCATCCCACCAGACGTGCAAGTTGAAGCAATCCATCAACTGAACAAGATGTGCTAAAGATGACCCCCCAGCATTGCCTCTTCTGTTCCGTTCCGATTCCTTGTTGGGCCCAATGAGCGAGAATTCACCATACATTCTGCCCTCTTTACGTACCAGTCTCCCGTCCTCGAGAGATTGGCAAACGGAAGCTTCGCCGAGGCCACTGAGAAATGTGTCAAATGGACATCTGTGGACGAAGATACCTTCATCAGATTCTGGCAATACACCTACATGGGGAGCTACACCGCTGCTCCCCCTCTCATCGTCGAAATCGAGTCAAAGTCCGAAGCCATTCCTGAACCGCCACCACCACCAATACAACCACCGATTCCGGCCTTGTTCGATTCTCGGCGCCCTCCCAGGATTCCGACACCAGAAGAGCTAAAACGCAAGGCTCTGTGGGTTGCGTTTCTGAAACAACGCTCCTCTGCCCCTGTTTCTGCTGGCTTCGTCCGTCCCACTGGCGCCGAAAACAATCTCGCGAATGAAGATTATACAAATACCTTTCTCTCACACGTGCGACTGTTTATTTTTGCAGAGTGCTATGGTATTGCAGCGCTAATGACGCACTCTCTCAACGGGCTGCATTGGACGCTGGAGAATTTTACGGTGCATCAAGAGAGGGTCGATGATGTAGTCACGCTGGTGGAATACTGCTATGAGAATCTGGCTCCGGAACCATTGAGAAATCTCGTCACTCTGTACGCGGCTTGTAAGATTGACAAGTTATGGAAGAGCGACAAGTTCTGCGCGCTTGTGGAGGCGCATAGCGAACTGTCGATGGCTTTGCTTGGATTGATGGTGAATGAGTTGTAGACTCAAGACATTATGCCCTTGGTATCTACATCAGTATCTTTAAAAATGAAAGTAACAGTGATGGTGGATGCTGAAACTAGGTGTTTAGGTATGATGTAGTATTTATTCATGTAAATACTTGTAGCAGTAAATCAACAGTTTTCTTTTACATCTGGTCTTGATGCTCAAACCCAACGCTGCTGAATAGCTACTCCCCTTACAAACAATGGTGTAATACCCGTTAATCATAAAACGCTAATGACTGAATGGAGATGGTCCGCAACAAACGCTCATCGGCACATCATTTACTCAATAGCCACTTGAGTCCCTCTTCCGCATCTCGTTGCTGCTTTGCACTCATCTTCAGATCCGGGAAGAATCCCCAAAACCCATGAGGCACGCCAGGATACATGTCCGTCTTAGTAACAACTCCATCATCCTTGAATACCTGCTCCATCACCAACGCGCAGTCTCGCACGGGATCCAGCCCGCACACCTGGAAATACGTCTTGGGAAGGCCCCTGTGGGTAGGGAATGCCACTGGGAATACAAGCGGGCTGCGTAAATCAGCCTGATTATTCTCTGCAACACAAGAATTCATCAGCTAGTCAGTTTCTTGACATGACGCCTTCCCTCCGTAGGAACTTACTCCAGATGAACTTCAACGACTCAAGAGAAAGCACTGGCGCACTGGCGTTTTGCTCAAAGCTGATGAATCGATCCTTGTACTTCTCCGGTACCGTTTCGTGATTTACACCACCTGGTATTGCCGCGTAGATGCCAGTTAGTGAAGGACTCAACTTGTCGTTCAAGCAGAGATGAGCCACGATCAACGCCATATCGCCACCTGAGCTTTCTCCTCCTACCAGAAACCCCTTTTCAGGATGGATACCCAACGACTCCAAATTCTGCGCCGTCTGATGGATGGAAAAAGGAAAACATCGTTAGCAAACTGCCCACTGCCATCATTGCAGATTAAATGGCCTTCCTCACCCATTTAGTAGCGTCATAGGCATCTTCTATAGCAGAAGGAAAGACATTCTCAGGAGCATGCCTATAATTGACATTCACCGCAACACCACCAAGCTTCGCAAACAGCGCACAGAGCCAAGTCTCCGTGTCTAGATCTCCAACCGCATATCCTCCGCCGTGGAAGACAACGAGTCCCGGCCGTCCCTCAGTCGACTCCTCTCGCGGCTTGTAAACGCGGATCTCGGTGGTGCGGTTGTCTCGCACTGGGATCTGAATGTCCTCTTGGAGGTATGGAAGTGTGGTCGGGTCGACTTTGGGAGCTGCATCTTTCATGGATTGGATCATTGCCCGAACTTGAGGGATGTTGGTGTTTTCATCCCAAGCGGCTAAAATGGGGGACCCTGAGTTGAGGATCTGACGTGATGATGTTTCATATTATTTTCTTATCGAATCACATGGATATCACCATTTAAAGGGGGGTGAGAGTGACAGCTTACCGGCTCAAACTCAGGACTAACATCGCTGAGAGCGCGAATCTCTTCAATCGTAAGCATCTTGTCTGGGTATGTAGAGTCTATATTTGACTACTGAAAAGGTCTGATGCTGAGGACAACTGGCAACACCGAGCAGCTACAGCAGCAGTTATATGATGACTTTGTCTCCTCTCAGCTCCCAGCCCCAGCTTCTCATTCGTGGAAAACTGATTGCGAATGCCAGGTCCAATGCCGAATTCCCAACTAGGGGGGAAGACAAGACGGCTAATACGGGATGATAAGACGGCAATGTAACTGGACGGCACAGACATAAGAAAATATCTCAAGCCAGGCCCCCAAACCAGGCACGAAACCTCGCACTCTCAGGGCCAATCTCGGCTCTCACCTCCGTAAAAGTCGGCCATTGTCCCCAAACGAGTGAAGCCCGAGCGAGAATTCGGGCCCGAACGACGGTGCATCGATGCAGGGGTTCAGCGCCGGGGTGGGGACCGGAATCTCCCGGCCAGCGTACCGGAGTTAACGGGCTGTGCTGCAACTGGTCAGGTAGCCTCAGTTGCTGTATTTGATCAAGTTTTAATGTGTGTCATGGTTTAGAAAGCATGAGAAGGGTATTTACTGTATAAGTATCCCTGACCCTGGACGAGATATACGAGATAAACGATATGCTCGATATCTCATACCAGTAGAAATACTGAGCTACCTTGATGACGTCAGCGGAAATGTGCTCAAAATCACAAAGTTCCCACGCCCGCACGTGAGACTCCTGCACCATGATTGGCCAGATCCGCTGCTTAGAAATGCACCAGCGAAACTGGCGTGACTATTCTCAATAGCATCGCCATCGTACAAAAAAAAAACATATAACAGAAGCATGATTCAACGCATACATCTCTAAACCAACCCATTCGCCAAATACACAATCCATTGCGCTACAAGATCAAGCAACATGGACGCCAAGCCTGCCACTTTCTGTATGTCAATTGCCCCCCCAATTTCTCTGCAGGGCCGCATCTTGCGCAGAAGCTAATCGTCGTCTGATATATGTATCATAGCCATGGCCGCTGCGCCAGTTGCTTCTCCCGCAGCCTCCGTGAGCGCTTCCAAGCCCAAGGTCAGTTTGTCGCAAAACATACGAGACGCCCCTGTGTTTGTGCTTGTGCTTTTGCTTGTACTGACCGTGAAACAGCCGTGCTGCGTATGCAAAGATGAAAAGTCGAAGCGCGATGAGTGCATGCTCTTCTCAACGGCCAAGGATCCCGCCGCCGACTGCAGATCGCTCGTTGACCAATACAAGAGCTGCATGCAGGGCTTTGGATTCACGGTTTAAATCAAAACAACTTCATCCCGGCGCTATGCCTGTGTACATTATCACCATATAGACTACTCGGAAAAGTACGGCGCTCCATTATTCTCCATTCTACATGAACGATTCCATCCTCTGATGACGCGAGGGCCAATCATGAACCGTATGGTGACGCAACTTTGGATAGTTGGTTGGACATGAGCTAGACTTGACTCCCACGCTGGTGACATGCCACCTTTTCCAGGGCTGCAGCTGCATCTTTCTCTCTTCCTGCATACCCTGCCATCATCATACCCTCCAGTTCTTCCACCTTTACATCTGCTTTGGCCACTACGTCGGCCATCTTGACTTCAATCGCCTCCCTGCGCTCGGTCAAATCGATAATTTCCGTGAGACATTGCAACATTCTTTCCGTTCTATACAATCATCAGTCTATGCTTGCAAAAAGGGTCAAGTAATTCATTACCGTCGACGCTGTAAGTCCTCAAGCCAGGCACCAGCCCTTGCTTGAATCTCTACCAAGGCAACACCGTATTTTTCGCTCACAGCTCTGCTGCTCTCATCTCGTTCCTTCTTGAGCTGCTTTGTGTCAGCCTTTACTCTTCTTAGCCTGAAAGAGAGAGGGTGTCTAGATAGACAGGCCTTGTAGATCTGTTGGTGCACTTCCAACGCAGCGTCTCCCGGATCGGAAGAATCGTTGGAGCGGGACCGAGTACTTGTTCTTCTGGCCATGATTGTCAACTGCCCCTTTTGGAGAGCATGAGAATCCTTTTCGTGAAATATGTTTATCAATGAGGCGAGGGATGGAGAGACACTGCATTAACCGAGGACGAAATGTAATTCTTGGTGAAATGAGGAAGAGATGTAACTTTTGGTGAAACAAGAGAAAAGCGCACAGTCGAAACCTTGGGAAGGAGCCAACCTTGGAAGCGCATTCGGCCCCAGGCATCAACCTTGAGGCATCCGAGAGGTACGTGGAATCAGGTAGTAGAGACAAGGTACCTTTTTATCTTTAAAACAAACAAACAAACAAACAAACAAACAAACAAACAAACACAAGAGGCGAGCCAAGATCAAGTTTTGCTTCTTTTAAATTTTAGATATTACATCATACAGCAATCCCACTAGAAGGCTGAAATTTTATCTACCTTGACAAAGCAATGTCGTCTATTCTCAAAATCATCTTCACCGTCTCGGCCGCCAGCTCAATGGCGCTTGTGCTGACCAAAAGGGGCTGCAGGACGTTCTCCTTGGAGATGTTGGTGTTGACTCCTCCAGATTTGATGCTGACACCGGCGTTCTTCTCTCCCATCTCGTGTCGGTGCCTCAGGTCGGTAACAACCTTGATGCTGTTCAGACCAGCGTTCTCGGCAAGGGTTGTGGGGATGACCTCCATGGCATCCGCAAAGGCCTTCCAGCAGATGGCCTCTGTGCCTGTCAGGCTGCGCGCCTGCTTGGACAGCTGAGCGGCAATCTCGATTTCGGGGGCACCACCACCGGCAATCAGGGCCTTCTTCTTCACCAGACATCGGAGAACGCAGAGGGCGTCGTGCAAACTTCGCTCGGCTTCCTCCAGGATGAGAGAGTTGGCACCGCGAACAACAACGGTCACAGTCTTGCCGGTGGCCTTGGCTCCGGTAACCTTGACCATGCGTGATCCCGATGACTGAACCTCCTCCACAAGATCGGCCGAGCCCAGCTTATCCTCGGTGAACGAGTCAATGTCCGCAACGGGCTTGCAGCCAGTGGACTTGCAGATGAACTCGACTTCGTCTCGCTCGATGTCTTTGATAGCCATGATGCCGAGCTTGGCCAGGAAGTGTAGGGAAAGGTCGTTGACGGCGTCGCGAAGGATGGACTTTTGGATCAATAGCACATTGCACTTAGCCTTCTTGATCTTCTTGGCCATGTTCAAAAGATATAATCGCTCCTCCTTGACAATCTTGTCCATCTGGCGGTAATCGTTGACCTGGATCGTGTTTTCCATCTTTGCGGCAAGTTAGCACAGGTATACAATTTGAAGCTGTTGACTGGCACCCAGACTTACGTCAGGCTTGGGAGGACTGAGCTGGAACTGGATAAGACCAATACGGGCCTTCTCCATCCTGATGGGACCACCAGCATTCTTCAGCACGGGTTGTGTAAGAACGAGGCCATCCACCAGCTCGCTGTCCTCAATTGTTCCTCCCACTCTCTTAATCATGCGGATGTTGTTGAGGTCCACGTTCTCCGCAGTCTTAACATCGATGGTCTTGGTGATGGCATTGACAGCCATGGGGCCGAGAAGGTTCGAGTACTGAGACACAATCTTGGAGGATAGAGAGGTGTTGGCAGCCTGGAGGAGGGAGGCGTTGTCGGTCAGGGAGATGGGCTGGGACATGTCGTGTAGGACTTCGACGGCCGCGGCGGACGCTCTCTGGAAGGACTCTGAAATGACGGAGGGGTGGATGCCTTTGGACAGCAGTCGGTCAGCGGCGCCGAGAAGGCTGCCGCAGATGACAACAACGGAGGTTGTGCCATCACCAGCCTCGACATCCTGGGCTCCTGACAGGTTGACCAGCATCTTTGCCGTCGGGTGCATGACAGACATGCTCTTGAGCATGGTGTTTCCGTCATTTGTAATAATCGTCTCCCCCTTTCCACTGCGGATCATCTTGTCCATGCCTCGAGGGCCGAGAGACGTTCGGATGGCATCGGCGACGGCTACATTTTGTATTAGCAGATCGAACCACCGTGTTTCGAATGAGGATACGCACCTCTGGCAGCGACAATGTTGGACGAGCGCACCGCCATGGGCTTCTCCTTGTCCTGTGTCCATGGGTTAGCGGGGCAGCTCAGGAGCTCGAGAGGCGTGTTAGCTTTGGGTTTTTTTTCCTCCTTACCTTGAAGGCGACATTCTTGGACTCGCCGCCCGAAACGGCCGGTGCAGACATTCTGGAGGCTTGTGTTTATGTCTCGGGGGATGCAGAGCCAATCTCCGAAAAGCCACGTTCACGGCGAGCTTTGTTGAGAAGCAAGTTCGCGGGTTCCTGGAGCCTGGTTGACATCCCACCTTGGCTGCCCTACTCCGCCATATTGGTAACGGAAATTTTGGAGTCGGCGCGAGAGATAATCCATGCTCCGGCGGTACTAGTACCTCCATCTGCTCCCCCTGCCCGCCTGCTTCAATTGGCTGGCATTAGCTCAGCAGGGTCCGAGCGACAGGCTCCATGCGGCAAGCTCAAGGCAACTCCAGATTACGGAATGCTTCCATGACCTTCATCACCAGCATATCATAGCAGACGCGCATCACGACCAGCGATTCTTCCCTCCTCGAACGGACCAAGCAACTACTCTGAGCGAGCCCGCAATTCCTCAAACTCATTCTTTTATACGCCATAAATCCCCTCATTCTACGGACGTTGCGTCCAGTCTGCAGAGCCCATCATGGTAAGGCAACTTGTCTGGGCCAGATAAATACTGGCCATTACTAACTGTCATGCATAGCCTTCTGCGACCGGTCAAAACTGGGAGAAGTACACCAAGAAATTCGCCGACGATGAAATAGAGGAGAAGAAGATCACACCCCTCACCGATGAGTACGGGCCGCCTCGTTCGAAGTGCCGTTTCGAAGCTGTTGGGGATGCTAACCCGAAGCCAGGGATATTCAAGTTCTCAAGACATACGGCGCTGCCCCATATGCATCGACCATCTCAAAGCTCGAGAAGCAAATCAAAGAAAAGCAACAGAGCGTAGATGAGAAGATTGGCATCAAGGTATGAGTCGGCGCAACTGCAATGCATCTACATCCGTCTAATGTGCTGAAACAGGAGTCCGATACTGGTCTCGCACCGCCGCATCTATGGGATGTGGCCGCCGACCGACAGCGAATGTCTGAAGAGCAACCCTTCCAGGTGGCCCGTTGCACAAAGATTATTGCTGACGAAAAGGGCGACGAGTCGAAGAGCAAGTACGTTATCAACGTCAAGCAGATTGCCAAGTTTGTCGTCCAGCTTGGCGACCGAGTCAGCCCTACAGATATCGAGGAGGGCATGCGAGTCGGTGTTGACCGCAACAAGTACCAGATCATGCTGCCGCTGCCGCCCAAGATCGATGCCAGCGTGACCATGATGACGGTCGAGGAGAAGCCAGACGTTACGTATGGTGATGTTGGTGGCTGCAAAGAGCAGGTTGAGAAGCTCCGAGAAGTTGTCGAGATGCCCCTGCTCTCCCCAGAGAGGTTCTCAAACCTCGGTATCGACCCTCCCAAGGGCGCATTGCTCTACGGCCCTCCCGGAACCGGAAAGACGCTTTGTGCCAGAGCTGTTGCAAACAGAACAGACGCCACCTTTATCCGAGTCATTGGTAGCGAGCTTGTTCAAAAGTACGTCGGCGAGGGTGCTAGAATGGTTCGAGAGCTATTCGAGATGGCCCGGACAAAGAAGGCCTGCATTATCTTCTTTGACGAAATCGATGCCGTCGGCGGTGCTCGGTTCGACGACGGTGCCGGTGGTGACAACGAGGTCCAGCGAACCATGCTGGAGCTCATTACTCAGCTGGATGGCTTCAACGCCCGAGGAAATATCAAGGTCATGTTCGCCACCAACAGACCATCCACATTAGATCCCGCCCTGATGCGACCCGGACGTATCGACCGCAAGATTGAATTCTCGCTGCCCGATCTCGAGGGCCGCGCCAACATCCTCCGAATCCACGCCAAGAGCATGTCAGTTGAGCGAGACATTCGATGGGAGCTCATTTCCCGTCTCTGCCCCAACGCTACTGGTGCCGAGTTGAGGAGTGTGTGCACCGAAGCCGGCATGTTTGCCATCCGAGCCCGGAGAAAGGTTGCCTCGGAGAAGGACTTCTTGGACGCCGTGGACAAGGTCATCAAGGGCAATCTCAAGTTCAACTCAACAGCGACGTATATGCAATACAACTAAATAGGCTTCTTAATGTTATTGGTGTATGAATAAATATGGGCATATCAGGGGACGTCCCCAAATATCATGCGCCCCAAGGGGAATAGAAATTGGCGTTTACGAGCAGTTGGCATGTCGACTCTACAAAATAAGATGATATAAATCTTACCGTGCATTGATTTCCTCGTAATCAAGTGCCAAGAGTGATGATTTTAGCTGCATTTATGTCGTATTTTACACATGGCTGGATGTACGAGTGTGAGTACGGGAGTACCTAGAGCTACTAAGGTGCCTCTATATGAAGCTCAAAGTGGAAATCGATCCATCTAGAAACTCTAGCCAATCCACGGGGTAGCATTGGTACCTGTATATATCGAGTGGCGTAGGACCATTCCATTAGCTGCCAGTGACATTCCTAATGCAAGCTGGCAAGCAGAGGTCAGAAGCAGCGAGATTGCAAAATATACAATTATATTTAGCAATTTAGGCACCTTTTGTATTTATTAAATAAGGTAGTACTTGTGTAGGGAACCGCCTGCTTAGTTAGTACATGAATTTTACTATATGGCTGTATTAGCAATTACTAAAGAAATATAACTAGAGTAGTAATTACTAGAGAATATAGATACAGTATCAAATATTTAAAAGCAGAGGCGTATAATGTCAGTGTTCGTTATCTTCTCAGTCTCGGTTTTCCTGTCCTCTGCATGGCCGGATCAAGGGTCGATATAAGAGACTTTGAGCCCCTGGTTTACATCGACCTCGGAGGAGAACGGCTTGGTCGAAACGGGAGCGTCTCTCTCATGAAAGTGCTCGTCTATCCCGGCGAAGGCCTTGAGCGTATCTTCGTCATCGACATTTATACACTGGGCGGCGCCGCTTTTGGCGCCATCAGGGAGTGCGGCAAGAGCCTAAAGAATTTACTCGAAGCACTAGAGATATCAAAGGTCTTTCTTTGATGTCAGGAGGGATTCGGAGGCACTGTTCGCTCATTAAGGGGTGAGTCTCCGCGGTGTCTGGGACTTGCAACTCATGGACAGCGCTGCTCGGCCGAGAACAGAGCAACGGAGGAAGCTTTCCGGGTTGGCCAAGGGCATGCAGTTCATCCCCCTGACCAACACGCAGAAAGCCGAATGGACTCTTTGCAAGAACCAAGGAGACCGTGTATGGAACCTGGACAAGGGCGGTTCGCACAGCGCTTTCAACAAGAGACCGTTACCAGCCGAGATACTGCGGTACTGTGCTGGCGATGTGGCATATTAACCTGCCATGTACAAGAAATACGCCTCTAAAAGGAGTCGACGGCGGAACTTCGTGTTTGAGGCGTCACAGAAGCGGATTGTTGAATCGCAGGGGATGGGGGTGCAGCCTGAGTAGGGAGCGAGCCCTTGGACTGCGGAGGAACATAGGATACTTGATTCGTGGACTGAGGTGAATCCAAGGAGGAGCTACCTTTCGCAGTCTCGAGAGGATGACTTGTATGATTCCAGGACTACCGGTGAAGATAACGATGCTGAGTATTGGACTAAAGAAGACTTCGATTAGGATGTCTATTATGTTAAGATTTATGTATGGAAGTAAGACGAGGTCATAGATGTGTCAAGTAACCATGAAATGTATGCAGCCAAGAGAAGGTCAGAAAAAGCGAGACCGCAACATGAATAAGTGCATAGGCATATTCAGCGATATCAACACTCAGTCAGCTCATTCGGTGGTGCTTTTATAAGGGAGTACCTGTTCAGCCAGCAATTTAAATGGGTAACTATAGTAACAGTTTTTATAAATATATAATTATAGTAGTAGTTACTAGAGAAAAATAAATACAATAGTAGATACTTGAAGAACTAGGTAGTATGGAGGAGGTTATATTTATTATCAAGAGGTTCAGTAAAGCTGCAACAGCTAGGTCAGAGGAAGGCTACGCCCCAGCCTTTGGAACTAGGTAGTATTTAATTTATCGTACGAGTGTTTGAAATCTTCTCGGTCTCGGTTTTTCTGTCCCCCTCTTGGCAGTCTCGTATTGAGAGGGAAAGCAGAAGCGGATGTAAGAATCCATGTAGTGATGAGAAATCTCGGTAGGAGTCCCTGAAGAACGCTATGCATATAAATATTATCCAATCAATCTAGTAGCACCTAATTCATCCTCTTGTATTTATTTCTTAGTAGAGAATTTCAACAAAGTCCATGCCCCATCTCGCCATTCTTCAATGACAGTCCTATACGCAATCGCGTACTTGATGACCCATCCACGGCCAAAAATGGTATAAAATAAAAGCAAATGCTCATTATATAAAAGAAAAAAGAAGAAGGAGAAGAATTAATTATGAAAGCCCAGCCCATGTGATGCCTTCCCTGTCCATACAGATATACCCTGGTAACTAGGTAGTTACCTTCCCATTCCCTACTCCCGATTGCAAAGAAACAGTGCGCTATGTAGTAATCGAAATCGTCATCAGTCATAAACGGAAGATGCCCGCCTCTTGTTTTTGCTCTTATATGGTCTTGCTTGCTGCTCTTCGATAGAGACATTACGCGGTGTATGTGTCGGATAGACATCCTAGGCAGACAACTTCGCCATGGGCACCCTTCTCAACGCAGCAGCGACTGCAAATCATGGCATGATGAGTGCTGCTGTCCGGTACGCCCTGTCGTCCGTTGAAGTCGCCATCCATATAATCCTTCCGCGCGTTGGTTTCTGGTATTGGAGGTGTCATCTCGTCGTCGATATCGTCCATGTGAAGGGATCGCGAAAGAACATCCTCATCTTCCAAAACTAGCTCTTTATTAAACTTCCGGCCGTAGCACTCGCGCATGCAGACAAAGCACGTCTGTTCTTGACACGATTGGCACTTGGCAAAAGAATCGAGGTCGGATTTCTTGGTGGGCCTGCGGTGGCAAACATGGCACGGCATCAGAACCAAGCCGTTAATCCTGACAGGTGCTTTGCCGTGAACGCCCTGCGCCAGCTCACGTGAAGCGGTTCGTCGATGCGAAGAGAAAGTGTGCGCACTGTCATCGTCGTGGATCGGTCTAAATCGTTTGGTTGGGGGCAGCGTCTTGCGTGTTGAGATGGCATCGGCACCTTCTGGAACCGCGTGCTGGTTCAATACGTGGATGGCAGAATGCGATAATCGAAAGGTTTCGGTTCCGTCGTGATCCCACTTGCGCTTCGTCGCACGATGAACATCGTCGCCGACATAGGGCATGGTCGGATGCGAATTGAGCGTTGTTGCTGGCGATGGGCTTGCAAGGGCGCAAGGGAGCGAAAGATGGCTTAGGCAATGAGAGACGAAGGATGCAGAGCTCGACGTGTGGGAGAAGGAAGCAAGCAGCGCGAAGCGAAGAGAAAAAACGAAGGACTGGACGATTGAGAGTGACGAATTTATCGCCGTCTCGCCGAAGAGGACAAGGGAGAAGAAAAGACGAAAGACAACCGAGGTGGAAGAAAAGGAATGTTGTGAAACAAGGTGCGATTTTTTCCCGGGCTGTTTTTTTGGATGGCATGGAGCTGATGATCCGGCTTAATCACCGGGTGAATTACGATTCAGCTGCGTTGTGACGAGTTGGGGCGATTCTATTGGAGGTTCGCGCGGCGGCCCTGGCGCTTGGCTACCTTAGTACCTTAGTAGGTATGGGTGGTAATATCAGTACATCTCTAGTCAGCCAAGGGTAGGATTTTGAGGAGTATTATGGATATTCGTAATATGCATATGAGGTGAGATGTATTATTCAGAGGAGCTTTATTTCTATGGTGTATTGGTCTTGTTAGAAAGAATTAGTCTGAGTGAACGAGGTGTTCTTCCTTCCACAATAAATTCATCTACTAGATGTCCAGCCATTTACTCTACAAGTCTCATTAACCTACAGTCAGGTTTCCCTTCACAATTCTAGCATATATCCATACCTATTCATACTGCAATAAACTCACAACAACCACAATTTTCACCACAGACACCAGAGAAGAGACAAGTAGCATTAAAACGGCGTCTGATTTTTTTCTTCTTTCAAAGCTCCAACACCGCCCGTCACCAACATACATGCATCACATCGTGTCTGAAACAACCCATCCGTTTTACCCGCCTCCACCAACAAAAGAGCTTTTTTTTCTAAGGAGGAGACTAGTAGTATACACATACACACAGGGAATAATTCACCTCCCTTATCGGCGGATCTTGGTCTCCGCAGGGGGGTCGTAGGTAATCTTCCTGGACTTGAGCCAAGCCCACTTGTATCGCTTCACGTAGACGCTGATGGCCCACAGAGCGGTGGTGGCAACCAAGACCTTCATGCCCATCTTCTTGCGGTCGTCCATCTCGGGCTCGGCGGCCCAGTTGAGGAACTCGACAACGTCCTTGGCCATCTGTGAGGTGCTGGCGGGAGTGCCATCCTCGTACTCGACGAGGCCGTCGTACAGGACACGAGCCATACCAATACCAGTGCCGGGGAAGTAAGGGTTGAAGTTCATGCCGGGGGCGACCTGGACACCAGCCGGGGGCTCCTCGGGGTAACCAGTCAACAAGCTGAAGATGTAGTCGCAGCCACCGTGGCGGGCCTTGACGATCAAGCTCAGATCCGGGGGAAGAGCACCGTTGTTGGCAAATCGAGCAGCCTCGTCGTTCTTGTAAGGAGGAGGAATGTAGTCGGCCAGCTTTCCGGGTCGCATGGGGATCTCACCCTGCTCATCGGGCTCATCGGGGTATTCGTTCTCCTCAGCCAGGGCCTTGGCCTCGTCGACGGTCAGGACGGTACCGACGAGAGTTCGGTAGGGGACTCGGGACAGGGAGTGGCAGCTGGCGCAGACTTCACGGTAGACCTGGAAACCACGTCGGAGACTGTATAAACCCCGGGTGTAAGCGGTAGAGCTCCCCTTCAAGCTACCATCTCTCCAGTGGGGAAAGAAAAAGGGTCTCACTTACGCCTGGTGGTCAAAAGTCTTGAAGAACTGCTGGTGAACCCAAGGGTACTGAGTAGCGTGGAGACTACAGCCAAATCCGTTAGCAATTGGCCGCCTGAACAGTAATCGGTAGAGGAAGCATTTTTATGCCGCATCAGGCACTTGTGGCCAGCGTCTGATGCGAAGCACTCGGCAGCGGGAAAAATCACATACCCCTCCTCAGCAGGGGACGAAGCAAAAGCGACGGGTCCGTAGAGATGGTAGTACCAGGCCATGGAGCCGGCGGCGAGGGTGGTGGAAGCAATAGCGGCGAGGTTCATGCGCGCGGTGGGAGCTTCCGAGCTCGTCGAGGCGGCACGCTACAAAGAGACGAAAAAAGGTCAGCTCCAGGTCTTCCACGGACAGGTTGGGCACGCTGCCGGTGCGATTGAAGCGTCGCGGGCGGCAATGGCTGCAGGGTTTGCGTTGCAGGGCAGCTGCTCAGCCCTCGGCAATGCCTCGAGGCAACGGCTTTTCGGGGGAGCTTGTGGCATCTTCACCCACCTTGGAGACGTTGACGGCGCCATTTCGAAGCCCATTGAGGAGGCGCGCCGGGCGCAGAGACGACCTTGCCAACATAATTGGCAAGCTGTAGCGAAGCCGCAGGGGGAGCCGCAATCAAAGAGTGAGGGCGATGGTCTCGATCTCGGGTTCCAAAAGGGCTCAGCGGGAGAAGTTGATAGAGAAAATCCATCGTTCCGAAATGGGCCGACGCTGATTGGTTCAAGTCACGTGCGCATGGGATGTTGCTCGGAAAAGGTGGGGAGCCCAAGCTGGGACGCCGGGCTGCTTGGAACTGCTTGGTTAGTGATTGGCCACCCACTGGACTGAGATTCTGGCCAGCTGTCTCACAGCCGTCTCGCAGCTGGCACAGATCGCTAAAGCCCCCTGTAACACCACCTCTGAAATTTCCTCATGCCGCCGCCGCAACTGTCGCAGAAGCCACAGCCTCGTCCGCTGCAGGTTGCCCAGGCAAACCAGAAGCCAGGCACCGCCCGTTGCCCCGCCCCCACCATAGTCAAAACAATTCGTTCCATCAATCATTTCACTTCCCCAAAAGCGAAGCCTCACCCTCACCCAAAAAAATCTCCCACAGGGCTCGCAGCCTCCCCACAAAGCCGCTCCTGATTTGCTTCGCGCGCCTCCCGCCGTTTCTCTTCTTTTTTATCTGCTAGACATCATCATCATACGCATTAGCTTTCCGCATTTCCGCTCGCCTGCAAAATGGCCTCGTCCAAGATCTTCTCCCTTGAGGGCAAGGGGCTCAAGCTCGACACCGCCCAGGACATCGAGCCTCACATTGCTGCGCTGGTTGCGCTCGAGGACGTCGAGGAGGTCCGATTCCTGGGGAACACGCTGGGCGTCGGTGCGTGCGAGCGCCTTGGTGAGGTCCTGGCCACCAAGAAGAGCCTCAAGGTATGCAGCGTCCCGAGATGCCCCTCCTTGGAACAGGAGAAAAACGACGGCAGTTGCTAACACGGCAACAAACCACAGTCCGCAAACTTCGCCGACCTCTTCACCGGCCGATTGCTCAACGAGATTCCCGCCGGCATCTCTGCCATTCTCACCGCTATCCTGAACCATCCCCACCTCACCACCGTCAACCTCAACGACAACGCCTTCGGTCTCAACACCCAGGCCCCGCTCGTTGCTTTCCTCTCCGCCCACGTGCCCCTGCAGCACCTCTACCTCAACAACAACGGCCTCGGCCCTCACGCCGGTATCCTTGTCGCCGATGCGCTCTCAGAACTCCACGCCAAGAAGGAGGCGGCTCGCAAGGAGGGCAAGCAGGTGCCCGACCTCGAGACTGTCATCTGCGGCCGGAATCGACTCGAAAGCGGCAGCATGGCGGCCTGGGCCAAGGCCTATAGCCTTCATAACAAGATCCAGGAGATCAAGATGGTGCAGAACGGAATCCGACAGGAGGGCATCTCCCGTCTGCTCAGCGAAGGTCTCAACACCGCCAGCCAGCTCCGAATCCTGGACCTGCAGGACAACACTTTCACCATCACGGGAGCTGAGGCCCTCGCCAAAGTCGTTTCGAACTGGGAGGATATCCGAGAGCTTGGAGTTGGCGACTCTTTGCTGAGTGACGAGGGCGCTCGGCTGCTTGCTGAGTCCTTGTTAAAGAGCAAGAACAAGAAGCTGGAGACTCTGCGTCTGCAGTACAACGAGATCAAGGCTGATGGTGTCAGGGCTTTGGCCAACGCTACCAAGGCTGCGCTCCCGGCTCTGAAACGAATCGAGCTCAACGGCAATAAGTTCACCGAAGACGAGGATGCCATTACCATCTTGCAGGAGCTCTTAGAGGAGCGGAAGGAGCAATATGCCGGCGACATCATCATTGAGGATGAGTGGGGTGTTGACAGCCTGAGCGACCTCGAGGAGGACTCTGACTTGGAGGAGGAAAGCGAAGAGGAGGAGGAGGAGGAGCAAGTCAAGGAAAAGGCCGAGAAGTTCATCAAGGACGCCGAGGAGGCCCAGAAGCAGCCCATAGCCCAGCGCCAGGACGATGATGTGGACGACCTCGCAAAGAAGTTGGAAAACACTCAGCTCTAACGTTGAAATTCCTCCCCTCTCCCCCTCTCTTTTTTTTCCTGCTTCTTTTTTTCACGAGTTGGTTTTGTTAGACATTTCACATACACACACACTACACTTACACACATACACACATACACTCCCGCTCTTCCCACTCTTCCACACCCGTCTTCCTCTATCCACTACTCAATGAAAAAATCGATACCCTTTTAGAACTCGGTAGTTTTCATGTCTCATACATATGTAAAGTAATCCATCAAAGATGAAAGTTCCCTTGATCTGTCCTCTACACCCATTACAAGCCCCATCGTAGGTATCTAGTACCCATGAAGTGCTACACAAAAAAAAATCACATTCACAATTTTAAAATTAAAAAGTTCATGAAATTAGAAAATTGGTATATTGACAGTATATGCTTGAATGGTTGTTCTACGTCCGACTTGCATAGCCATCATTGGGTTCCCAGACTTCTACACATGGGAGTAGAGGGAATAAGGGGGAAGGATACATACCTCGATTCACGCCACAACATTCACCATGACCCTCTGTAGAAAAAGCCGTTAGCCCTCACTGCGATCATCACAAGAAAAGGGGTATATAGGGGGGATTAAGGGGGGGTTAGTGGGTAAGAGAAGTTGAAACAAAGAAGAGTTTTGGGGGGGAAACAGGAGAGAAAGAGTTTGAAACATAAACTCGAAAAGTACCCCAAGACCGGCCGCCCTTCCAAAGTACATCTCCTCCCCTTGTTCATACAAAAGAACAAAACTTGTTAAAAGCCTAAACTCAGCCATCCATACCAATCCGACAAACGATAAGAATCCTCCAGAGCTAGCCTGCGCTGCTATCTAACCGCGCCTGTTACCACGGGCTGGGCCGTGACGGCGTTTTTGCTATATTGTATGTTGTTATACATTACATGTCCATAACGTCCACAGCCTGATTCCCCCGGTGTTGTTCAAAAGAGCCATACTGCTCTGCCAAAGCCATCTGTAGTTGGTGTCGAGCATAGTCAGCGCCAAGATAGACGGGGTCCGTAGAAGGGTTATAGCTTGGGCCGCCGACAGACGTGCCAAAGTGGCTATAAGCATCCTTTGGACGAGAGTTGGCCTCCTCACGCTCCCGCTCTCGTCGCATAATCTCCTCATATCCAGACATCATGTACGGCTCGCTCTCCTGGCTAGCCTGGTGAACCCACGTACTGTTTGAGGTCTGGACGGTTGTGCCATCCAGGCTCATGACATGGTTGTGCTGTTGTTGCTGATAACGCAGCTCAGCCAGGTGCTCCTCCTGCTCCATCGTCGTGCTGCTCCAAGCAAGAGCTGGTATATCTCCGCCGCTGCTCGGAGGGCAGATGCTCCATAGCTCAACTAGCCTTCTCCGTTGAGCAGCATCGGCTATGCGGAAGAGCTGCAGTTGCGAGGGCGTCAGCGTGACTGGATCAACGCCATGAGTTCGTAATATCGTCTCGGATGAAACGACGTTGCTCTGTGGTGGCTCCGATGAGTGCCTCTGCGAGTCTTGGGTTTGGAGTTGGGGTTTGGCGATGTGAGCGGAGTGGTTGTAGTGCTGTGATATAGCATAGACAATCGGCCGGTTCATCTGTTCAGAAACGACCATTTCCTGGGGCATCTCCTTGGGAACCGCCTCCGGGTTAAAGGTCATGTTCCGTGAGAAGAGCGCTGCAAGGTCATCATGGACCTGCATGTTGGCCTGCAGTGATACCATTGTGCTGCAAGAGAAAGAGTTAGCGTCAGGGTCCCGGAAGATGAGAGGGTGTATGTGGGTGGATGTAGGTATGTGCATGCATTCAAGTACACGATAGTGACGGCTAAGGTATAGTAGTACAGCAATACTTGGTACTGGGTGAGTACCTGGTGACTGTCTCGACGATGCTTCAATGAAAGATGCAGTACAAAGAAAGCGACTTGGAGATACCTGCTGGTGTTCCAGTTAAACTGTCCAACGAGATGCTGCAGCGTTATATTGCTCCGGGTTGTGTAAAATCCCTCCGATTGGGGAGCGATGGCTTTAGGTTGGGTATCAAAGAGACAAGAACGAACACACGCTCGGGGTGTGACGGCAAGCAAGAGGCTGCAAGAGGAAGAAACTTGGCTTGTTCTATTGCACTACACTAGGATAATGTCAAGGCGAGGTGTCAAGTCGCAAAGGGTTTTTAAAAGTAGCAAGGCGAAAGGTCAGGAGGAAGTGAGGAACAAGAAAGGTTCCTTGGACTCCTTTTTTTTGCAATTCCTGGCCGGGCGGCTGCAGGTTCGTTCGTGCCTAGAAGCGGATACTACAGCGTGCTAGCAGGATATTGGGCTGCAGGGTCGCAAGAACAGGCGACGGGTCAGAGACAACTCAGCGCCTCTAGCGGAAACTATCGGCGGGATGCGAGCGAACGGCGGTGATTGTTTCAAATTGGAGGAGTGGAGGCCAGCCGAGCCGGTGCAGAAGCCGGTGCAGGAAGAGGCCGAAGCGAGAAGCACGAGAAGATGCTGGAACCGGCGGGGTAGAAGCAAGCAAGATGGAAGATAGGTATACAACAAGATGCAGCCAGTGTGAAGCAGCAGCTCAGCAAAGAGAAGAGTTGAAAGATGCAAGAGAGAAGAACAAGAAGAAGCCCGTCTGGTGTTTGTCAAGTATAAATACTCAGCCTGAGGCATGGAGAAGGCATGTCCATGATGTACGAGTATGTCGGGTGAGAAATGAAATGTTGGGGTTAAGGTCACCATGTGTCACTGATTTGATTTCAGGTTGTGTGATGAAATGTGTGGATTGTGGATAGCGCCGTTCAACGGGAAGGAGAGAGGGGCCCGGGTCATGAGGAAGGTCCAGACGGGCACGTTCAGTGGCTGTGACGCAGGCGCTTTGGGCCTCGTTTAGGCATTGGCCAGCCGAGGGACATTGGCCTGGAGCTTCCAGGTACCAGAGTGGCAGGTGGAAGGACCTGCCAGGAGCCCAATAAATGCAATCATGCGCTGCGGGAGGCGAGTATTGGGTACCGGGCGGGATGGTATTGTTGGCGATCACCATCAGGTACATAGACAGACGAGCACTGGCGCTGGTGCTGGTGCTGGTGCTGGCGCCGGTGGCTTATTGATGTTTCATCCGTGCTAAATTCCAGCCAGTTTATGAGCAATAAGGGAGTGCTATATCAACACTAAGGTAAGATGAATGCCCGTTTAATGACCATGCAAAACCGGTGGCAAAAGCCGGAGCAAAACAAAACACCCCCCTTTTATCGCTCATCACCTCACCTCGCCTGACGGGCAGCGTGGGTTCCAACTAGAGATATAGCCAAATGTGCGTCGTTGAACAAGGTTGCATGCATCCAACACTCCCAACCCCAGAGTGTGTCCCCCCATGTGTCAGCTCCCACGTTCATCCCGCGCTTTGCGAGATGCAAAATACGAGCCATGACAAACGACCGGCTGGACATGAATCTGGACTCCAGACGACGAGATTACCGGAGCGTAATCTCTTGGATTTTACAAAGTTGACACTGTATGTTTAGTCTCTTGATGCTCGTCACTACGTAGGTACTAAGTCATCCGTCCGTCGTAATCACAGAATCGAAAGCATAAGTTCCGAGCTAAATGGGAGACAAAAAGAAGCGGGTCCCAAATTACCTCTTCGTAACCGGACAGGTAGGCAAAGAACGGATATTTCCCTAGTAGTATTCCTCCATCTACTTGTCCGTATATCTACTACTATAGATCTATGTGTATAGTACCTAGTATATCTGCTTCTCTCTACTAGATTTATTTTCCTTTTCTCTATCAAGTATCTCTTTCCCATCAACACATTCTTTGCGAATCGTCCTCTGATAATAGGTATTGTAGGTAGCGTCATCCACGGTCACCACTAACTGATCTCATCGATACCAATATGCAGGGATCGTCCCAGCCAGGTGGGAACGTCAGGTGTGGCGGTGTCATTTGCGGGATGAGATCAAGCCACTCCCGTCATAGCCACGAGCTCACCTTAGCTAAGCAAAGCTAACCCCGACGTCGAGCTACCGCAAAACAGTCGTCCTGTGGCTTGAGCATCTGGTGTGGCTTGACTCTCTTTCTCTCTCTCTCCCCCCCCCTGTGGCTCAGCCTTGTTCAGCTTCTTTGCGCCTCAGGCACCAGCGCGTCCAGCCTTGTGCGGGCGATTGCAACTACGCAGCTCTCAGGCTGCCTGGCTGGAGCTCCAAGCCAAAGCCCGCCAAACCGACCATCTCGACTCTGAACCCCTCCACCATTCCGAATCTCGACGACATCCTCCATCTTTTTTTTTGTGGCCAACATCGTATAGCAGAGCTTCGGGGCAATCATGGTAAAGTCTCCAACCGCTGGGCATTGCTGCGGCGCTATGCAACTTGCAGCTCTGAGAAGCTAACGGGGGACATGCCACTTTTGAATAGACGTCGATCGGCACGGGTTACGATCTCCTCAACTCCATCTTCTCTCCCGATGGACGAAACTTCCAGGTCGAATATGCCGTCAAGGCGGTAGAAAACGGCGGCACCTCAATCGGCATCCGGTGCAAGGACGGCGTTGTCCTGGCAGTGGAGAAGATTGTCGCATCGAAGCTGCAGAAGCCGGGTGCAAACAAGCGAATTGCCAGCATTGACAGCCATGTCGGCGCAGTACGTACACCCCGCGATTGGCCCCCTTGTTCCAATCTATGATGCCGCAATGCTCACAAGAGTCCCAGGTATACTCAGGCATGATCCCCGATGGCCGCCACTTCGTCGACCGTGCTCGAGACGAAGCTCAGAGCTGGCGCCAGAACTTCAAGACCCCCATCCCCACAGCCGACCTTGCCTCCCGCATGGGCGGCTACCTCCAGGCATACACCATGTACGGCTCCGTGCGTCCGTTCGGCATTACGGCCATCGTTGGCGGCGTCGACACCTCAGAAGAGACTCCCGTAGACGGCGAGGTCGGTTCAGGGCCTGCGGTCGGTGCCGGTGGCAAGGTGCCCGGCAAGCACGGCGGTCCTTTCCTCTACATGATCGAGCCCAGCGGCCTGTACTGGGGATACTACGGAGCGGCGACGGGCAAGGGCAGGCAAGCTGCCAAGGCCGAGCTGGAGAAGCTGGATCTGCCGGCCGGAAACATTACCCTGCTCGAGGCCGTCAAGCAGGCCGCGAGGATCATCTACATTGCCCACAAGGACAACAAGGACAAGGAGTTTGAGCTGGAGATGACCTGGATCAGCACAGTCGACGGCCCTACTAAGGGACGGCATGTCGAGGTTCCCAAGGAGTTGAGAGAGGAGGCAGAGAGGTTAGCGCGGGCCGAGGACGAGTCTGACGACGAGGAAGAGGAAGAAAAGAAGGATGATGACAAGATGGAAGACTAAATAAAGGAGTTTTAATTCTTTTGGGTGTCCGGGTCACAATGTATTATTCACGACAAGAGGGCTCATAGAGTAATGCTTCCTCTGGATGAGATATCCGAAACGAGACACAAAATCATCGTCTCTCTCTCACTCACACGTGCCTTGCTTTCTTTTATTTCTTTTTATTTTTGCTCTTTAACCAATCGTAATGCGCAGCTCTATCCCAAATTTTTTTCCCGGTTCAAGTCTAATTTACATGGGTATCAATTCCGCCCCTGAGACGCGTGGTTCTGGCACCAGTTGTTCCAATCCGCAAAGAAGGAGTTTTGCAGCTTGGCCTGGCCCAGAACCCAGTCCGACTGCGTCTTTGCATACACGGCCGCCGCCCGCTTCACCAGCTCTTTGTCCGAGGCGAACATGGCCGAGGCCACAATCAGACTGGCGGCGCTGGCGGCCTTTGCGTATGCGTGCGCGTTGTCCTTGCCTGCTTCTTCGTGGACCTCGACTAACACGGAGAGCAGCTCCTCGGCATCGTAGGTTGGTGCCGTCGTAGCCTCCGCCGCCGCCGCCGCGCTCCTTGCCTTCTTCATGCCCCGCTGGTAATTCAGGATGATTTCGCACGCGCGATTCGCAAGCGTCTTAGTAGAAGTGGTGCGCATGAGGCCAAGCAGCGGGATGAGGACGGCAAAGGCGAGGGGGCTGAGGACCTCGTTGCGGACGTAGATGTCGAGGAAGTCGAGGATGCGGTGCTTGAAGTTGACGACGGACTGCTTGGCGTCCTTTTTCTGCTTCTTGCTGTCCGGGCGGGCCTTTGCGCGCTGCTTGAAGACCTCGGCGAGCTTGTCCTCGAGGGCGAACATTTGCGAGTCGGACATGTCGCCCTCGTCCTCGGAGGACTCGGCGTCGGCGTCCTTGTCGAGGCGGTGGCTTTTAAGGATCTTGCCCATGAGCTCGTCGAGGTCTATGGGACCTTCTTTCTCGTCAGCTTCCTCGTCGTCGTCTTCGTCTTCCTCATCGTCATTGTCGGAATCTTCGTCGTCCTCTTCTTCATCTTCTTCGCCATCTTCTTCTGCGTCGCCGTCGGCTTCTTCACCGTCGGCGAGACCAATGAACTCAACGTCAGAGTCAATGTCAACGTTTGAGATTTCCTCCACGTCATCATCTTCGTCGTCGTCGGAATCCTCTCCGTCGACGTCCATGCCCTCATCTTCCGTGTTGAAGAGCTCCTTTTGGCCCCTGGTGCTCTCGTTGGTTCCCAGGGGTCCAGTCAACAGCTCCAGACCACCAGCCGAAATCTGTGAAGTAAAAGCCTCAAAAACTTGCTGGGATACCTGTCGCATTAATGAGGAAGGGCGAGCCACCATGGACAGTAATATCTCCACCAGAAACTCTGAGCTACCGGTGTCGTCGTCGCCGAGTTTGCCCTCTTGAAGCCTCTCGTGGAACTGTGCCAGATCGTCCAGTACTTCCATTGCATCAGGATCTTGGTTATACAGCTGGAAAATTGAAATAGCATGAAGCATTGCCAATCCTTGAGTCAACGTCTTGTCGTTGTCGGTCTTTGTCTTCTGCTTTAGGAGCTTCTGCATTCTTGACAGTGCGCCTTCGATGGCTGCCTTGATTTCCTCAGACATAGTCACTGCGCTTGAGTCGATAGATGCGACTGCTTGACAGAAGGTGACAAAGTCAGACGTCTGGCGGGTCAGCTTCGCAAGCGCCGACTCCAATCGAGTCCGAGCAAGCTCTTGGATCTGCTCTGTCAAGGCATCCTTTGGAATGTCGTCTGGCTGAGAATAAGCAAGGCGTGATAGCTGTTGCAGTGTAACACTAAGTGAGGTGCCCTCCAGCTTATTGGTCTGAGATTCCTTCGTGTTGAGCGAAGCACAGGCGCCGAGGACTTTGGACAAGTAATCGATGTGAACTCTTAGAATGGTCTGGGCCTCCAAGACTTCCTGCTGTGAGAGACTGGCGATGGGAGCTTGTATAATCTTCAGAGTTCCCTTGTCGTTTTCCAGGCTAAAACTCTGCAGTAACTTGTCGACCGTTTTTGTGCTGGTTCGTTGATCAAAGTTATACGCTCCATTCCTGCTCAAGAGACTCTCGAGAACGGGAACCAGGGCACTGGGGTAGGAGGACACTGCACCCTCGATGGCCTTTAATGTTTTTATAGCTGCCCGATGCAGATACCGATCTTCCTTTGCGGCTTGGTTCATAAGTGAGGTCATGAGGTTCTTGCTGAAGAGAATTTGTAGTAGCGAGTGATGCACCACGCAACCCTCGAGGAATTTTTGGAAAACAGTGAAGCCCTTGAATTTTTGACCGTCAGTAGCCTGCTTGGAGAATAACCCATCTAACAGTTAATTAGCATCCGCGTGTATAAATCGTGTGTAAGTACCCTCTTACCGTCGACAACTCGGCCCCAGAAATGAGCAAAATCTTCCACTTCAGAGTCTCCGGCCTTGAGATAGTGGTTGAGGATGAGATCCCAAACAAAATGCAGTTGAGCTGTCCAAGAGGCTTGTTGGTTGTTTCGAGAGTTACTGGAAGGATCTTTGCTGGAGTCATTGAAGCTTTCCTTCAAGATAGCAGTCAAGTCACCGAGGGTCTTCCTTGAGAGAGGATGCTGCCAAGGTTTGACTTTGAGATCCGGGAACTGGTTGAGCGCAACCAGCCAGACGGCAACTCCTTCGGGAGTCTTGGCCACTCCGGCATTTGAGAGTTTCTCAAGTGTAGCTTTGGCCTGCGCTTGGTTCATTTGCTGTAATGCCTGGACGAGAACCCATCCACATTGCGACTTGAGCCAGACTTTCTTGTTGCTCAGCTTCAACAGCTCCTCCAGTATTGTGTTCCATCTCGAAGGGTCCGAAAATAAGGTACGAGACTTGACAAAGCATTCGATACCGAATAATTGGCCGAAGAAGATGTCGCGTTCTTCCTGGCCGGGAATGTTACCGACAATCTGGGCCTTTTCCAGCAGGAAACCCAGCACCTTATCAAATGTCAATCCGCTATATTTCTCTGCCAGGCTCGGCTCCTTATCTCCAAACAGCTGACTGAGGATCTCGGTAATGACCAGACTGAAGCCAATGCGCGAAGCATTGCGGCCACTGGCAAGTCCGCGGAAGAGCCGTCGGTCGAGGTGTCTTTGCAGCACTGCTTCGGCAACGCCCTCGCCATCAAGAAGGCCGGATATGATACAATCAGCGGCCTCGATCCGGTCGTTATCATCCTCGCTGCCAAGGTGTTCGTATAGTAGGCCCTCGCGTTTCCTTTCTTCGATTGTGGGAGTTTCGACAAAGGGAGCTTTTTCCAATGGTGGCTTTGCGGCTGCGACAACAGGAACGATGGGGGAGGCGACATTCTTGGCCTTTTTTTGTGCATTTGGGGTCGCAATGGGAGCCTCCTTGGCTCCGCGCTTTCTTTTGCTGCCCATGATGAATTAGAATAAAGTGAAAAGGTACAATGTTAATAGGTCGTTCTATATGCGACTGCTACCATTATCTTCATAGTAGATTAGAAAATTCCACGATAAAAAGATTCTGCCTCTTTTCACCGCTCCAATCGCCCCACATGGCTAGCCCCATCTTTCTCCGCATTACACATTCACATGTTACTACCTATTCTGGGAGCGAGCTTCACAGACTTTGAAATATCCATGTCTGCATGTAAACGAAGTCGCGTTGCGAAGAGAATTGTGAAAATTGAGAGTTGGTAGTTGGCTAAAGAGTCGGAAAGAATCTCATCACCAGTATCGAACAATGTATACGTACCCAATCTACTCCTTGGAGTTTTGCTAGTGACCTAGTGCCGTAGTACTGTAGTATAGTATCTGACGCGCCTAATAATACATTGTGCAGCAGCTGGATACACTGCCCGTTGAAGCATGACATCGTGTACCGACACCCATCATACAAATACTCAATACCAATAACTTGCCATACTGTACAGCTTGGTATTGTGAGAGCAACAACCAAACAGCTTTTACTTATAGAGAACCCTTTACCTAACCTAGGATACACACGAAATAGTAGCAGCAAGGTGCACACGTGACTTCGCGGCTCAGACACCCTGGTTGCCGGGCAGATTGCGGGGTAGAGCAACCGACGCGCTGGCTTTGTTTACTTTCGGGCGTGCACTGACGTCGTGTGTTTTTTTCTCATGCTCCAATTGCATGTGCCTTGGCAGCTTCCCCTCTTCGTGATGGAGCCTTGGGCGTCGTCCTCGGGCCAATGCGGATTCTGAAACAGTTTTCTTGCATAAAGTAACATCACGTCGCATCCACTGCTACGCCATCATGCTCCTTCACCAGACGACAGGACGACAAGCTCTCACAAGGATCGAATAGCTCTTTTCTTCCCTTGCAAGGCGGAGGCATAGTCTCTCGGTCTTGCCCTCTTCGGGAATCGTCGAGGGATTTGCGAGCATAGCCGTCAGCTGAGAGCGAGATTCTAGGCGTCGGCAAAGACATGGTTGGGCAGGGCAATGGAGCTTCCAATGGCAACTGACGGCAATGCTTACGACTCGATGATGCTCGTCATCAGAAACGCCATGGACAGGGCAAAATTACAAGTAAACAAGGGCTTCTACCCCGGTACAGCCGGCAGTGGGGCAGTTGTCATGCAGCTTTTGCCTTTTTCAATCTCTCTCTTTTACGTACATACTCGTATACATCGCTCACTGTGGCTGCGGTTTTAAGTTATCTGATGGGAAGAAAAGAAGGTTGTTATATGGGACGTTGATGAAGAACCGCCTTTGCCAGTTGTTGCGCGGCACATTGATCGCGTGCGTCTGCTCAGCCGAGTTTATGACTTTTGTGCTCTCGCCGCCAAGCTGTTACCTAAGACACTGAGCTACTTGTACTACAGTACGCTAGGATTAAGCGGAGAGATGAGCCCTGTCACTTTTTGTGCACAGGAAGAGCTTGGTGTTTTGTGCCTGTAAATCATCGCCGCAGCAGGCTAACTGATAGGCAAAGTGTCGTCTATGGATATAAACTATGACGTTTGCCATTTTATGTGCTGGCGATAGCTTCAGTGACGAAATCGACGGTGTCGGCTAAATCGACGATGCTGGAATGGTTCGTAATTGACGATGAAGCTTCGAGGTCGTGCCGTCGTATTTCATGTAGATCTTAACTTGGAGGGCATAAAATGGCTCTCACTGGGCTCCGAACAAAGTAACCACCATGCTGCCTGCCATCGCCGATGAGGGTGCCCCTGCGAGGACCCAGCTTCTAGGGTGGTCATTGCATCAGTTCTTTGTCCTTTCAACTTCATTCGATGGGTCAGTCGGCTTGAAAAGAAGAAGCAAAAACAAAGCCGGGGCTAAAACTTGGTCGGTGAACCTTGAAAGAATCGCGTACTTGGTTACTCCCGGCTCTTCAGGGTGACTCGCTAGCTCATGTTAGCCCGAAACGCTCCGTTCCTCGTATAGAATCTGCATGTCTCTCGTCAAGGCAGATGAGCATGGAAAGCAGGGATCGATCTTCACAAGAGGCACCGCACGAGCGGGTTGGCCCGCAAGTAAGAGTACATTGCCAGGGAGACTGAACACCCGATGCGTATTACTTGACTCAACCAGAGCGAGACAGGATCAGCGGCCGAGTGCAAACAGTCGTGCCCTGTGCTCGCAAATGTACCTGTAGGGCGGTGGCGGGCCAATGTCTCTCCTTTCTAGGATATGATGTTTGCGGCGTGAAAGAAAAGGCCGGATCGGTACATTCGGGCTCTGACATGTGTGAGAGCCAGTCAGCACATCGCGTCCGACGCCCGCAGTTGAGCCAATCCTTTGTACTGTATTCTGTCGTTGGCCATGGTACGAACAAAGCCCAAGTAAAAGTCAATTGATCTCGCAAGCACACGCACAGGCCATTGGCACGTAAAGTAGAGGCACCTACTTACAAAAAGCACAAAGGCATCAAATGTCCCAATGGCAGTCCAATGGAAAGTACCCGAGTAGTATGGAAGTCGGCGCTGTTGGCCGAAAGCCGCAAGGGCCGGTATGTTCGCGCCGCGTCTGTTGAGTGAACGGTATTGAAGAAAACACTGAGACATTGACGATCCACGAAATTGGATGCTGAACACGAGAGCCAAGGAGCAGCTTGCGCATTTGCATCTCGGTGTCTAGGCCATACCGATTTGTACTGTAGCTTGACGATACGGTAGGTAGCTTGATGTTCTGCAGCTGGGCTCCATCAAAATGCCTGTTTTCTCCGTAAATTGTGCAAGGCTGCCTGCGAGAGTGCCTGGTGTTGTACCAGCGATGCGGAGCATACATGAATGTACCTGTACCTGTACCTCTGACAGCAAACATCTGTACAGGGCCCCAGTAGAGACAATGATGGATCCGTGGAAATGTCGAAACCACATGACATTTCCTATCCAGAGCTGCCCTTTCTGCATGCCTGCTGCTACCTAGTATTGCTACGAGTGCTGTACTGTACGACGCGGTGCTGCTGTCAGCGCAATTGCACAGCTCGGTGGCCGGTTCAGGCAACATGAAGCCCAGTGTTCAATCTCGCGTCTCTGCCCTGCGTGTCTCAATCCTCACGGCCCAAAAAACAATTCGACTATCCCTGGATGGACCTCCGCCATAGCTCGCTCGCTCGAAAGACCTGAAATGATCCGGGAGCCCTGCAGGCTGTTAAAATGACCTGGAGTCCGGTCTAATGAGGCTCACGTTGGGTGCTCCGTAACGGCACCTCACCGCCGCTTGGACTTACACAGAGGACGGGACGTACCTGTACCGTAAATACTTAGTAGCTCATGCCTTTGGAGCACAAGCAGGGTTCTGGGTACCACCGAATACTGTATCGTGTCAAACCGTATCGAATCAAATCAAATCAAATCAAATCAACATCTTGCATTGCCAGACGGAACCAGGTAAAACGCCCGGCCCTTGCTCTCAGCGGAGGTGCAAGTAGCAGGTACCCGCGGTTACATGGAGCTCCAGGCTGCTAAGCGCTCACTGAGCACGCAGCGCCCCACCGCTCACTGAGCAACCACTCGCGACAAAGGGCGCTGAATCGGCGGACTGTTACCAGGGCGTGCTCCCCTAAACCGCAGGCTAACTGCAACGGCGTAGCTCAGGGCAGCTGAGCAGCGGTGCTGACGCTGCAACTGGTGCGCTGGGCGCTGGTGTAGCAGGTACCTCCGCGCTGGACGAGGTACACCACAGCAGACCCAAAACCCCCAATCACCCCTAACAACGTCCACCTCCATCCCAACCCGGCTCGTTGGTACAACGACCATTCAAAAGGCCTTGTCTCCTCATCCATTCCTCGCTCCTCTTGCCCTCACACCCACAAAGTACCGACAACCGGACAAAAGGGCTCCTCGTTCGCGAATCCAGCACGCGGACAAGCGAAACGACGTCCTCGCTAGCTCTGGAGCTTAAACCAGCGACTCCGGTTGTTGCAGGGCTCGAGCTGCACTGCACCCGTTGCTGGATGCTCGCACAGCCAACGACGGCCATTCCCTTGTTTGATCCTCGAGCTGTCCGATACGAAAACGGACCTGGTTCAAGGACAAAGAATCCGCCATTGACGCAACGACGTTACGAGAAAAATCTTTGTTCCTTTTGCATGCGTTGGTGTTAGTACGATACACGACCATCACGAAATCCAATTTACGAAAAAAGCCCTTCCGCCCCACAGCAAGTCTCGCTTCATGCCTCTGAGTAGCAACGAGGTGGACAAGAACAAACAAAGAAAACCGAAAAGAAGTCCAATTCCAATTGCCGAAACAGTCTCCTGCATACGCAGCCTTTGAACAAAGAAGAGGAAGAGGAAGAAGAAGAAGAAAAAACGCGAGAAAGGGAGCAAGATTGCTTGGGCTTGTGCGGTGATAGTGAGGAGCCATTTCTGGGCCGAGCTAGAACGTGGAAGCCTTTAGTTACTCTACTCTAGTCCATTACTCTTTCCTACGCGTCTCGGGCTACTATATATTCAAGTAGCAACGCTGCTGTCTTGAGCTGTCGACCTGAGAGCTTAGCAGTCGGCTAGTCCTCCTCGCCGGTACCTCGCTAATATGACAGCATCGTCTCCTCTGGCGGCAATCCACCGCCCAATCCCTGCTCCTACATGGGGAGGCAGAGACATATTTCGCTCCCACTACGCCGGCAACTCAGCTTCGGGATCTCTCAGTCTTCGGGAGCAGCTTGCCAAGGGCACAGGGGAATACCTCGACGGCAAAGTCCGGGGCTCTTCTCCTGCTGGGAGCTTGGCTGCTGATCTTTCCCAGAACTTCCGGCTTGATAACGAGGCGAGGTTCGTGCCGTCCTGTCCCCCGTGTGTAAGTCTTGATGCTAACAAAACACGTAGTCCCAAGTTTACAACGCCTCGACGTGCACTTTTTACCGCAAATGTCGTGGGCGGCGTCAGCAGCAGAGGTAAGAAAGAGTCTCGCGACTCTCCACCGGGACGCGGGCTTGGTTTGACTGACACGCTGCAGACTTTGTGACAACCCCTCCTCTACCACCCTCCTCGCCTAGTCAGCGTACCGAGATCCTGGAGTCGTCTCCTCTCCCACTCAAGGTAACCTTCAGCGAGGTAGTGGAGATTGCATCACCCACTCCAATCTCTTGTCTTACCTCACCCGCTTCAATCTCTTGTCTTGCCTCACCTACTCCAATTTCTTGTCTAGCCAAGGATGCCGTCATGCAAGACTCTCCAGTCCTCATGTCTCGCCAGTCATCTCTGGACACATTAAGGTCTCGCTCTCGCCACGCATCATTGGAGCCAGCGAAGCCCATTGTTGCCGAGTCGGTCAATTCGCTCGTCAAACGTATTCGAGGACACGCTGACGGCGTGGTTAGCCGTAGGATGGCAACTCCCCGGCGGACACTCTCTGGCCGAGCCAAGAGCATTGCCGGCACTGGTGTCTCTGGCTCTCAACCCTCATCATTGCAGTTTGGAGCCACTACGTCAACCCTATCGCTCGACGAGTGTTTCGAGTCAGATTCCCCTGAACAGGACCGCAACACGCCTACGTCGTCCAACAGCCCTTGCCCAGCTATCCCTATAGGTCTTCGTTCAAGATCCCAACTCGCAAGTATCGGAGGCATCAATCGCCACGGCTCGCCAGGCAACTTTCACTCTAGACGACAGTCAAATCCTTTCCTGAGAACTCGAAAGCAATTCCGTCGCTCTTTGAGTATGTTCGAGAGCCCTGCAGATGTCATGAAGCCGAAGCCTGAGAAAGAGCTTGCCGCTGCCCCGATACTTAAGGTCTCGGTGACTGAAATCGAAGAGGCTCACGAGCCCATCATCCCCCACTTCCTCCCCGACGACCCTACAGATACAATTCCCCGAATCACAAGAGAGACGATGCTCGCCATCTTGGACGGCAAGTACAGTGACAAATTTGTTCAGCGAATGGTCATTGACTGCCGATTTGAGTATGAGTACGAAGGCGGCCACATCGATAGCGCTGTCAACCACAACAACAAAGAACTGTTGGCCGACCAGCTCTTTCAGACCCCAATAGAGGGCCTGAGTTTACTAATCTTCCACTGCGAATATTCGGCTCACAGAGCTCCCCTCATGGCGCGTCATATTCGCTCACAAGACCGCACCATCAACGCTGAGCACTACCCCCGCTTGACCTATCCGGAGATTTATATCCTGGATGGTGGCTACAGCGGCTTCTTTGCTGAGCACCGAGCAAGGTGCTTTCCCCCAGAGTATGTCGAGATGTCGGATGAGAAGCATCAGCGCACCTGCGAAAGAGAAATGGGCCGTTTGAAGTCCCGGAAGCCTTTTGGCCGTGCGCAGACCTTTGCATTTGGTCAGCGGAACACAAGTCTTCACGACTCTCCCACTGGCCCTCCCCGCCCTCAGTCTCGGGATCTTAATGCATCTCCTCCTGCTCTTTCTAGTCCCGCTGTTTCTACGACGGATTCTCCCATAATCGGTGATCGAACACCAGCTCGCCGCATGGCATCTTACTAGGCTATACCATAACAAACGTTCACTGGCGTCAGCCCTACGATTTGTGCTCAGCTTAAGCCTGCGGCTTGTGTCGGCTCACTTGCCTTACAATAGCTGGCCGATTCTTCCACTGTGGATTTGATGTTTTCACGATAAAAAGTTAACGTTTGCTGCTGGCGATGAATTAAACTTGAATGCTGAAATTAACAAGGGTTCCATGATTGGAGCCACCATACCTTGAGCTCTCCTGAAGGCCTCAGGCGGTATTGCTTATTTTCATTATTCTTGTTTGGCTGCTTATGGACCGCAGTCTCATTTTATTTTACCTCTCTTTCCCACCATTTTAAAGATAATGTTTTGTCAGATGATCGTACTGGCAGACAAGATCTTGGAAGCCTTGCATGTGTCTTTCGGGGACATCTCGATCGTCGCAAGGGGTTTGCTCTCATACCACACTTGCAGAGTTGCCGTCCCCGATGCCACGATCTCTGCCGATGGAGGAACCACATCGAGCACCGAGCATGGCTATGGCAGGATACTTGCTCGTGCTATTTTCCTGTCTTTCCTGTATCCTTTTGTCAGAGACGAATACCCCCCGCGCGCACATTTTGCGTTTATACCCCCAAGGATGAATGCTCTGTTTTCTTTGTTTTTTCCTGTTCATACTTTCACTACAAGAGGGTTAACGATTCCCTCTGCTCATTGTAATGAGGCATAGAGCGCGGCAGCGCGGAAGGCGCTTGTTGTTTTGATGTTGTAAAACTTAGCTGGACAGTGAGAGATGTCGTCTCGGAAGTTTTGGCTGTACATTGTGCTATGAAAGAACATAGATGCCTCAGCTAGCTTATATACGCATTTCAAATAATGGTGGTGTGTTCTCTAGAGCTGTGTAGAGAGATCGAAATGTTCTTGCCATTTGATGCTGCGAGCCCTTTGCGCAATGCTAACAGAAGGTGCTGGGTTCATTCCTCTGCCATGCAGAATGATTGAGCCTTTCCTCTAAGTGTGGCAGGGCTTTCGTGACTGCTCCTCTTCCTGCTTCTCGCCGTTATCCGCCGGGCAAGACAGCACAATCTATTGATGCTTCATATTTTCCATTGCAAGCTCTTATAGGTTGAAGGCGCAAGGTAAAGTCTGGAAGTTGAGCCGTTTACATATTTGGCTTAATACTTGACGCTGATTATTGTTGAAATCCCGAGGCACAGAGTTGAACAGCTTTTGCTGAACGGAGGATACAGCGCAGGTATGTTAGTACAAGTGTAAGAGTATAGCAATCAGTATACGTAGTTTTGGAACTTGGCGTAAAGGTAAGGCATGCTCTCTATTAACATGGCCTACATTTTATGTCTTGAAATTAAGCTCTCCTGCCCTCCAAATGATATATGCCTTGTAAGCACCCAGCAGATCATGCTCATGATCTTGTAGCCCAAAACGCCGAAGCAATATGCAAAAGCACAGCAACGCCTTTTTCTTCTTCTCTTCTCTCCTTCCTCATTTACAGAGTAAAATCCCACTCTTTGAACGCCTCCCGGAAGGCTTCGACGTCCTTTGTCTCCTCCTCCACGGACTGCTCGCAATTCTGCCAGCTGACCCTGTTCTCCAGGTCCATGAGCTTGGCCAGGACCCTGCGTCCAAATTGGAGATCGAAGCGCGCGTCTGAGGCGAGCGGCATGACGAGGGACTTTCCCTTAATCTTGTCCTCTCCGTTATCCGCCCACAGCCAGACGCGGAAGAAGTCGCCCGACGAGGCCAGGTCCTCGAGGGGCAGGTCTTTGGTGGAGAAGCCGGGGTATTTCAGGTTTTCTGCTTCCACGCGGAAGGCTGCCTCCGCGAGGCCCTTTTGGATGATGTCGGCCGGCACGGCAACGAGTTGCCAGATCAAGTGGACGTTGCGGTCGCGGCTAATCTCCCATGTGACGACACCGAGCTTATGCGAGCTTTTGGAAGCAATCATGGCCTGTATAGATTCCTTGAATCGCGACATTTCTTTATATGCCTTCACCGCCTCGCTGGAAGGGTCTGCCGTACTGCCCATGCTCGCAATAGTGGGAGAATGGGGCAAAGGTATGATGATGAAGTGGCCAGGAAAATTCAGCCCCTGTTCTGCAAATGTTGAGGATGTTGGCAAGGGTCCCTTTGCGGTCGTGATGTATGCTTCGTCGCCAATGCTGCAGCACATGTGTGCAGAAATATTGGGGTTTGACAGACAAAAGTAACACCTGTCGGGACCCGGCGGCGGCGAGGCACGGCGACGCTTGTGTCGGCCGTGGCGGCCATCATCGTGATGACCAAAGCGGCTGTACCCTTCGTCCTGTCTTCCGCGCTTGGCGGTCGTTTTAGCGAATGGTGAGGCTGTGGCGCCTGGAGGCACGGCCGTGTCCGTTGTATTAAGTGTGAAGGCATACATGGCCTTTGACTTCTTCTCATTTCCATAGGGAGCCATGGAGATGAAGCGAGTCGCGATAATGGTATTGGGATCTTTATCAGACTGCTGAACAAAAGGTTCTCGTTCGTAGAAGAATGCTTCTGGTGAGGCTGAGATATGGTATCGAGGCTTCAGGGCCGCGCATAGATCCGCAATTTCGTCCGAGCTGCTCAGAGCAGCCTGATGGGAAGGTTCAAGGACCACTTTGGAACCGGTCCAAACTTTCGCCGGCCACATGGAGGTTAGCAAAATGTCGGTGCTATTGGCGCCACGTAAAGCTTTTGCATCTCCCGCTGTGTGAAAGGGCAAGTGCTGTTCCTGTGATTGACCCGCTACTAGGTTTGTGTCGAGGACGCCGCCTAGCGTTACGATTCTGATGCCTTCCGATGTCTTTGTTACACTGCGCTTTCCCAGGTAGTGAAAATTGGGGCATATTTCTTCGTCGGCTTCCACCTTGGCAGCGATTCGAGGCGGCAGAGGATGCATGCCGACGGTGAAGTAGGTGGGCAATGGAAACTCGATGGACCCCCCCAATAGGGCGGATATCGTCTCGTCATCGGCATCGGTGGTGAATACGTCTCCTGTAAGAATGGCAAGAGAGAATTGGTTCTTGGCATGAAGTGTCGCCAACTTCTTGACTGCTGACTCAAGTTGGCCATTCAGGCTACCCAGGACGATGCTAGCAAAAGGTCAAGATCATGAGCTACAGCCAATGCTTTGAAGGATATTCGGCAACATACATCTTGGGTGCAGCCATTTTGTCTGGCCTGACTAAGATCTTTGTACAGACTCGGTGTGCTGTGTGTGTGTGTTGTGTAAAGAGAGATGGAAACTTGAGTTGCCGGACTCTCAACAAGGCCTCAAGTATGTAAGATGCAGCTCAGTGCAAGTGAGATGCGCGAACACGCACGCGACGTCAAAAGCTCGGTGCTGCGATAAGGAATTGCGCCTCGCACATGATTGGCCAATTCTGCTCTGAGTGGAGCCCCGCTAGTTCTTATCGGTTTGGCCGAGACTCTGCCGACCAAAAAAATTTGGGAACTTTGTTAGTGGGGAGGAACAGCTCCAGACTTTGGACGCTTCAATATCGCGGCCGAAAACCTTTTATACAGCTTCATCAGCACCGCTGCCAAGATGCCAGCCCGATCGTCCGGACGCATCGAGAAGGTGCGGAAGAATAAGAATTCGACGCCCCATCAGAGGAACCACCGATGGGAGTCGTTTTCGACCAAGATCGCAAAGTTCAACTCGCTCCAGCCGCTGCGCAAAGTTCGACGACATGACCTCGAAACGGAAGACTTGTCATCGACGACGTCCTATCTGCAGAATGGACTGCAAAAATGGGGGGAGCTCAACATTTCACAGCCCTTTTCCTCTTTCAAGAGGGAGGTGCTCCCATTGTGCGACAGCTTACCGCAGATTTTGCACTTTGAGGAACGAATAATGGCTTCGTTGGCCAAATACATCTCGACACAGGACAAGGAAGGACTGGAGCCGCTGCTCGATCTCCTGACAGCTTTTGCCCACGACTTGGGAATTCGATTCGAGAAATACTTCTCACAGAGTCTGGACCTCATTCTGGCAATCGCAGGAAGGTCTCAGCCCGTTGAAGTCATTGAGTGGACCTTTGGTGCTCTTGCGTTTTTGTTCAAGTACCTGTCCAAACTCATAGTCCCGGATCTTCGACCGACCTATGCCGTCATGGCACCACTCCTTGGAAAGTCCAAGCATCCTCCGTTCATCGCGCGATTCGGCGCCGAGGCTATGAGCTTTCTTGTTAGGAAAGCTGCAGCTCCATCACTCCGCGAGACAGCCCTCGTGTCATTCGTGGACTACGTGCGGGACGATATATGCAAACTGGTGGACGATCGACAGTTTATGCTGTATAAAGATGGTATCATGACTATGTTTGCCGAGGCGATCAAGGGAACAGATCGAACCATCCACTCGACGGGATCTGCCATATTCATTGAGCTTATGAATGCGATTCCAAAGGAGGAGTGTACACTGGCTGAAATTACAACATGGACCGACTTGGTTTGTGGCGTCTTAACCAGTGTGATACATCATACCGAAGTACAAACTTTCAGAGAATTCGAAGAAGCAATTTTCGATAGCTTCGATGCTAAGTTGAAGGAGGCCCATGGAGATGACTCTCAGTGGTGGATGGTACCATACATCAGAGTTCTTGGCGTTCTCGCAGGTGTCCGGAAAGGAAATCGAATCACCGACTGGACACGCCTCGTCCAACAGCTTACTGTTTTCCTTTCAACAGCGACACGACCGATCGATGAAACGGTTGAGCAAAACGAGCTTTTATGGGCATTAGTCGTTGTTAATGTGGCAATCACCTGTCATCACGCGCCTATGGACTCGCTCATCCCTCACATCTCCCGTCTTCTCCAATCACTGACGAGAGAGCCGTTTATGAGATTATTTATTCCCTTTTGCTCGTATTTTAGCGAGCTTGATCCACGTCGATTCGGAAGCCTATTCCGCAGTGATTTTCAGAAGTAAGTTGAATGGGCTTTCTCTTACGATACCAGCCCTGTACTGACTTCGTCTAGATTTATCGCAACCCATTGGTCTCAGGGACAGAACGAAGACATGTTGTGTGTCTTGTTGCCGCAGATCATCGAGAACCGAGGGTTCCCGTCTGCTGGCGAGAAGGATTGCTGCAAACTCCCCCAGGCATGGCAGGACCAGATTGTCTCCAAGTTTGAGAGCTTAGAGATTTCTCCTTTCCCTGAAAGAGGACCATACAACAAAGACCCCCAAGTCTGGAGAGACAGGTGTCTGCCTAAATATGCTGCCCTTCTCCGAATCTTGGAATTGACGGCGGTCCATCCTTCAACCAACGCACGCATTGCAGAGCTTCTGCTACGCAAACTCAAGCTTGCTCTTCGACCCTCGTCCTCACTTGCGTCTGATGAGGTTAATTTTATTGTCAGCCAAGGATTTCATGCCTATTTAGGGATGAGCAAGACTGCAGGCTCCACTGATCCCCAACTTGCGCCTCTGCTTCGCGCAGCGGTGCCGCGATTTGCACGATCCGTGGGTTTCCTCCGGACCTATCTTGCCTACGAACAAACCTTCCCACATGGACACGAAGTTGATAAGCACGAAGCGTCTGGTGGCGATACCTCAATCTCCGAGGATGATCCTGTGATC
Source organism: Trichoderma aggressivum f. europaeum (assembly GCF_033847375.1). Taxonomy (NCBI): domain Eukaryota; kingdom Fungi; phylum Ascomycota; class Sordariomycetes; order Hypocreales; family Hypocreaceae; genus Trichoderma; species Trichoderma aggressivum. The sequence continues at coordinate 189,938 of NW_026946400.1, forward strand.
CAGTCTTTGGTCGAAAATTTGAGTTCTCCATCTCATGACATTCGATTGGCGTCTTTGGAATTGCTCAACAAGATGAGCAACACGCCTGAGCAATCCCAATGTGTTGAGATCATGCTTCAGATTGAGCAATCTCCATTGAATCTAGAGCACACTAGATCAATCGCTATGTATCTGCGTAAGCTCGGGCAAGAATACGGCTCCTTGACAGATACAACTTGGCTGAAACAAGGTATACCAAATTTCATGTTTGGCATGCTGACAGTCAACCTGTCTCCAGTATGGGACGACTCAATAGAAGCGATGAAGCAGGTTGCCGAGAATAAACAAGGCGAGGATGCTATTTCTCTCACCGCGTTCCGATGGCTGGATGTATCATCACCGCGATGGACACCACCACAATCCGAAAGTGGCTCCTCCCGCGCTTTCTATTCCGACTTCGAATGCACTACATTGAACGCTCTTCAAGCGTCCGGAAAGAATGTTCAAGAAACATCAGGCGATTCGAAGAATGTGATGTTGCGTACATTTGACGACAGCCAGCGACTGGTTGAGCCTTTCTCTACAAACGCCAAGGCTCAGGCCCTGAAAGTATTCAAAGCTCTGCCTTCTATTGCTGAGAGAAGGTCCCGTCAACTGGTACCCCATCTCTTTGCTTGGGCTCGCGAGGAGGAAGATGCTCATGCCGAAGAGGACGCCCAATTACAAACAGTCTTCTGGTCGCTAGCTGACAGAAAGGGGCTTGTTGGCGTCTTTGCGCAATTCATCAACCCAAGAGTCTTGTTCCAACATGAGCAAGTTTACGATATCATGCTACAGCTGTTAGGAAATGGTGATTTGGACGTTCAAAAGCTTGCTCTGAAAGCTATTCTAGCATGGAAGCAAGACGGCGTGAAAGCTTACCAGGAGAATTTGGAGTATCTTCTCGATGAAGCTCGCTTTAAGAACGAAATAACTGTCTTCCTCCAGGGAGACAGCGTCATCAAATCCGAGCATCGAACCGATTTGATGCCTGTTCTCCTTCACCTCCTTTATGGTCGTGCGATTTCAAGAAAGGGAGGAGTTGGCGGTCGTCACGGCCAGCAAACGACTCGACTTGCCATTATCCGAAATCTATCCATCGAGGACCTCGGTGGCTTTCTCGACATTGCCGTAGGAAAGCTCAAAGATGTGCGAGTGGTTGGTCCTGCAGTCAATCGGAAGAAGCGCTTTGACGAGGAAATCATTTCGGTTCGAAAACAATTTGGTTTCCTCAACATGGCCCTATCTCTCATTTCGGAGTTGGGCACTAATGTGTCTCCTTACATGGAAACACTCGTCAACACGATTTTGTACTGCCTCATCTTCTCCTGCAGGCGACTGGGTGGTGTAGATACAGAAGTGGACCCCGATGCCCCTGAAGAAGAGGAAAAGGCTAGCACCCATTCACTGCTCAAGTCCACAAGGTCAACGGGTATCAAGTGTTTGATTGCTCTGTTCCAGAATGCCCAGGATTTCCAATGGGAGCCTTATCAGGATATCATCATTGAAGAATTGGTGGCTCCCAGGCACGAAAATCTGCCAGCTGAGACTGCACAAGGAGTATCTGGTATGCTGCAGTTGTTGTCGACATGGTCCAATTTGCCCAAGGCCGCGCTCTTCCTTGCCCCTCACGGTAATGCGCTACCGGACGGTGCCTTGCCAAAGATTATTTCTTGCATCGCCTTTGAAAAGTCGAAAGAATCGGTCAAGATATATGTTCTTGAAATGCTTCGCAGCTTGGCAAGGCTGGCCTTGGCTTCTGCTGGTGAATCTGAATTCAATGAGGTCATAAAAGCTGAGCTTCTTGACCCGAACTCAACTGCGATTTTGGATAACATCACTACTGTCTTGAGGATTGGTGATATTAGCAATGCTCTTTTGGAAACTGGTATCGAAACCATTCTGTCCCTGGCTCCAGTCTTTCAAACTCTGGAAAACGTTCAAGCAGTCATTCGAATTTCGAGCTTCTTGTTGCAACAACCCGCACGCCGAGTCAACCCCAAGCTCAAGGGCCGAATTCTCTTGGTGATTGAGAACTTTGCCTCATTGCCTGACGCAGCGCAGGATGAGGCACTGCTCCAAGAGGTTTACAAGACAGTTTCATCCCTTTTCAGCTACTTTAAGGATCGAGAAAACCGCTCTTCGCTGTGTCGGGTTCTTTTGGCCATCTCGAAACAAGACGCCGAGGTTTCCAATGTTGCCAACCTTTGCAACGAGTTGAACTTGTTCAAGGAGGGCCGCATTGACGAGCCGGACTATGACAGACGCCTTGCCGCATTTAGCTCCATCTCGAGCAGTCATGATGAGCCATGGTCTCCTAGACAGTGGCTTCCTGTTCTTCACAACCTGATTTTCTTCATTCGCATGGACGAAGAATTCGGTGTGCTCTCATCCAATGCTGCTGATGGCATTCGACGGCTGGTGCAAGAAGCGTCGGACTGCCAATCACAAGAAACGAAAGCCGTCTTTGACGAATATTTTAAGCAAATTCTCATGCCATCGATTTACGGCGGTGCTCGAGAAGAGTCAGAAACTGTTCGGCGAGAGTATCTACGCGTGCTAGGGTTTATTCTTACCACAATGCCTGAATGGACTCCAGTGGCTGACTTGAGCGGTCTCCTGAATGAGCGTCAAGAAGAATCTACGGAACCTTCATTCTTCTTTGACATCCTCAGTCCGGCAACTTCAAAACAAATGGATGCCCTGCGAACATTGGAAGCCGCAAATGCAAGCAAAGAAATGGGCAGCCAAAATCTGACACAATTCTTCATCCCGTTGCTGGAACACTTCGTTTTTGGAAGGGCTGACGGCGGTGATGATCATGGACTTGGTGCGCAAGCTGCAAGCACAATCAGCAACTTGGCCATGTCCTTGAACTGGAACCACTTCCGCACAACTTTCCATCGGTACATTGGTTACATTGAATCGAGACAGGAGCAGCAGAAGCATACCATCCGCCTTTTGGGTAAATTTACTGATGCTCTCTTGCTGTCGTTGCCTGAAAGCCCGGATGCCGAAACGATGGAGGTAGACCAAGAAGAAAGTTCATCTTCTGCGGTACGACGGTTGCGTCTCATGGCTCCAAAGCCCACTGAATTGGCTACCCAGATCATGGATTACTTCATACCACCACTCGCCAAACATTTGCATCAAAAAGATGAATCCGAGGTCAGCTACCGTGTTCCCGTTGGTATCACCATTGTCAAGCTCTTGAAACTGTTGCCTGGCCCGCAAATGGATCAGAAGCTAGCTGGTGTTTTGACCGATATTTGTCATATCTTGCGCAGCAAAGCTTGGGAGGCAAGGGAGATGACTCGAGATACTCTTGTCAAAATTGCTGTCCTTTTGGGCCCTTCGTTTTTCGGATTTATTCTGAAGGAGCTTCGAGGAGCCCTCACTAAAGGCTACCAACTGCACGTCCTCTCATACACTGTGCACTCCATCTTGGTTGCCACCGTGCCTCACTTCGCACCTGGTGACCTTAATCCTTGCCTGTCATCCATTGTCACTGTTGTCATGGACGACATATTTGGTGTTGTTGGCCAAGAGAAGGATGCTGAGGGCTATGTTAGTCAGATGAAGGAAGTTAAGAGCAGCAAGAGTCAAGACTCGATGGAGCTAATTGCCAAGAACGCATCCATAAGTCGCCTCATTGAGCTTGTACGGCCGCTACAAGCCCTTTTGCTGCAGAAAGTCGATTTGAAGATTGTCCGCAAGATTGACGCCCTGCTGGCCCGTATCACTGCAGGTCTTTTACAGAATCCAGCCACTGAAAGCCGTGATACTTTGGTATTTTGTTACGAGGTTATCCAGGAAGTGTATAACGCACGAAACCCAGTGGCTGAACCGAAACTGGACTGGAAAACTCGAAGATATCTAGTCCAGAGAGGAGCCAAAAAGAGTGGCGACCGAGGCCAGACCAGCAAGCATACGTACAAGCTGACTCGCTTCGCATTTGAGATGCTGAGATCGATATTGAAGAAGTACGATAGCATTCGAATTCCTGAGAACATCTCTGGTTTCATTCCCATCGTTGGTGATGCCATTCTGGAGGGCGAAGACGAGGTCAAGATCTCAGCGTTCCGACTTTTGGCCGTCATCGTTAAAGTTCCCTTTGGAACTGCTGATGGGGCAAATATCTACAAGATTGCCGTCAAGGAGGCCACTAGGTGCATCTCAATGTCAACTTCGACCACGACTGACTTGGCGCAAGCGGCTTTGAAGATGCTTGCTGTCGTGCTGAGAGATCGACGAGATATTGAGGTCAAAGATGCTGCTATCGATATGCTATTGGGGAAGCTAAAGGACGACTTCACAGAGCCCCTGTATCGACACATCACTTTCAACTTCTTGCGATCTGTGCTCGACCGCCGCATTGAGACTGCGACAGTCTACGACACTCTGGATCAGGTCGGCACAGTCATGATTACCAACGATGACAAGGACACACGCGATCTGGCACGAGGCGCATTCTTCCAGTTTATCCGGGACTACCCTCAGATGAGATCTCGTTGGACAAAGCAACTCAACTTCGTGGTCGCTAACCTCAAGTATAATCGCGAAGGTGGCCGCATTTCAGTCATGGAAGTGATACACTTGCTACTCATGAAGTCATCCAGCGACTTCATCCAAGAAATTGCGGCCACATGTTTCCTGCCACTCTTCTTGGTTCTGGCGAACGATGACAGTGAGAAGTGTCGCCTCGCGGCTGAAGCGCTGATCAAGGAAATTTTCCGCAAGGCTGACAAGGAGCGAGTTATCTCATTCCTTAACCTGCTTCGGTCATGGCTTGGCAAAGATGGAAATGCCACGGTCGTCAAGCTTGCCGTGCAACTCTTTGGCTATTACTTTGAATGTCATGAGGACGCCGTCAAGAACCAGACTGACTTCAAGCTCATCTTCGATAAAGTCATGGCAATTCTTGGATCCGAAGATGTTCGTGATGTTGACGGAGGACTTGTTGGTGCAGCTATTGGTGTTGTACGCATATTCGTCACCAGTTTCCCTGATAAGACCTTGGCTGCCAATAGGGAAGAACTGTGGGCCAAACTACCACACTGTCTTGGGCACAGCGAGACCTCAGTCAAGTTGGCTGCTATTCAGGTGATCAGCCTGTATCTCGCTGATTTCGCTCAGCGGGGCGCCGGCACTTCTGCAGGCGAAGATGTCGAGGGATCCCATGGCCTTACGCTCCGGACTGGTAATGTGGAGGAGCTCGTGCGCCTCGCACTCAGGGCCTTGAATGGTACTGAGGTTAATGAGGGCTTGGCAAACGAGCTTGGGCAGGTCCTCATATTCCTCGGCCCCCGTCTCCCTATTGGAGACTCACCCGATTCCTCGAATGCCGAATCAGAGGCAGATGAGCTGGATGCTGAAGACAAGGAGGAGCCTAGTGCAAAGCCCAAAGATTTACAGTACTTGTTCTGGCGCCTATCACACATTCTGCGCAAGGAGATTCGTCCCAACTCTATTGCCATCATTCCCAAGGTTGTCGCCATGGAGGTGCTGGAGACAATCTGCCGCCGCTCTTCCCTAGAGCGACTCCAACCTTCGCTTAAAACCATCCTGACGCCGCTGCATAATCTCACTGACCCTTCCATCCCGGCACCTTTCAGCATGGATGAGGTGTTCAAGACGAAGCACGAAGGTCTCAAGACAAGGGCACAGATTATGATGGATTCTCTGCAGAAGAAGTTTGGCACCGCCGAGTACAGCAAGCAGCTCATGTCCATTCGTGAGGAGGTCAAGGCGCGCCGACTGCAGCGATCAAGCAAGAGGAAGATTGAGGCGGTAGCGCAGCCTGAGAAGTACAACAAGGACAAGAGGAAGAAGTTTGAGAAGAACAAGGAGCGCAAGAAGACGAGGTCAAAGGAGCAGAAGGTGATGAGGCAGGCTTACAAGACGTGGTGAAAATGTACATGGCACGGTATATGCTATCATGTGGAAGAAAAATATGGCGAGCGGCGTTTTTAAGTATGGTTTACTGGGCATTTTCGGGCGTGTTTTGAAAAAACTACCTTGTGGTTCTTAATCAATATATAGATACATAGGTATATATGCTGCTAGAAATAAATGTAGGGATCAAAAATAGATTCCTTTAGACTTCCCCTTTGATGCCGTCGCTTCTTTTTGAAAAATGTAGGAGTTTTCCTGCCAATGGCCCCCAACGCCGTGTATATGACTTTTACATACTCATACAATGTCCTGCCTCATAGATGACTTGAAGATCCGATCAAGGTGGCTTCACTCTAACACCACCATGGTTGGTATATGCACGCTCAATATTCCAGCCTTTTTATGCCGATCCCTTTGTGTTTTTGCTCGCATCCTCAGCCAAGTCCTCCAATACCACTTCCTCAGGCCAGAACTCAATATCTCCGTCCTCGCCCAAGGAACCTCTCTTGACCAGCTGGCCCTTTTCCCTCATCAAGTCCTCAACGGTGATTTTCCGATCGCCAAAGATATTCAAGTGGTCGCTTATCACATGCCTATTACGACAGCTCGGGCACGTAATCAGCGTAGAGCCATGATGGTATCCCTGTTTCGAGACGTTGTGGTGCGAGCGATGGCCGCACGGCACGCAAGTGAAGGAGAGCTGGTAGAATGCCGGGCCCTTGAGCTCGGGTCGGCCGCTTTCGCTTGCGGGAGAATCTGTGGTGGCGGGTTCCTTTTGCGGGAGCTTGCGAGGAGGCCGGGGGATGGCGTGGGCGAAACGGAGCGATGATGATGGGGCGGGATGCGAGCTGTTGCGGAGAGAGAACGGGCGGAGGGCGTTTCGTGGGGAGAAAGCGAGACGCAGGAGAGGCGCTGTTAGAGGTGCTGATTTTGAAGCCATGGCTGAGAGTGTGATGTTTCTGTTTGGGTGGTGGTGAAGAAAAGATGATTGGTGATGGTGTTGATGGAACTTTGCGATGGAAAAGTTGGTGGAATGCGCTAGACGTCATTGTATGGCGGGTACGTACCGCGGTGCCTTGAAGGTGGTCCGTGCGCATGGGGAACGATGGAGGGATGCGATTTCCTAATGGAGTAATATCGAGGTTATGGTTGTTGAATGATATGACATGATTGATGGCTATCATTTTTTCTCTTCAAGTATTCACAAATATTGGAGAGATACAGTTGATCTTATTCAAGTCTTTAGCCATAGATGATTGGGAAACTCAACAAGTGACGTCTTATGAATGCACCACCAATGATGCCAGACAGAGACGCTCGTGCTGTTATCCAGCAGACTACGAACGAGTGCTCCTCGATGTGAATAAGGGGAGGGGGGGATAGCCTACAAAGACACAGGAGCATCTGTGGCTTTCATAGAAACATTAGGTCTGTGATCATATCTGAAGCAAGTCAATTCATCAAGTTCTGTAGCATCGCCTTCCTAATGTGAAGGACAGTGCTTACCGTAAACTTCACCATCAGCTATCTGCAGTCTCTTGTACTTTCCAGCTTTATATATGCTGATTTTGCCTGACTATATATAATTTGCATCTCACGATCTTTCATCTACTTCGCTTCTTCTCTACTCCATTTCTCTTCTGTGTGTCTCCTTGGTTCCCTTCGTTCTGTCACGCACAACTCCCTGGACTGCCAACTCTTCCCGCAGACTCTCCATTCTGCTTTTCCTATCTGATTGTAATTGCCAACATACAGCCATTCTCAGTCCTGCTCATCTCCAACCATCTTGTAAGACACCACTGCCAGAGAAAATGCATCTCTTCCTCATCATCCAATGGCTCATTCCCTTCATCGGCCTCTGCCTCGCCCAGGCTGATGACCGGGCCCTTGCTCTCTCCTTGATCAACCAAGCTCGTCAGGCTCAAGGAATTCAGCCTCTTGTCTGGAATGCAAACTTGGCCTCTTACGCTCAATACTGGGCAAACATAATGGCCGCTGGTCAGCAGCCCTTTTCGCACGCCCAGGGTACTTATCGGCCTCAACAAGGGGAGACGCTATTCGAATACCAGTCCACCCAATGCGATGCCGCCTACGACAACCCTCTGCAGACAGCCGCCCATACTTGGCTTGCGCAGGCCTCGCTCTACAACGGAATGCCCATCACGGACGGACATGAGCCCTGGCTGCACTGGTGTATGTACCTATCGATGATGCTGTGTAAGATTCAAGAGTCGATATTGACTTGACTTTGCAGCACAGTGTATGTGGTCGACCACGACACAGATAGGCTGTGCTCGAGCCTACAGCATCTCGGAGCCGTACAAGACGTACGACGTGTGCCGCTTCTTTCCGGAGGGAAACATGTGAGTAGCTAGCTATTGGTTCTTCTTTGGGGATGGACTGCTGATCTGTGCCGCTTCAGAGTTGGACAGCGACCTTTTTAGATGGCAGCTATCGAGGACACGCGTGGATGGATGGATGGTGGAGAGTCTCATATTTCTTAGACGAGACGGCTGTGTTGCGCCCTTTAATGGGGTTGGTAGTTGACATTAGCATGATTAGGCCAGTTTAGTACCTTGGTAATTGACAATTCTCTCCTTGCTTTGAGTGATGGAATAGCTTTAACATGTACGTGAAGTGCAAGTTGTTTTTTTGCATCTCCAAATTATTACAGGGTAGCACCAGGTGGCTTGTTTGTAGTGGCTGATGCGCACCTACCCGGCTGCATGCCAGGGGCCCACCGCCTTATGTCAGCAGAGTTCCTCGATCTCTGCAAGGCCCAGCCAAAATTTGGGGCAAGACAAACGACGCGATTGAGAAAACCAATCAACCACGAGTCGCGACAATCGCCAACGCTGTGACCGCCAAACCCTGCGCTGCCTCACTGCTGAGAATTTCTTTTCTTATTCCTCGTCTTATCTCATCAACCCGTTCCATCTCTGTCTGTCTCTCTCTTTGCCATTGCCTGAGAGACTCTCGCCTCTTCGTGTGGTTGCCGCACTGGCTGCAAGCTCTGTCAGCTGCAACTTTTTGCACCAAGCGCGGGGACTTGACCGGCTTGCGCTCGCGTTTCCTCCCTTGCGCCATGAGATAACCAGAAAACATCCCCAGAACCTTCACAATGGAACGATCAAAACCCCAGGCCTTCCTGTCGTCGTATGCGCCGCGATTGCGCACCTACAACAACTCTCTCTTGACTCCCGTCCTACCGAGTGCGCCCACGGGGCCTGTTTCGCGAACAACAAAGCGAGGAACTACCATTATCAACTACGCCGAGGACGGTTATGATGACTTGGATGATGATAGCGACGATCCCAGACGCCGGCCGACGGGCTTGCGAAGCTTGCGCAAGGAAGATTCCGCTACCAGGCTGGACATGGCCGACAAGGTGGGAAAGGATATCAAGGAACCCGTCGACGTCCAGGGCATATGGCGGGATTGGATGGGGAAGAGCCGGTCTGTCAGGAGCGACCAGCAGAATGCCGCCCAAGCAAACCTCCCATTGACCTTGATACCCATACGAATCGACCTGGACATCCCGTCCTTCATCCCGCCTGCGCCGTTCCCGGCTCCGAATCCCAACTCGGTCGACATCTCCCTCCCCCAATACCGACCACAGGAGATGACTGTTCCTTACAAGTTGCGGGACATTTTCTGCTGGAACCTACACGAGACGCTCATCACAACGGATCAGTTTGCGCAGAACTTGGCTCAGGATCTTGACCTGCCCAATAGGCCTGCTGTCATTGCAGAAATTAGCAAGCAGATTCGGACGCAATTGGAAGAATATGCCGGCGTTGCTCTTCACCCGCTCTTCCACTCTGAGCCGTCTGCTGCAGCGCCACCGCCGCCCATTCAAGGAGGGGCGGTAACCGTTGCTGGGGGAAGTGTCATCACAGCAGCCGGAACCCCGAGACCTGGCATATTCAAATCTCGAGACGACTCTCCAGCTTCGTTTGCGAGAGGCGTGTCCCGACCCGAAACTCCTGTGCAGACGGGAGGCCAGGCGACGCCAACACCGCAGCCCCCGGCATCGCAGGCACCCGAGGTCACCGCCGAAGCGACCCCCATCCTGCCTGATTCTGACGAATACAACCCTGACGATACCTATCGATGCATTATCAACCTGAGTCTAAACCTTTCATCCATGCTATACACGGACAAATTCGAGTGGTCACTTCTCCACCCTCCAGGCACAGCTGAAGCTTTCGCAAAGGCGACATGTGCCGATTTAGGATTGGCGGGCGAATGGGTTCCGGCAATGACACACGCCATCTATGAGGCAGTCCTTCGTCTAAAGAAGGAAGCCTGTGAGGCTGGCGGCCTTGTTGGAGGTTGGGGCGGAGCTCAGCAGGAGCTGCCAAACGATGCCGCACATGGCCAGGAAGCTGGTTGGAGATATGACCCTGACCACTTGGCCGATGATTGGGAACCCAAGGTCGAGTTTCTCAGCAAGGAAGAAATAGAGAAGCGAGAAGGAGACCGTGAGCGACAGATCCGCCGGCTGCGGCGTGAAACAGCGCGATTCAGCTCGACGACTGGCATGCTGGGTGGCACTCCGTTTGGCCTGGGCGTGGCTGTCGATGCTGAGGAAGAGAGGATGGGCAGGGGTGAACGTTCCAAGAAGAAGCGGCGTTTCCGAAGTCTGAGCCCTCTGGCCCGTGGCGGAACTCCTCTTGGACGACTCACGCCAGATGTCGGCGGTTACGGCGGAGGAGTAGGAGCCTTGACGGACATGGAGCGAATGACGTGGCGCTGCTCACACTGCCGTACGTGGGGTACGAGCGTCTGGGCGGTTCGAGACGGTCCTGCTGGGCCCAAGGTGAGTTTATATTCTATGTAATTGGTTGTTTGCGTGTTTAATGTGGTGGCTAACGTGGTGTCGCAACAGTCCCTATGCGCCAACTGCGGCTACTTTTACGAACGAGATCGCAGGCTACCTCGCCAGACCAAAAATCTGCACCTGCAAGACATTCGAGCGGTCTAGGAACCCACTGATGAGCCCCGTCACGATGAGGAAGACGAGCAAGGCAAAGGAAAAGGACAAAGGAAAGACAAACGCCCAGTGGTGTCTCGGCATCCATCCTCGCAGGAGAAGGAAGAACAAAAGCAACAAGAACGAGAACTTGTCGTCTCCGACACTCACGCTACTATTACTACTACTACTACTGCTACTACCCCTCGACATACTCGTCGACAACGCTGGCGGCAGCAGCCTTTGGCAGGCCAGCCTGCGTTGCCCGTGTGCCCGCGGCTCACACCGTCTTTGGCTTTCGGACCTTGGTTTGATCAGGGTGTCGAAAGGAGGATGAAGCTGCGTGCAAGGAATGCCTGGGAAGTGAACTTGCGAGGACAGGCTGCATAGGGAGGAGGGGGGTTTGTAATGGCTCAGAGCAATAAAAAGAACTAAAAAAAAGGACGACTGATAGTCGAATTCTCGTGCCTTTCTTCCCCTCTTGAGTTTCGGTTTTTTTCTCTTGTTTCTTTAAATCTTTTACACCATCTTAATTTTCAAGACTCTTTGGGCGTCACGGACATAATGTGGGAGATGGAAAAGGAGGGGGTTTTCCCCCAAGGGTTTCTTGTTATTGCCATGTTCTTTTTTTTTTCTCTATGGAGGAGGCAACGTGTTCAGCTAAGACTAGGAATTGACTTGATGCCTCTTTTCTGAAATGTAAACTATTGATATTTCATGATGAATGTTGAGAGACATGAATAAGAAGAAGAAGGTGTTTAGTAGATTGTAGTCTCGGTTACTACATTGTCCAAAAAGATTGATTTACATGCATGACATGGCATCTTTGAGAAACCCCCAAGATATCCAATTGCCGCCTTACGAAAACCCGTCTATCCATCTCACTAAGCCATTGATTGATGCCCAAGCAAAACCCTCATCATTGGTGTCCAAATAGAAATCTTGCCTTTGGGCGGGTATAATGATACAGAGATATGTTCACTGCCCTGTTCACGTCCGTCATTCCATGGTAATGCCCGTACATTAACCACCATTTTGCTTTCCAAATAAGCGCCATCAACGCATGATACACATGTCCCACAGTTCCTCGGCGGCCTCCTACTGCGGATGGCCGCGGCCGCCGTGCATCATCTGAGAAACATCGACTCCGACCCAGCGAATCTCTCGCGGTTGTTGCGGGCTACGCGTGATGGCCGGAACCCGAGGCGAGGGAGCCGATGGAGAGCTGCCGGGATAGGCGGACTGCTCCATTTTCATGGTTTGAATCTTCCTGCGCTCCCTCAGTCGCTCCACGGTGTCCGCCGAAAGCTGCTCAAAGCTCTGCTTTAGCATGACCGCGTCTTCCCACCGTCGCCCATACACTTCCAAGGTCTGAGGGACGCTCTCGAGGCAGCGCAGACTCCTTCTGATGTTGTCTTCGCCGGCTCTCCCGTTTCGTAATTGGGGTCGCGGAATCGGGGGCGCAGGCGGAGCACCGGGACGGGCTATCGGTATTTGTATGTGTGCGCCAGACAAGAGCATGTCCTCCGAGTCTCTCAGCACTGCGAGAAATTGGTTCGCCATAAAGTATACCTTCAACGCATCGTGGTACGTGTAGAATGCGCCGTTGAGCCCCGCATGGGCAATTTCCTGCATGGTGAGGAGATAGACGAGAGAGTACTCGAATATCAGAGTGCGATGATAATCGTTGATTTCTGGAGCCCTAGCAGAAGGAGCAATGCAGTAAACATAGCTGTACCTCAATTCCTGCTCGAACATTTGCCTTATTCCAGGGGGAAGAGAGGTTGGTAGCGACTCGCCCCATTCTCGCATATCGAGACACATCTGCCAAACAAACGACGCTGGGTCCTGCAAAGGCGTCGCGTAGGACTGGTATAGTTCCTGGTACCAGTATGATTGCGCTCTTCTAAGCTGAAAGAGGAGCAATCCAGGGTCGACGGACTGCGGACCCGAAATCGGACCAGAATCGCCATCTTTGCCTTTGCGATCGAGATCGGCTGCGTTTGGGAACGCAACGTGGACTGCATCGTCGGTGAATGAGAATGTCCGAGCGTGGACCATACTGATGGATCTAGGATTAAGAGTTAGAAGAAGAAAAGCCATTGGCCAAAAAAAAGGGGGCATAAGAGGATGGAAATAGCCCACCGATCAAGAGCATATGTGCAATAAAAGATCTTCCGACGCATATCCAAGGCGGCACGATCGACAACTGTAGACATGGGGGGATCTTGGTGGAACCCAAGATCAATGGCAGCACGAGCTGTGAAGCCTATGAGAAGCCAGCTGTCAAAATGGTTTGGATCCAAAATGGCGTACTGGGTAAGGAGGAGGAGCGATTGGATCTGGGTGGCGTATCCAGGGGCCAAGGCGATGTCGGCGTAGTCCAACGCCCTAGAAACAAAGCTGACACCGAGATTGTAGTAGTCATCGTTGACCTTTTGGCTCTGCATGGTTGATCCAATGGCGAGTATCATGTACAGCAGCCAGTGATCGGATGCGCTGATGGCACGCTCACTTTGCTGGTGATAGATGTCATTCAGGATGTTGAGGGCGGCCGTTTCTGAAAAGCACGGGAAGAGCGGATATATGTTCTTCATAAAGTGATGAAAGATTTCAGTAGCGTATGACTTTTGTGGCAATGGGGATTCAGGCATGCCCGGGATAGGATCCTTGGTTGCTGCGGCCAGGACCAGTCGCGCAAAAGTCATGTTGATAATGGACGGCTCAAAGTCCCGAGTCGTCGCATTGACTGATCTAATGAGCAGAGGTTGTCAGATACACAGAGTTCCGCTTACGAATGCAGGGAGAGGAAAAGATGCCTCTTCGTACAAAAAACCAAAATCGGATATCAAGGAGTTGACATCCGAGTTCTCACGAGTCCTGGCGGCCTTTCGGTGAATAGCTGCCCGGATTGAGGCGAGAGAGTCTCGCCGGTCAACTTGGGCCGTGGCCAGCGACTCGGAATCATGCAGAGCCACAGAAGCCTTGCGGGACTTTGCGTATGTTATGCGTCTTTCCAGCTTTTCGATGCGAAGCTCCAGAGCGGCGACATAGCTGTGTTACGGTCAGCAACTGGGGCCGGGACGGCTTGCGACGACGCACCTCCGCTCCTTGCCTCGCGCAAACTGGTCGTTTGCCGCCGAACAGGCATTCTCACGACCAGCCTTTTCACAGGCCGTACAAGCGGGCAGCTTGCCATCGCACTAGATTGACGAAATTGAGAAGGGTTAGACGTCAAGGACAAGGCGTGCCGCGGTGATGAAGGCGCCGCCACACGGGGTCATGGCCGCACTCACCTTGACTTTGGCAGCTCGACCTGGGCACAAGACACAAGCATCAGCATGGGCTCAACCGGCAAATCCGTCATCCTCATCGCGGGATCGTCACTCACATCTTGAACAGGCTGAGACCGGCCTCGAGACTCTCAGGAGGGGGGTATGTGAGAAGCTACTGCGGGGCATTGCTAGGGCGGATCTGGCAAGCCGCGAGCGTTGAGACGGAGACCGCGAAGCTGGAGAGAATCGCGGACGAGGTGCGGGATATCGTGGGATTTGTGAGGGCACAGGCGGCGGTTTGGCGACGGGAAGGCTGACGAGGCCGAAGGGATTCAAGACAAGAGGTGCATGGTGTAGTTGAGTGGGAATCGCGGGAGGCGGGACACGACAGGCCTTGGAGGGCGGCTTAGCGTCGCTTAGTGGAGGAGCCACTATCGGCCTGGCAGTGACAGCGCCTGGAACAGCGTTGGAAAAGGGCCTGTACAAGTACGAGCACAGTTGATCCTTTGGCGAGAAGTCGATGCTACCTCGAACCGTCCGGAGAGAGAGAGAGAGAGAGTCAGTGCTTGCATAATGTACCTACTATGGGCGTGACAGTGGAGGAGTTTGATTGCATGGATGGACTGTGTCTAGGCTGAATCACTAATCCGACATGCCTCAGTATATTATTGGCCAAGTCAAACATCCATCAATTGATTGCATTGACCCGGATAGCCAGCCGCTGACATGTGGCAGGATACGATGGATCAATGCGATAGACGGGCAGCCTTGCGAGGCCGGACTGTTGTTGGCTCTAGTACGGAGTACCAACAGCTGGGCACAATCAAGGGACTCGAGCAAGTTAGTAGGTACTCGTACAGCAGGTGATGATTGATGCTGATAAATCCTTGCTGCGGGTCTTTCCGACCCGACCTGGAGGCAATCACGTATCCATGGATCAGAGTGAGAGCTACTGTAGATACCTGTACTGTACGCTTCTGCTGCTGTTTGGGATTAATGCTGCGCTAGGACCCGCGAGGAATGAAGACGGGACGGACATGGGACGAGACTGGACCCCTACATTCCGAATCGATCAGTGCCGTTGCACGATCGGTATTAGGCTTTAGGCTTATCGACACTGGATACAAACATAATCAATCTGATACCAGCACAGCTGAAACGAAGAATGGCTGCATTGTATTTCCGCATTTCTGTGGCCATTGATTCTAGGCCTACCGCTTTGATGCCTTATCTGATCAATGTGTTTGTAATTGACTTTGACCCCGGTATTTCTCTCGCCCAATGCCCGGGTACCTTCGTATCTCAAAGTCAAGTACACGTACTCCGTCAGTTCCCAATCGAGGTCTATTTCGCGTTCCTCTCTCTCTCTCATCACATCACAGGCAGCAAGCACCTCGTCAGAAACTGTTGCATGACTGCATACCGACAACTGCATGTAATTAAGTTAATTTATCCAGCTGACATGGCCACATAACCGCGCTCCATAGAAATGCCTCCTGATGCTCGCAAACTCTCACCTCGTTGAGCGGTGATTGGCTGCCTTGCGCTTACTCTGGCGTTCCAACGTTCAAACTGTACGAGACTCGAGCAGACAGCTCACATGCAAAGGCCTGGTAGCGCACATGTTGCGCTCCAATCTTGGCAATTGACAGAACCATGCATCTACGAAACGGGCTGGATGATGGAGCATCATTGCTTCATTGGGCCGCCGGTTCCAACGCCTGGCTTTGCTCATGCCGTTAGCCGACCTTGGACGACAAATTAGCCGTCGCACCTTGATGTGCCAACCACTACTGCCAATTGCATGGATCATACGGAGCATACTCCGACAATGGATTGATGCCTACAGGCAAGTTGTCAATGGCTCACCTATTCCCTTGATGCTTTCGTGTTGTTCTTTCAATGTCAAGTCCAACCCGAGACGACACTGAGGGAACAATCTAATTACTGCATTTGGCTCCGTCCAAGCCACCTACTGCATGTGCCTACCCAGCTGCCGTGATATACATCATACAGATTGCTGACACCAAACCACCCGACCTCTGGAGGAGTCAAGTATTATTTTGTATTCCGTTACCGTGGCCTAGATTTCCGGCAAGCTCCAGAAAAGCTAGTCCAAACGTCATCCGCGAACCGGCTGCCCCGTGGCCCCCAACTTTTTTTTTTTTTCGTGTGATTGTCGAGCCATCAGATTTCCCGTGCCGGTGCCTGCATCATATCACACCGCAAGAGCAGAACCCGTATTTGGATACTACTTGGATACTACTTGAGTACTACTTGGATAGGTACCTATCCGCGACACCTGAAACATCCTAACAGTGCATACAATACATACGAGTACTCCATACATGATCCATATATGCACATTGGCATGCAAAGGAAGGTCGTAGTGACGGATTGCTGAGGCTTCTGTTCCGCGGCTGGGCAGCTGGGCGGCAAGTCACCCGCTATCTGCCGATATACCGACGCAACCGCACAAAGCCCGCCTCTTGCGGCATCCAGGCAGTTAGAGCTCTACGCAGACCGACTCCAAAAGGGCTATACCAATCGAGACCCTTGCTCCGTAAGCCCCCCACTTGTCGCTACAGCCTCCGTCTCCATCCCTCGGGGTCCGGCTTTGCAGTAACTGCCATTGAGTGCCAACATCCATCCGTTACAACTCTACCTAGAGTACCTGACCACCACCGCCACCATCAAGTACAGTACATGTACCTGCAGTACCAAGTAGCCACACTTTAGCACGATTCATTCGGCACCAATTCAGACGGTAGAACGGCTATGAAGCACGGGTAACCGCCAAGGCACTTGCTAGGCCGCTGTAGGTACTGACTGCCAAGGTACTCGGCCGGCTACCTTTGAAAAGCTGAGCTCGGAATTAGTCACAGCCCAGCCCGGTCAGGTCAGAAAATCCCCCACTTTCCTGATTCCCTCAGCGTTATCCGCAGGGAAGCAGCTCCGCCGGCCCGGCAGGGACTTTGCGGGGCTCACGTGTACTCGATGCAGTGCTTGTAGCAGTGCTGTAGCAGTGGCTGTAGCAGTGGCTGTAGCAGTACCTACAGTGGAATACAGGTAGACACCTGCTGCTCTGCTTGGTCAGTACATGTAGGTTCAGTCCCGTCACGATCCGGCGGGCGGGAAGTTGACCCAAATCCATCCCCAAACCCCAATCCAATCAGTCCCTCGATCTCTTGATCCCTTTTTCGCATTCTCACATATTCTCACGTCGATGCTTAGTCACCCCGTCATCCCCCCAAAACCACCCCAAAGCTTAAAACGTGACGGGAGTTGATGATACTCCCCGAGTCGCTGCAACGGTACTAGCGCTCCGCCATTCGCTTCCTGTCGCAAGCTGCCCTTCGTCCCGTAACAAGTTGACCGTGTGTTTCAGATCTCGCATCTGCATCTGTCCTGCGCCAGCCTCAACCTCAAACCGCTGAGACAAGCCGTCGAACCTCAGACGTCCTGCCTGCTGTAAGTAGAACCCATAACCTACATGTATTATTACAACCCCCGGCCTTGCTCTTCCTCTGCCCCGCGATCAGGGCCAAGCAGGGCCAAACCAAACCAAACATAGTGGCGGAACAGGGTGCTCACTCATTGTGTGTCTTCGTCTTAGTCTTCGTCTTTGTTTCGCCCTTCACCGTCATGAAGTCTGCGCCGCTGCCAATTGGTTAGCATCGCGTCCTTGCCCTCGTCTCCAGCGGTCTGTGCCGACACACTCCCGGCCTGCCTCCGTTCCGGGGTCGTAGAGCGCGAATCCAACGTCGCAACGACACAACATACAGAGTGCCGGGCTGTAGGGGTGCCGTCGGTTCTCGCAGAGCGCCCAAGTCTTTCAATCTCGTCGTCTAAACTGCGTCGGAGCTTGGCTGCGCTGTGCCGGGGATTGTAGATCCCATGGATGCCGCGCACATTTTCCGGCAGGGTCTGGCCGTTGCTCCCCGTCCGAACCACGGCTATGGCCAGCCACGGAGCTTGGTCCAGAGTCCCGATGACTTCTTTGACGGCGATACCTCGAGCCACCGTGTTGCTCACACGCTGACTGCATGCTGTCGTTGTCGCCAGGTACGATACAACAACTACCCCGCCCCCTGAGCTGAGAGCTTTGCTTGCTCCATCCGTTCTGCGCGGGCTGTCTGCACATGCCAACGAGAATAACTGCGTGAATACTAACATCACACGGCAGCGGAAAACAAGATGCGACCCTACGCTGCCTCGCTGCCTGCCCTGCGAGAGGTCGGGGTCTGTGTGTGAATATCTCGACACCGCAAAAGGCCGCAAGATCAATCGCCGCTATGTGATTACGCTCCAGGATAAGGTCAGAGCCCTCGAGGCGGAACTGGGCCAGTACACCGATGAAGATGGCGACCATCCTCCAACAAGTGAAGAACTAGTCCGTCCGGGCGGCATGATTCGTCTAGGCGGCAACGACGAGACACCTCGTTATCTAGGGCCAACCAGCGGTATCGCCATGACACGACTGCTCATGGCCGAGGCCAAGCGGTTTACCGATTCTAACAAGATTTCTGACCTCATCCCTGAGGTTCGGGCCAGGAGCCAGGCTCGCATGCAATCCATCCATATGACGGGATCGGGGAGCAGTAGGAAGAAGAGCTATCCCATGGTTAGCGAATGCCCGGCCGAGGGTCTTCCTACGCGGGCGGTGGCCGATAAGCTGGTAGAAATTTACTTCAAAAAGGGTATGCAAGTAGCATTTACCCCCTTCCAACGCGTCGTTTATGCCCAATACTGATTTTCCTAGCTCAAATCCACTGGCCTGTGCTTCACGAGAAGCTATTCCAAGCAGACTTTGATGCCGTCTATAATCGCGATACAGACGTGTACAAAAACTTTACTGTTCGCATGGTTATCGCCGTCAGCTTGCAGAAACTGGACACGCAATATGCTGGGTTGGCCGACGGATACTACATGGCGGCAATGAAATACGTTGAAGATATTATTCGTCCCAAAGACCTCAAAACGCTGCAGTGTCTCATTCTCATCGGGCAATACTCGCTGCTCACCCCGACACGAACGCCCGTCTATTATGTTATTGGACTGGCCACCAGAATTTGCCAGCAAGAGGGACTGATGGATGAAAAGACCATCACCTCGGGTTACAACTTGGACCCTCAGATCATCGATATGCGCCGGAGACTTGCATGGATAATCACCACCATGGAGTTTGGGCTTTCCTATTACATGGGCCGTCCCAGTGCATTTGCCCTCAACAGCGACCGCTTGGATGTCGAATTCTTTTCTGTCGTCGACGATGCAAACATTACGCCTCAGGGAATCGTGCCTGGTCCGCCTAACGCACGGAAGCTTGCAACCATACATTTCTACAAAATGACAAACCCGCAGGCTGAAATCAAGAGAACTCTATATGAAAGAAAGAGGCCAGAGCCTAGAAATGATGATCACCCGTGGTTCCATAGCATGGAAAAGACGCTGAGGGATTGGTTGGATGCGGCACCTGAAGAACCTCCATGGGCCAAGCCTTGGTAAGCCGACTTTTGTTTAATCCTCCTGTTCATACTTGCCTTTTTGATGTGATTTGTAATTTATAAGCCCGGCCTCCTAACTCGAACGATAGGATTTCTGGATTTTATCACCAGATGAGGGCTATGCTATACAGGCCATCTCCTCAAATCCCGCAGCCGTCGCCTCGTGCAGCGCAAATCTGCTATGAATCTTCTGCCGCCACGATCGATCTTGCTCAGAAGCAACTAGGCAGCGATACTGTGGACATCACTTGGGTGTTCCTTCTGACGGTAAACCTGGCTCTCAGTACACTCTTATGGACGATATCCTATCCCGAAGTTCGACGTAATCACCCTCGGGAAGAGGTTGAGGAGTTGATCAACACGGCATTGGAGTGCCTGGACCGATGTGCAGAGCGTTGGCCCGGGACCACAGCCACTTCACAGCTCTACACCATATTTTCCAAAGCATGCCTGCAAAGCTACGACGCACAGGTGAAACTTGAAAGAGAGCCCTTTTCTTTTAGCAGCCCCCCGGCATCAAGCGAGTCTCAGTCCTCTCCCGAAGGCTACGCCCAGTCAAACGCCACCACTCCCCGGCCTCTCCCCTACCTCAACCCTCCGACGTTTGGGTACGTTTTTGACTCGTCCCCCGAGTCTATGAACAATTACGTATTCAACCCCAACTACCCTCCTCCGCAACCCACTTTCCGCTCAAACTCAATCTTCTGCAACCCGGCTACCGACAACGGCAACCGACGATTCTCTTACTTTCCCCCTGATGCCACTCATATGGGAGAATCAGGCGGCCTGGAGGATCCTTCTCACGGGATCCCTATACCAGACCACATAGCCCATCAACTGCAGTCACCACCCGATTCATTCATTCAAGCCAACATACCGACCTCTAGACCAGGGCTTTCGCCATCGGCAATGGCGATAAAGCAGACATCAAGCGTCGCACCACTTACGCCATCGCCTCTCTCAGCGCAGAGCAACATGTCACCGCCTCAAAAACCCATCATGGCACAACAGGTGCCGCAGTCCCAACCCCAGCCTACATACGCCGCCGCACGCATGGCACAGCCAGTTCATCACCAGCGACCGCTGCCGCCTGCACCGACATCCGCATCGGACTGGTTCGCCCCTCAGTCGCAATTCATGTCGCCGTACAACTTTGTCACCTCGGGCGGTGGCTATTTCAACGAGGCCATGGCGGGCATGAGCGGATTTGGAGGGTCCCCAGGACCTGGATTGGGACTTCACAACATCACTGCGCAGCTCGAAGCGGGTGGCATGCAGTTTGGCTATTCGCCCGGCAGGCAAGGCAGCCTGTCTCAATCGCAGCAGATGGAGCTCATGGAGGACTTGGAGAAGGACGGCGTAAGTGCCATGGATGCGTACCTGCAGGACAACCCGATGAATGGGAGGGGGTGGTACTGAAGATGACTTGTTTCCTTTCCTTTACCTCTTTATTTTCTCTCTCTCTCCTTTCTCACTTGGTCCCCCCTTTTATTTGTTTTTTTTTTTTTGGCTTCTCCCCGTTGCACCATCATTGCCATTGCTATCATTTATGGGAACCAATTGGATACGAACTACTTAGACGGATTTCTGGCAATGGAGTACTGCGTTTCATGTTGACCAACCATGTATGCTGAGTAGTAATGTTGAGAGATTTCGGATATCCAAAGGGGAGGGTCCGCACGATGGAAATAAGGATAGGATAGGATAGGATACAGTTCGACTTCTTTCTGATGGGCTCCCATTCTCCTACAATGCTTCTAAATATCTACTTTTCCAGAGTCTGAGCAAAACAACTGGGTTAAAAGAGTGACCAGGGTATATTCCATTAATTAATTCCCCTCCGTTTCATGACTTCATGTCCATCCATGCCCATGTCCATGCCCTCCAATATAAAAACCCGACCCAACCGTTGATAACCAATGTAATAATTCCAGGGGGAAAATGGCTGCATAGAGCGCTTTCCTGGATTATACATTACTAAAATAATTTTCTTCATGCAATCTGATGAAAAGAAGATTGACCCTATAAAACCAGCGAAAAAAAAAGGAGGGGTATAAATATTCGTGAAGGAGAGTTTCATAAAGTAACCAAAAGCACATGCTCTCATATCATTCCAACACACATGCGCGCGCGCCCACACACGAGGGAAAAAAACAACCTCGCATTTACACCAACAACAGGCCCATAAGAGCCGCAATTAGGAGACCAAAGTTCTCACTTGCCCGCGAGAGGTCGTTCGGGATCGGCGGCAGCCCACTCGTGGGTGAAGTGATAGGGCCTGTTCCCGTGGCTCCGCCAGAACCACCGCCGCTGCCGCCGGGGTTGCCACCAGGATTGCCGCCGGGGTTGCCTCCGCCGCCGGGCGATCCAGTTGGTCCAGCACCGCCAGCACCACCGCCGTTGTTTCCAGCAGCGGTTGAGCTTGCCCTTTCCAGTTGCCCGGGAGAAGAGAATCCCGTCGGGGGGGACGAGGAGCCTGTTGAGCCGTTAGTGCCCGTTTCGGTAGCAGATCCTGTCACTGAAGGAGGCTCTGTCCCGGTAGCGCCTCCGGTTGGGGAGCCGGTACCAGCCTCAGCAGTCGAGCCACCAGCACCAGTCCCGACAGTGGTGCCTGTTCCGGCAGCAGTTCCCGAGGGGGAGCCGGTGCCGGATGGGGAACCGGTACCAGTTGGGGAGCCGACGCCAGTCGAAGAACCGGCGCCGGTTGGGGAATTAGTACCTGTCGAGGAGGATCCGGCTCCAGTCTCCCCCGTGGTGGGTGAGGAGGCTGATGGACCGGTGGCAGAAGCACCATTCGAGGCCGACGCCGATGACGATGCGGACGCCGACGTTGACCCCGTTTCACTGCTAGCACTATTGGATGCCGTACCTGTTTCAGAAGAGGCAGATCCCGATGTGGGTGCGCTTGATGATGCTGAACCAGAGGCGCTGCTGGCAGACGAAGCTGAGCTTGAAGGAGGAGGCGATGATGGCGGCGATGAAGAGGGAGTAGAGGATGCAGGTGGCGGCGTAGAAGATGCAGGAGGTGGTGTAGAAGATGCAGGAGGCGGCGTGGAGGAGCTGGACGTCGAAGAAGTTGGCGGCGGCGGCGGCGATGAGGACGATGTCGGAGGCGTAGAGCTTGGTGGCTGAGACGAGCTGGTTGGGGGAGGGCTGCTTGAGCTGGTTGGAGGAGGGCTGCTTGAGCTTGTAGGAGGAGAAGGAGGTGCGGTAGTGGACTGCTTAGTAGTCGATTGCACGGAGCTCGAAGTTGTTGATTCAATAAAGGACGTGTCGCTTGCAGAGACTTGCGAGCTAGTTCCCAGCGTAGGCGTCGTCGTCACTTGTGACTCGGGCCCCGATGTTGTCGACTGCGTAGGCGTCGTTCCCTGTCCATCGCAGAAGGCGATGGTGTCTTGTAACGTCTGGTTTAGGAGCGGTGCCACTTGATCCTTCGGGATACCCAACCCAGTGGAAACGCACACACGACAGCCCTCTAACGCAGTCTCAAAGTCAGATCCGGGATCGCACAGTGCCGGGATCATGCCGTCCTCCTGAACGATCTTATATGGCTTATCGCACAGTGCAAAGCATGCTGACGGTAGGGTATCAGCGCGCTTTGAGTGGTTGATGGCCCTCCGGTGATCTTGGGGCTTGGTCGGGCTATAACGTCTCCTGTATGAGGGCGGGGGCGTTTGCACTGGTCCGTCTGTCAAGGTGGATTGGGACTCCCAGTTGCCAGTCGTGTAAGTCGATGTGCGCCCACTCGATGCTTTTCGAACAACGCTGTACTCGAAGATGTCGTAGGACAGTCCAAAATCTTCTGGGTTCAGGTTGAAATAACCAAACTGGGGCGGATAGTAGCCCGGCTTGCCATTCCACTCCGGAACTTTGAAAGGAGGAGCCACCATACAAAACTCAGGCGGGCATATAAAGTCGCTTGGGGGAGGTCCTGGCCAGAAGTTGCATCCCTCTGGCTTGGGGAGGTTGCAAACATATCCAGGATGGCATCCATACAGGCTGCCGGGCGCTGTCTTAAACCTCGCCGCAGGCAATCCGGTTGGTTGTGGACAGAGAGTGACTTGGAACGTAGGAGGAGAAACGATTGTTGTGACCGCCGCATCCGCATTCCTCAGTTCCAAGGCAGCAGTCGGCGTTGGTGCATTCTCATTGTGCTCAGCCTATGCAACTCTACTATCAGCTTGATGTAGACACACCGAACTATCAACTAGATATTACGAACCGCTTCTTTGGTATACACTGTTTGGAGGCTGGACTGGGCTGCAGCAACGGCTGCGCCCGCAAAGGCTCCAATCGATATGGACGTAAGCAAACGCATGCTGGGCTGCTTTATTCCAACACAACAAGAGGAAACGAGTGCGTCCCTTGGTTATGTTAAAACGATGGAAGGTAGCCAGAAGGCTGGAGATGAGCCGAGGCCAGCAGATGGGCCAGGACAGAGGGAGAGCGAAAGAATGGCCGAAAACACACACAAAGACGGGACAACAGATGTGATAATGAAGAAAGAAGACGAGCCTCGTTCCTGACTGGCGGCTCTTTATGGAGGCACGGAAAAGATATGGCGTATACTGCTAGTACAACCTGTACCGCAGCCTGCTATGCAGCCGAAGCTGGTGCAATCCCCCCTGGTCAACGGGATACTAGTCAAGCTAGGCCATTGCGTGGCGTGCGCGTGTAAGACTCACCTCACCTCACCTAGGATCAAATTTGACCGCTTGTGCTCCGTGGAGAGCAAGGCTGATTTGGCGCCGTGGGGGACTAATCAGATGTGTCGAACCCCCGGGAAGGAAAAGCCAATAGGCCTCGTCCACGGAAAAGTCAGCCAATTTCCATCTTCTCATCATGGGCCAATTGGCAGGGAAGGCGACAACACATGCAGGCCGAGTTGGACGACCCCCGGCAGACGGATCATGTCCGGCCGAAAGATCGGATAAGTGAGGGCGAGAACAACAACAAAGGGATCATCAGCAGCCACAGCATCTCCAGTGTCCTCTTCTGTAAGGCAAGCCTCGCAAGGCCAAGGGCCGGGAAGCAAGACCCAACTGGGCTGATTTGCGTGGCGCACTCTGGCAGGGATCCAGCCGGTGATAGGCAAGCCGAACACCAAGTGCCTGGAGGAATCCGCGAACCCCTCCCCGAGCTGTCTCCGGCCACCCACAAAGCTGTCATGCTAATGGTTGATTGATAGAAAATTTCCTCCTCGAGAAACCCTGGTTGCCACTAGCCGTAAACAGAGAGCATATGCGAGTGACAGGGATCTCGAGTGTTGGAGTGGCTGGAGCAGATGCAATGACACACAAAGGTAGTGGCGATGTAGCCTCCAAGCCTTGGGAGAACGAATGGAGGGGAACCAGATATTTTCTGGATGTCACCACTGGCAGGGGTTGCGCATAGGTCCTTGTGTCCGGGAGAATCAATGGCCGACCTTACGCGGACGAGTTTCCAGACTGAGGGTCGGCATAATACGACATACGAGCAACGGTTGGTAGGCGAGCGAGGAAGCGCCAAAAGCTGAAGTTGGACACCATCAAGCAATGGGCAAAAGAAGGGTCCAGACTGGTGCAGAAGTAGATGGAGCTGGGTTCTCCGGGCTCTCCACGTTGACGGGGCCTGTAGGTATCTGGCGAGTAATCCTTCGATCTCAAGCCCGGCAAACGCAAACGCCCTCGCTCTACGGCAACACGAGGGAAGCTGCCCGAGTTTGTGCCACCCCGCCGTTGCATTGCATCGAGTTGTACTCGAAACGGGTAGGGCGGCAAGGCCCGAGAGATAGGAAGAGAGTCGCGTCGAGTGTAACGGTCTGGCGAAAGAGCTCAACTGCTTCTTCCACGCTGAACACCGAGTTGAGCACCCAGAAGGCGGATGCGGGGCGGGCTAAGGCCCTGTCTTTGGGCTATGGGAGAGCTGCGGGCGCTGGAGAGAGAAAACTCTGCTGATGGAGGCTCTGCGGCAGCTGTTGTTATTTTGAGTCGTGGCATGTCAGCAATTGAGAGGTTGGAGGTTCTGGCGAGAGCTTCGAACAACTTTAGTACCTATAGTAGGCTTAGTGGTGAAGTCTGGTGCTAACAGGATACGTACCGACGATTAGTGAGCTGTGCCTGCCCCGAACCGGCAGCTACGTCGGCTGGCTTTTGCGCACCAAACCCCTCAGCAATCTATTTTGCAGCCCGGCGATTGGTCCAGGGGCTCTCAGGTGTTCTCGCCCGCTAAGGAAGCGCTAGAGAGGCCCGCTAAGGCTCCGAAGGAATTCAACAGACCCCTGTTCTAGTTGCGGTTGGAGCTTCTTAGCTCTTGAATGAGCCCAGGTCCAGCACCTTTTGACAACCTGACTTGACCCAACCAACAACACCATCAGCATCAGCCGCAACTTGTGCCTCAATTCCGTTTGCCACACAATACAATACCTTCTGCTTGTCATTATTTTGCGAGTGCCTCTCCTTTGCCTGTCGCCTATACCTCCGACGAGGCTGCGCGGCGAAACCCCTCGATTGGCCGGTACTTGGGCATCACCACATCCCACACACAACACCAACACCATGGGCACTATCATGGAGCGCCAAGCGGGAGTGGTGCTACTATACATAGACGATCCTTCGAAATCCACCGGAGCGGGGCCTGCCTTATGCACGTCCATGTATGCTTTTCGTCCTTCGTCCAAGGCCGCCCACACTCCAAAAAGAGCCATATTGCCGATGACTTGTCAACGAGCTTACTCGTCCGTTGGGAGAACGAGGCATCCCACCTCGTTCCCTCAGGTCCGTCCTGCCAGCAACAAAGGTCCTCGTCAGCAGCTAGATTCTCGGGGACTGCTAGTGCTATGCTCATCTTACCCACACCGTCATTTGTCACCGACGAGACTGACTGACTCTTTCGCCAGGCCCGTCTGCTGGGTTGGACAATAATAGGCAAATCAGGAAGCATCACGCAACATGCCCTTACTGATCCCAGCCTAGGGGCTCTGGGCGACCTTCGACCGTACGAGTACGAACGAGTACTGTACAGTATCTGTCACCATGCTGAAGAAGAATACATGCCCATTGCTTGTGACTATGCCCGATTACAGATACTCCCGGCCAAGCCTGCCAATGCTACCAGTCGGCGCAGTGAGCCTGTCTTTAGCCTGTTGACCCGTCGGGACTGGGGCACGGCTAGGACGAGCAGATGCTACTATTCGCATTGCCACTGGGAATCCCGGGACGCTGCTGGCTTTCTCTTCCCGTCATGTGCGACCTCTGTGGCCCACAGGCTGCCTGCCATCCCAACGTGAGATGAGATGCTTCTGTGCCTCAAACCATCTGTAGCCGGGTTCCAGCTAGTGACCCGCCCTGCGTACCACGTCTCCGGGCCTCTTAACCACGCTTTGGCCGGTCGTTCGCGCTCTAGCTTCCTGAAGCCTGCATTGATGTGCCCCTCGTCCACGATCACCTCGTTAATCGTACAGAATCGGGGAGCCACCGTATCTAAACCAGCCTCAGGTTGTGTGTAGCTGTGCCTCGAACATCGCCCTATACACACGCCCCAGCCCAGCCGATCTATCTGCCGGCGTTGTCATTGTATTAGCTGCCCGCCTCTTCAACCTCCCTAGACAAGGCTGCAGTCCCAGACAATTCAGATTTCTCACCTCGTCACCTTCTCAAATCACCGTCTCAAGATCACCTCACCTTGTTCCTTTCCCCCCCTATGGCTTAGTAGAATTCTGATACCTATATTTTCGTCTTGAAGAACATCTCCATTCACTCATCACTATATCATGCTCGCTGGTTAATTCACTACAACTGCTGATCTCGACCTCGCTCCTCACCGGCTCCCGCCGCTGGCCAGGAAATCATGGCACCTAACCATGCCATGAGAGCCGCTCTCCTGGCGCTTTTACTACGTCCCACTCAAGCTCAATTCAGTGGTTGGGCTGATAATCAAATCAACACAACATTATGTACCTGGGGAGAGCCGAGAGGTAACATAATAATCTCCGTTCTAGTGGCACCTCAGACCACCGCTGACAGCAAATTCTAGCGGCTCTCATCCGAAATAAAATCTTCATAGATGGAGGCAATATCATATGGCGACCGGGCTTGAAGGATGGATCAGCCGGAGGCCCAGTATTGGAAGGTGTGCAGAGTTTCCTCTTTTTTTAAAAAACAAAAGAAAAGAAAAGAAAAGAAAAGAAAAGAAAATCAGTTACTTACTCATTATTCACAGCAAACGTTCCGGGATATATGCTCACGTACAATCTGAGTTATGCATTTACCCCAGACACCAACGTCACAGGTCTTCTGCTGCAACAAAACATATCCAAAGCATTGGGAGGGCAAGGAGTCAACGGCGAAACACCAGACTACGTCGACGGTGCCCTCCTGGCTAATGACAATGAATTCTTCTTCTATGGCGGCTTACCGCTTCGAAATACCATACAATATGCAGATCCAACCGCACATGGCCTCTATGTCTATCAGGCCTACCAGTACGGAGCTAAGAAACCTCTTTTCGACGCAGGACTTCATAGATTGGACAACTTGCCCAACAGTGTGAGCCAGTTTGTCACCTACGGGGGTGCAGCCAATGCTCCATCCGAGAACCTCGCTTGGTACTTCTCTGGCCAGACCTCCCCGTCTGGCAAGTCAATCTTTCAAAATTACAATGCTACCACGAGACCATCAAGGATTACAAACTCCCTGATAACGGTTGATATGACCACACAAGGAGACGAGACGTGGAGCAACAAGACTACTACAGCCAAGGGCCGCGCAAATCCTGCGCTGGTTTGGGTTCCTGTTGGCGCGAAAGGCATGCTCGTCGCTCTTGGGGGTGTCACCTTTCCATACTATGACAATGCAAGCCAAAGGACTACCAATGCCACAGCTAGTGTAAGACGCCTTGTTGGATTTGGCCCCCTCTGATACAGGGATCTAATAACGGATGTATAGGAATCTCAAAGCCCGGCATTTATGCGTGTTATTGATGTTTATGACGTCGCCAGCGGCAAGTGGTATACGCAACCAACTACAAATGGGCCCAGCGCCCGAGCTCGTGGATGCGCTGTCGTGGCCACAGCATCCGACAGCTCCAGCTACAACATCTATTACTATGGTGGTACCGAAGGCCTTGACGCTGCAAGTCCATTTTACGATGACGTCTGGGTTCTCTCTCTCCCATCTTTCACGTGGACTCAGATCAACGACGGCAAGGATTCCCACGCGCGAGCAGGGCATCAGTGCTTCACTCCGTACCCGGATCAAATGATGATCATTGGTGGAGAGACAACCGCCGCAGGCTCATCAATAACATGTTTGGAGGATGGGCCTGTTGTCATGTTCAACTTGACCAGTGGAAAATGGATGGACTCTTATGATCCTACCGTATATGGCGAGTATGGCGTCCCTGACAAAGTTCAAGCTGTGATTGGAGGCAAAGCATCCGGCGGTGCAACTGCTACCCAGCCGGTTGTCTCTGGCTGGGCAACACCGGATCTTGGCAAAGCATTCGCTACGACCTATGACCAAAAGAAAATCTCAACTTACTGGCCATACCCAGCAGCTCAGACGGCCAACCCTCCAGCAGAATCGCCACAGCCGCCAACACCACCGTCTAAATCCGGAGGATTGCCATCGTGGGTAGGGCCAGTGCTGGGTGTCATTCTGGGTCTCATTGCCCTCACCTGCATCATTGTCTTGTTTTGTCTCTGGCGGCGGCGAAAGAACCTTAAGAACCGCTCGAGCACCAACACCAGCGAGGAAGCCGGTCGGAGGATCCTCTCGTGGATCCGAGGACAACCTCCCACCCACAAGGCCCCGACGGAAACGACTACCGAGGGCACGCCAGGGAGTCCAGACATGCGGGAGTATTTCCATGGCAGTTTTACGCCGTCGAACTCGGCATCTGTTCCTCCTCAGATTCACGAAGTGGCCGATACGCAATTGGTGGAACTCGGTACGTAACCCCCCTTTCAATCTGCTACATGAGATATACATAGACTAATTAGATGATTTCTGTTACAGATGATACGACCCGAGTTGAACTTCAAGATACAGGGCTATCACCGATGGACATCCGTGCGCGGTATTCTCACTGGTTCCAAGGCAGGTCCGACGATGGCTTGCCCAGCCCAACGAGAAGCTCTCTTCGGAGCACTTCTCTGCGGAATACGATTTCTCCGATAAAGGACAGAAACAGCGTCATATCACAACCTGCTGGGCTGGGCGACTCTCCTTCTCCTCCAGTACCCGGATCCAGTGAAAATGATGAAAAATCGTTGTTGCCCACCCCTGAACCGGTAGCCACCCCTGCAGGAGAGGACAAACAGCCATCGGATGAGTCGGCCAGGACTTCAGAGGGCCACGAGTTTGTAGTTTCTCCTCCAACGGCGGAGGAGAACCCCGGGGATGACTATTTGACGGTAAAGAAGTCATCTTCAAATAGCCCGACTACTCGAAAAAGTGTGTTCCAGGAACATCATGAAGATTAGTACGGTGAGGCTGAATGGTAGGACGGCCTCAGAATCGGCGTTGGGTGGCGAGTGGTCAATTTTTGTTCGAATAATTCTTTTGTAATGATGACGATGAATCTCGAGCTCCAATCTTGTTATATATGACTGTATACCCATCATTTTATCAATATGACATATGCTGCAGTTTTGCGCAATGCTAAGCCACTGTGTACATTGTGCATCCTAATCTAAAAACGTCCCAGATCCATGACGCAGAGAAAATCCAAGGAGAAAGTCGATAAATGAACAGCTTTTTTTAGACTTCGACAAGCTCATCATCTTCGTCTGCTTCAATCTCCTTTACGCGCTCTTCTTCCACACGCCCCTCTGTCTCTGCCCCTGCCTCATCTCGCATGAGAACCTGCACTAGTCTATCGCATGCTTCTTGGACGCCCTCATCGTTGACTCTCATGTGTGTTTCCCGGATGATTGGGTATACCTTGACCTTTCTCATCAGCTCACGGCCTTCCAGTGTGCTCGTCAACAATGTCAACGTCTCGACGTGAGTCTGGATATTGGCCGTGTCCGAGTCACGCTTCTTATCCGGCGGGAGGAGTTGCAAGTCAGGCAACATGTCCATCGAGTCATCGTCATCGTACTCTTCATTACCAGTAATGGGCAAAAGAATATAAGGAAGAATATCAATTTCCGACTCAGACAAGAACGAAGGATGGGCGGGGATCTCGAACGCAGCGTTCTTGATGGTGTTTGCGACGCCTTTCCTGCGAATGTCGGACTTGTGCTCGGTGAAGACCTTGAGCTTGGTCAGGGGGATGACGTTGTCGTAGGTCTGCTCGGCGAGGAAGTACTGGCGGATCTCGGTGTGCTTGGCGAGGTCGGCGAAGACGTAGGCGAGGTAGTCAAAGTCTGCCTTTTTGTTGTAGGCGCCGTCTTGGCCCTTGACGAAGAGGTCCATGAGCTGGTTGATGACGCGGTCGTCGGAGCCGAGCTGTGAGGGGGCCTCTTGTTTTCTGTGGAAGAAGGCCTTTGAGCCTTCGAATTTGGAGAGATTGGCGAGGAGCATGGCTAGTAGGTCTGCGTTTGGCTCTTCTGGGTGCTGTTGCGGAGATGATTTGTGTTATTTTGGGTGAGTTTTTTGGAGGTGAGGTGGGTGGTGAGACTTACGACGATATGTGAGAATACCATTTCCAGGAATTTCTCATCTGTTGCCACAAATTCCAGGATCTCCTGGTCTCCCGTCAAGTTGATCAGAATAGTCAAGGCATGCTCGGCGATTTTCTATACATGAAAAGGATCAGACCTTTGTCCTGATATTGAACTTGGCTTCTCCCGCGGAGGCCATGAAAGTTACTCCACGGGACGCTTACAGCAATGTCTCGAACAAGGAATTTCAGATGCTTCACTGGCTTAAGCTGCTCGGTTTTGAAAATGGACGGCTCAGTTTCTGAAAAGGGGACCAGGTTCTCTATTGCGACGGCCCTGATCTGGGGGTTTGGATGGGCGATGAAGCCCACGAGCTATGTTATAGGTTAGCATCTGTATTTTGTCTGGGTATGTGATTTCCAAGTATATATAAGACATACTTCTTCCAGCTCCGTAGGCATGACGTCTTGTAATCTATATGAGAATAAATGAGTTGAAGCAAAATCCCTGGTTTATAAAAGGTGTCGCAGAGTGTATAGAGAATGACCGTCTTATTGCATGAAATATTTTGGAGGGGCAGCTTTTTTTGGATTTTGATGATAGTGGGGTGAAAAAATGCGAGGCGTCATAGGCCGGTACTAACCATTTTAGGCAGCATTGTGAAAGAGATGGAAGACTCGAGATTCTGCAAAGTCAAGATAGCACGTGATGATCTTATAAGTAAAATAAGATGAAGTCGGGTGGGAGTTGTGTAAATAGATGGTTGATTTAAGAGATGATTATCAGATCTATCCTTTATTCAGAAGAATCGAGAGCCAAGCTTGGTGACCAATTGTGGTGCACTACAACACAACTAAAACTGAGGTAAGCGGCGTACTATTCAAAAATTTAAAGATATTTGATCCATATCAGATTACTATACACTCTGTGTATCATCAATAGCTTCTATCTCAAGCATCAAGACGAGGCGCTTCATCAATTCCATTGCTCAAGGTGTAAAGAGAGAGACATGGGTACTTTGCCATGCAAAGGCGGTGAGCTGTAAGATGGGTTTTTGGTGCGGCGCGCTAAGCCTCATCCGTTGAGAGGGGTGGCAGATCGATAAGACACAAATTTTTGATTTTCTGCCCACCAAGTTTGTCCGGCCCCAGTAGAACCCAAATCGCACTCTGATATCCAACAGTTGCGTCTACAGAAATCAATCCACCACAGATTACATACAGCATTGGAATTCAAGATGCCCAAGGCAACGACTCCTACCGCGGCGCGCCCCGGCCGGCGCCACAATCCCCTGGAAGATGACGTTTTGGCGACGGGCATTCTGCGAAACAAGCCTACCAAAAGAAAGTCCAAGGACGTGGAAGAGTCCGAGGATGCGTTTGTGGATTCCAAGGCCTCCAAGAACATTCTGCGGATAGGCCGCGAGCTGATGGAGGAGGAGAATGCCGAGAACCCAGTAACAAAGCCCACGGTGGACAACTTTGGGTACGATTCGAGATTCGGCGAGGAAGAGGAAGATCACAAGGGCTATGACGGGGACGAGGCCTGGGGAGACGACGATGACATGGTGGAGGAGGTCGAGGTCGACCCTGAAGACCTCGATACTTACAGGAAATTCATGGGAGACGAAGAGGATGACGATCTGCTGAAGCACGGCTGGGATCTCAAGGGTTCCGCAGAACCCCAGGGCGAGTCCATCAACTTGGCCGACCTGATTCTGGAGAAGATTGCTGCGCATGAGGCAGCTCAGGCTAGCGGAGGCAATGTCCGAGCCCCCGACGACGACTATGAGCTTCCACCCAAGGTTGTGGAAGTGTACACCAAGTAAGTAATGCCATCTCTCGAAAATGCATGTAGTTATGGGCCCGGAGCTAACAGCACCACCAGGATTGGCGAAATTCTTTCCCGCTACAAGTCCGGGCCTCTTCCCAAGCCCTTCAAGATTCTCCCAACTATCCCCCACTGGGAGGACATTATCGATGTCTCCAAGCCCGAAAACTGGACCCCCAATGCCACCTATCAAGCGACCAGGATATTCGTCTCCGCCAAGCCTGGAGTGGTCCAACGGTTCCTGGAGATGGTGGTGTTGGAAAAGGTCCGCGAAGATATCTACGACACGAAAAAGCTCAACGTCCACCTGTTCAACTCCCTCAAGAAGGCCCTTTACAAACCTGCCGCCTTTTTCAAGGGCTTTTTGTTCCCTCTGATCGGCAGTGGCACCTGCACTCTGCGAGAAGCACACATCATTTCAGCTGTCTTGGCGCGAGTTTCCATCCCAGTCCTTCACTCTGCCGCGGCCATCAAGGGTCTTTGCGACATTGCCGCTCAAGAGGCTTCTCAGGGCAGTGAGGGAGGTGGAGCGACCAACATCTTCATCAAGACTCTTCTGGAGAAAAAATACGCTCTCCCTTACCAGGCTATTGATGCTCTAGTCTTCCACTTCTTGAGATTCCGCGCCGAAGACCCCGCCACCGCCAGGGCTGGCGATAACATGACCGTTGTCATGAGCGGATCCGACTACAGGGCTAAGCTGCCCGTTATCTGGCACCAGAGTCTCCTGGCGTTTGCGCAGAGATACAAGGGCGACATCACCGAGGACCAGCGTGAGGCACTGCTGGATCTTCTGCTAACGCACGGTCACTCTGCCATTGGCCCTGAAGTCAGGCGAGAGCTGCTGGCCGGACGAGGCCGTGGAATCCCCCTGGAGCCTCAGGGGATGGCTTTGGATGGTGACGACACGATGGAAATGGATGCATAATTGCATAGCGACTGATGGGAACATGTATGGCGTTTCGGCGTATTTGGATTGGGAAGCCACTAAAATGGATGTTTGAGTAATGAGGACAGACGGATCAGGTCTCATGAGACATGTCAAGTGCGACAATACCAGTTTTCTTTTCTTTTCAAGTCAAATGAATAAAAAAGTATACTCTTGTGTCATGATTAATTCTTAAAGTTGAGCGAGACGGAGTGAAATAGTATGGACGCCCCCGATGGGACCTTCCATCAACCCCTACCTATAGTACCTATACTGTACCTAAGGTATTACTGTCTTATCCTGTCTTGGCTCATACGCGCGCCTCTCCCAAAACTCTCCATTTACATCAAACAATTTCCTATAAACAAACCTCGAGTACTTTTAATCCTACCATCGTCCAGCACCTACATCCTAAGAGGAGTGTCGCGACTTTCCTCCTCTTCTCTTTTTCTCTTCTTTTCTAACTATTTATTTGTTGCTCTATTTCATTTCGTCTCGCAGCTGTTTGCCGATTCGCCAGGGACCAGTTGAAGCGCTGTCGCCTCCGCTTCATTGCTTTCCAGCGGGTGACGATAACTGTTCACCATGTCCGATAACGAACACACAGCAGAAGTAACAGCAAGCAGTACTTCAGATTCTCATGATGACAGGTACACCCTCAGCTATTCTGTGTTTGTAAGTCACCTTGATAGTGCTAATCATATCTCCACAGTTACTTTGATCTCACAGTCCGCTCTTTACCTGTCCCGCCGCCGTTCCTTCTCCTCACCCTTGCGCCGCCCTCTCATGAGCCGCCTCGATTGACTCCTTGGGAGAGGGCTATGCAAGATGGTGCTTTTACAAACTCAACCTCTCCGGCAGGTTCACCGGACAGAAAGAGAGCCGAGTCTTTATCCACTTCTGCCCCAAAATTCGGCGTCGATCCGCCACGGCCACCTCGTGAGGGATACGAGTAGGTCTGGTTCCCTGAGGGATATTGGGCAGAGAGACAGGTCACGCCAGCCTCTCCCCGAAAGAGCAACGCCAGTTCAAATGCGCGCTTCTGGAAATGGCGTTCACGGTCGGCCAAATCTGCGAGTGAGGCAGATGCACTACTCAATGGGCGTTGTGCCTCTCGAGTGACCTCTGCGACAGGACCAAAATCGAAACCCGACCTCCCAAAACCTGATCCGCCGGCCATTCATCAAGTGTGGACTCCATATCTATCCGAGTCTGATCATGTGTTCTCACTACAACATCCCACTGCAGAGCCTCTCTCACCTTCTGCTGCTGCAATGACGCCTTCAAAGTCACAGCAGTCGAGCGAAAGCATTGTAGTCTCTCCCGGTTTAAAGAGCCGCCGCTTAGTCGACACCCCGAAAATCACCTCGCCCGAGAGCCATACTCAAACAACCATGAAAGCCGGGTTACCAACGCCCTTACTCTCTCCAAGAGTCTTGTATCTCAAAGCCAAGAAAGAAATCGAATCCAAGCTCAAGCAAAAACAGCATGAGGACTCGTATATCCATTGTACATCAGATGCCGGCAATCAGACAGATATCGGGTTAGAAGCTAAGCATCTAGCCCACGATGAGGATTGCCGGACGCGGTCAACGGTTGAAGGTGCCAGAAAATTCCTCGCCTCTCAGAACATCAGCAAGACGGGAACATGGTTTAAAGACGAGTTTCATACTTCCAAAATAGGCCGCAAACTATTTGGAAGAGCCCCATGGCATCGAAAGGAATCTGGGGACTCGTTCACCAGCGTATCCAGCTCCATCAGAGCAGTGCTTAAGGGCAAGACACCTCCTGCGAGTCCTGCCACTTTCGGGTTGAGCCAGACGAGTACGCCAACACACTTTATGTCAAGTATAAACATATGTATAAACTAATTCCGATCTGACAGGTCGCTACAATCTATCTCACAGCACATTTCCCGGAGGGGTGAGTATATCTCTCTCCTCGGCTTCTATGCTTTGTGTTGTGAGTTACATCAACTTATCGCCGAGTAGGAGGCCATTCGAGTCAGCACACCTCCCTTGGATGAAGATACAGCCGACGGCAGGCCGCGGGCTTTTTTCACGTCATTGACACCTCCCACACAAGACGGTGAGACCAACTCCAAGACGGCTTCGCCATCGAATCGCTCTGTGAAACGTTTCAGTATCCACGGTGGCAGCATAGCATCGCAGCCTCGCGAGTGGTGGGAGCAGGCACCTCAACGTGGATCTCGCCGCGACATACCTGTTACTATTCGCACTTCAGCCAGCAGATTCGAATTCGACGTCCCAGAGCATTTGCCGTCAAGCCCAATGTGCCCTGCCAACAAGCGCCACAAGAGCGGCGGCACGGGCGTGTGTGTGTATCACGGACGGAGAAAGACGAGGTCTGTCCTGAGAGAGGAAATGAGCAGAGCAGAAGCACCAGAACACTCGTCAGCGGATATTGGTTGATACATGTACCTTACACAGAGGCACGCAGTTGTTACTCGAGCCTTTTCAGCTCCAACGCCCCTTGATAGAGACCATTTCCCCTACGATACCTAGATGTTTGTCTTTATTAGCATAGAATAAAAAGCACAAATTTCGTCCATAGAATCTGAAATTCAGTGTATCATTGCCTCTTGTCTCCGAGCCAGTGAAGATCACATGAATATATTGTGAGTCGTTGAAAGTGACAACTTGGCTGATACAGTGGCCACAGCAATTGCCTAATTGGGCATTGGGGGAACTGTGGCGCTAAATTAACGCGTGCACCAACTGGAAAACGCGCTGCACGCGTTCAAATTAATTGACAGGTCTAGGTCTAGGTTAACCATCGCCAACCTCCATTCTCGAAGGGCAGGCAAAACATCGCGACCCCTTCCGCCTTCAAACCACGTAATGCACCATTAGGCATTTTAATAAACGCACTGCTGTTGAGGCTGTGCATTTCTCTGGTGTTTTTCTCCGCCACAGGCCGAACAATGGAACTCGATGCAGCTTCTGCAGGCCAAAAACGAAGTCTTGACGAACACGATCCCGACACAGCTGCAACGCCCACAGCAGCCTCGAAGAAGCGCAGGATTGATGGAGAAAACGCAGGCTCTACGACGCCAGGCGCCTTGAGCACCATCGCCTCGGCCATCTCGGGCGTTTTTGGATACGGCAAAAAGGCTGCCGAAACGCAGACACCGACCGATGCCGCGGCGAATGGCGTCTTCTTGCCAAAGCCACTGCTGCCGCTATCTACAACATCACCGAATAGGAGTAAGCCAGCTATCAAGCTAGCGGCTCTGATTGGGACGAAATGGGATACTGGAGACTTGATCAAGCCGTCGGCGGCGAAAAGGGGGAGAGGAGGGAGGCGGAAAGCGGCCCCCGTGCCGGATGCTATCTCAGCAACAGAATCGGCAGCGCCTTCAGGTAGAGGCAGGGG
This sequence comes from Trichoderma aggressivum f. europaeum, assembly GCF_033847375.1. NCBI lineage: Eukaryota > Fungi > Ascomycota > Sordariomycetes > Hypocreales > Hypocreaceae > Trichoderma > Trichoderma aggressivum. The sequence goes on from NW_026946400.1 coordinate 227,349, forward strand.
AAGGGGAAGGGGGAGAGGTAGCAGAGGCGGGAGAGGCAGCAGAGGAGGGAGAGGACGAGGCGGAGCCAGAGACACGGCCAGGAAAGAGGACGAGGCGGAGGACAGCATCGATGCCGTTGCAAACGAGGCCAAACCAGAAGCCGTGGCCGTGCCTCACGAATCGCCTTCAACGGTGCGCTCGATCAGGCGTCTCGACTTGATGCCGCTTTCCAATGGCATGCTTGACACTACAGCGGACGAGCTTTCGACGAATGAGTTCCCTACCGTCAGTCCTCTGAAGAGCAGAAGCCTCAATCTAAACCAGAGACTGGCTGAGTCAACGAGTGCCGCGTCGACGCCAAAGAGCATCCTATCTCCGACCAAGAAAGAGGGACCTCGGCCGCAAAAGAACGTTTCTTTCAACAAGAGCATCGATGCCGAAGCCACCACTGAGGTCTTTTTTGAGGACTTGCCCAAGGGGCCCAGCGCCAAAAAGAAGCCTGGTCGAAAGCCCAAGCAGGCTCAGCCTGTTGTTGCTGCCACGGATGAGATTGTATGCGGCGTGTGCTCTAGGCCAGACTCGCAAGCACCCAACGAGATTATCCTATGCGATAACTGCGACTTTGCTGTCCATCAAATGTGCTACGGAGTACGAGAGATTCCAGAGGGCGATTGGCTATGCAAGTCGTGCGCGCAGGAAGACGTCTTGGGACTGACCAAGAAACCGACTGAGGAGGCTTCTGAAACGGCTGCCAACCGGGTGACGGCCCCTGTTGTCGAGGTGCCGGAGATTCCCAACCTAGACCATCACTTGCGCACCCTGCAGAGAGTTCTCCTGGATCGGTGCAACGGCCGGAGGACGATTCGCATGTTCGGCCAGCAAGATCAATACGAGAAGGCGCATCAGCTCATTGAGCAGACTGTCGTGGCGGGCGAAGGAAACTCTATGCTCCTCATTGGTCCGAGGGGGTGTGGTAAAACAACGGCATGTACATGGAGCTGCTTGCTAACAGAGCTGATGCTAACGGTTCATCCAGATGATCAACAACATTGTCAAGGACATGTCACGGGAACATCGACAGGATTTCCATATTGTTAGGCTCAACGGATTCATCCATACAGATGACAAGCTAGCGCTGAAGGAAATCTGGAGACAGCTTGGAAAAGAGATGCAGGTTGACGACGACTTGCTGAACCGAGTGAGTAACAACATCATGTCCTCCGCCAACGACCAATCCCTTGCTAACTATTCACAGTCCAACTATGCGGACACCATGGCATCCTTGTTGGCACTGCTGTCCCACCCTTCGGAAATCCTGGGGTTAGATGAGGGAGTCACGTCGCAATCCGTGATATTCATCATTGACGAGTTCGATCTGTTTGCGACTCATCCCAGGCAGACGCTTTTGTACAACTTGTTCGACATTGCACAATCCCGAAAGGCGCCCATTGCGGTCTTGGGCTGCACAACGCGCCTCGACGTGGTGGAGATGTTGGAGAAGAGAGTCAAGAGCCGGTTCAGCCACCGATATATTTATTTGTCTTTACCCAAGAATCTAGCGGCTTTCTGGCAAGTGTGCCGACAGGGGCTCATGCTCGGGGATGTCGAACCGGAGGAAGAAGGGCTGGACCGGAGCGTCGAAGGATTCAGCGAATTCCAGGCGTATTGGGATCACAGGATTGAGGTCAGTAAAGTTTCTCCGCGCTCGGAAACTCTTCCGTACGGCTTCTTGTGCTAATGACGGCTTGGCGTGCAGGATCTCTACAAACAGCGAGCATTTCAGGACTTGCTACAGTACCACTACTACACAACCAAGTCGCCGTCGGCATTCTTCAACGAATGGATCTTGCCGCTCTCGTGGCTGACGGCGGGCAATCCCAACCTCAACATTCCCGCCGTCGGCTCAGAGTTGACGTCGCTGGCGCCGCCAGATTCGCGGCTGCACCTGTTGTCGACACTGTCGGAGCTGGATCTCGGGCTATTGATTGCCGCCGCCCGGCTCGACATTGTGGCCGACACGGACACGGTCAACTTTGCCATGGCATACGACGAGTACAGCACGCTGGCAGGGCGGCAGCGCGTACAGTCGGCTACGGCAGGCATGCTCGCGCAGGGCGGCAACGCGAGGGTCTGGAGCCGGGGCGTGGCGGCCGTGGCATGGGAGCGACTCGTGACGCTGGGATTGCTGGTGCCGGCGGGCGTGGGAGCAGGCAGCCGAAGCCAGGGACATGGTGGCCTGGAAGCAAAGATGTGGAGAGTGGACGTGGCGCTGGAGGAGATTCCGGTAGCTACGAAGTTGAGCACTGTTTTGGCCAAGTGGTGCAAGGAGATATGATTTCACGATTGTTTGTCCTGATTCCGTTTCCTTGACTGCTTCTTACACGCGGGCCTGGGCATGACCAAAGGGAATTTGTTTGTTTATTGTTTTATTGTTTTCTTTCTTCCTCTTTACTATCTGACTAGGGAGGAAACGCATAAGCATGTACGGAACAGGATAAGACATACACATGATAGACAGCCAAAAGGGGTACGAGGGAACGGGCCGTTCCTGGAACAATGACTCCAAGAAACGATACTAAATACATTAATTATGGTAACTTGTTGTTGATGAAGCCGTGGCGGCAGAGCATTTGATGCAAAATGGCCCGGATCATCTTTGCTGATCTCGGCCGAGTGATATAGTCTAAAGAAAAGACCCTTGATGCCACATGCCAAATCTTTTGAGCAAACAAGAGATTGTCAATTTTGATTTTTTTTGCCGCGGCCCAAGCATAGGGCATTTCCGAAAAGCTCACAAGAATTCCTCCTTTTCCTCGTTCCCTTGAAGAGAGAGCAGTCTCCATTGAAAGATTTGCTCCGTGCCGGACAAATTGATGCGTCCATAGGCCGGTCAAGAGAACCGACATCTCGACCTCTGCTCTCCCATGTCTTTTTAAGGTTGTATTAAGCATCTGATTACTTTGTCGCAACGGCGCCTATTCGAAAAGAAGGAGGGGCCAGAAAGTGGATCAAGAAAGAAGTTGTTCATTTCAGTTGGACTCAAGAGGCCAATATGCCGAATATACGAGCGGCCTTTGCATATTGGTGTTTATCAGTGGAGTAGTTTTTCTGGGGGCGGAATCAAGGTATGGAGAGGCGCGGGTTGGTTAATGCGGCCGTCGGGGTAAATCAAATGGGAATTTTTGGGTTGCTTGTGCGAATTGTGGTTTGGGCGATAGCCGGGCTAGTTTTGCCGGGGGGGGATAAGTAATACGTGTATTTTGCTGAGGAATGGGAGATGTGATTATTATTCGGGGATTCAAATTGTTTAGATGCCGGCGTTGTTCTTTATTTTGTCTTTTTTTTTTTGTGTTATTGTTATTCTTCTTTTGCAGCTGTTGGTGATGGTAGGATGGAGATGTATTGTTGGTGAAGAGACCGTGGGGTGAGGCGGCCGGGATGAATCAGACGCCGATTCTGCCTTGCCTTGCGTATCTGCAGATACCGAACTGCAGGTAACCGGGGAATGACATGTCAACAATGATTAGATACTAGGTAGGTAAATACTGCGAGTACTACGTTGAAAAGAAGGTGAATCAGAGAGAGAAGAAGACGGGCAAAAGCAGGTGTCAGTCAGTCACATCGGAAAAGGCTGCTAATGCATCCCATCAGCCTCGGATATCCCACCCGAACTCTTACTCGGCGCAGCCCAATCTCGAACTTCCAGAAGGGGCATTTCGTATACACGGCAGCCCTTGAAGCTAGCGGGAAGTTCGAGTAGCATTTGCCTAGAGCGGCACATCATCAATTCCCACGATGCCACTGTAGTGTTGCAGCAAAGAAGATGTAGCATGTGGAATTATCGATGACATGAAATCTTCCGTACCGCAGCAACCGCAACATCCGCAAATGTCAATCATGATGATTGTACAGTATTGCATGCAGCTTCTCCATAGCGAAATGGTAAGTAAGTGGAGGGGTTTTTTTTTTTCTGCTATTTTTTTACGAGCAAGAAGAAAAGAAACTCGGGAAGCCTCTTTTTGGCTCAGCCCTGTGAGCTTGTTGGTTCTGGTTTAGTCTGGTGTAGTCTGGTTGGGCCAAGCCCCCAACGAGAGAAAATAAAAGCGGGGCCGGAAGTCACTTACGCCAGAGGATTCTAAGAATAAACGGATGACTAAGGTGTTTGACGGGCGGAAAGCGAAACCAGGGGATTTATCTGTTTGGCTTTGAACATGGGAGGCAAAGTTGACGAGTAAACAGGCGGTCAGAGAGGGAGCAAGTAGCGAGTATTAACCAGTACCATTCAATTATATTCAAAGAATATGTTGATGTTGGTTTAATCAATGTTGATTAATTCAATCGAATTGTTCTTGTAAGCAACGAGCCGGATTCGATTCGATTCACGTGCGACCAGTCCCCACATTGCCCGAGCTCCGTCGTCGTCCGTCCTGAAGCAGCCAAACCGCAATCACTCTCCACCAATCAATCAGTTTGAAAGCTGCATCTCCGTTTCGTCACAGCCGCAGCGTATCAAATCATCCCCCCGGGGCGTATCTGCGTCGTCTCGTCGATTCGGCAGCGTTGCGGAACCGGTACCCAGTCTGTCTGTGTGTCCTTTGAATAGCCGACAAGGACCAGAGCAGAACGTGCCAATTGCCAGCCAACAGCCGTTGATTCAGTCAAGCCACTTACTTTCCGACTTGCGGCCCAACCAACATACCAACTACACACGAGCATCAACCAACAACAACGCCATTATTACAGATCAATACTGCGCAGATATTGGATACCCTGGCCGCATTCATCCGCCAGGGACCCAGCCAGAGCCACCCCCGGGCTGACGCCTGTCAGCACAAGCGCCGCTCCAGCCTTTTTCTCGCCCGCCCAAGAAACCAAAAAAAGGGCCATTGCCAGCGCTTTCTTCGTTCGTATCTTCTTTTTTTTCGGGGCAGCAATTTCCGGCGGCTATCCCAGTCTTACGGGATTTCTCCCATTTAATCGCGGTTATACTAGCGCTGCTATTAACAGGCCGCATTACAAAAGCAAAGCAGTCCAAGTTTGACTGGGGATCAATATCGACCAACCTCGTACTAAACTCTATTCATCTTCTCTCTCTCCCCTTCTTCTTCCTCTCTTTCTCTTTCTCGTCTTCTTCTTCTTCTTCTTTATTTCGTCCCCCCGATCAGCACAGCACAGCACAGCACAGGCTCCGTTCGCTTGACGCTGGTTTTAGCGTCAGTCTGTTGGTGTCCCTTGCTTCAGCTCTGAAACGCCGCTTACAGTAGCATCCCATCCCGCCACCAAAAACCGCCCCGCGCCTTTGCTTGGGGGGCTCGTGATATCAGACACAAGGCCATTGTATCACCCGCTCCTTTGGACAAAGGCCGAAACAAATAAATCCATCCGCCCTGCGCCTCTTTTTTTTTTTTATTCTGTTCCTTCTCTTGGCTTGTTTTTCCCACCATCGAATCTGCTGCTACATAGCACAAAGTCGCAGAGGAGGTTTCAGTCGATCAGCTACAGTACAAGACGACACAGACACAGCACAGCTTACACGCAAGCCCAACATGTCGAAACGAACAGTCTTCACCTCCATCACTCCCCTCCCCCCCGGCATCTCCCGCCAAACCGCCATCGACTTCCTCCACAACCACCGCGACATGATCGACTTGAATCCCCTGGTCACCGACCGCCACGTCATCCCGCCTCCTCCCCACGCCCTGCCCGAAGAGCACGTCTGCACCTGGTACTCCATCACCGACAAGATCTCGTACCTCCCCGGCAGCCTCGTCACCGGCGCCATCTCATATACCGCCGCCTTCCACGACCTGCCCCTGGGCCTGCAGACGCACTGCCACGCCCCCATGGGCGTCGACCTGCGCGAGAAGTGGACGGTGGGGGGCTCCGAGCCGGGGGAAGACCCGGAACCCATGGAGCTGGGCCTGGGAGCGCCGCGGTCCGGCCTGTACATCCGGGAGGATGTCGTCATCACCTGCAACGTCATGATGGCGAGCTTCATCAAGAAGACGATCAAAAAGGCCCACGGCACCCTGATTGAGGCGCTGTCTGTCAAGGCTGCCTCGTCAGGTGCTCCGCCAGTAGCAGAGTCGCAGGCCCAGATGCAGTACCGGAAGCAGACGCCGTATCCCCAAAGCGCACAAACCGCGCAGGGGCAGCAGCTCAGGTCGCTGAGGCTCGAAGAACTGAGAAAGCCACTGCCTCCGCGGCCAACCTCGTGGCAAGCGCCGCCGACGCCGCCCATGGCATCGCTGTCGACCGAGGCGTTTCAGTATCGCGACCAGGAGCTGGATACTTCAGGCGTCGACTATGCATACCCGCCAGAGCCATTGGCTCCCCGCTCGATGAGAACGCCTCCGCATGCCTACGTCCCGGAGCTGCTGTAAATGGCTGGTGCTCATCCCCGGTTTGACAAATTTGTCTTGGTTTGGATTTTTTGGGAAGTTGGATGTAATAATTCGTGAGGACATGGTTCCCCGAGTCTCATGTCATGTGCTGGATAACGTGATGGGTCCGGAAGCAATAGAAAGCGACAGCAATTCCTTTTTTCTTTTTTTTAACTAGGAATTCACCTTGGGTTGAATGCGTGGCGTTGGCGGTAAAAGGGAGAATGTTTATATATTTCAAACAGGGCTTATTAGCGTTGAGAAGCTCTCTCTCTCTCATCTCACATATAGGATAGGAGGGAAGTCGGCATTTGGAGAACAAGTCAATCACTGCGAATCACATTTACACAAAGCAAATGAGTAAAAAGAACAATGATTTTGCATTTGAAACATACAAACAAAAGACTCTTCACTCGGCAAAAGCAACACTACACGTCGATGCCCTTCTATGCTGAATTAAAAAAAGAGGAAGAAGAAGAAGAAGTAATCACCCCCTGATAAGAAGAAGAAAAGGAGCTCACAAGTTGAAAAGAAAAATTTCTATCCCCAGAGAAGAACGAACGAATCCTAAAAGAACACACCTGTCCAAAAAGTGAAAAATAAAAAATAGCAGAAGGGCACCCGTATTTTATCTTATGACCCCAACCACCCCGTCCTCTAAACCTCCCAATATCTCGTGTGTGTTACTCCCACCCAAAGTGTCATCCTCTTCATGCTCATCATCATCCTCCACATGTCCTTCCCTCCACTCGTTGCCACAAAAAAAACATGCTGAGAAGGAATCTGTTTACAATGCCATGACGCCGACGAGGAGCGCGCCGAAAACAGCGGCCCCGACGTGCACGAAGCTCGTGGACGCGCCGCTGACGGTGACCGGGGGAGGGTGAGGCTTGGGGTCCTCGGGCTTCTTGGGGTCCTCGGGCTTCTTGGGGTCTTCGGGCTTCTTGCCGTCCCACTCGGGCTTCTTGGGGTCCTCGGGCTTCTTGGAGTCCTCGGTGGGCTTGGGGTCCTCGGGCTTCTTGTTGTCCCACTCGCCCTTCTTGGGGTCTTCGGGCTTCTTGGGGTCCCATTCCTTGTTGTCCCAGTCCTTGTTGCCGTCCCACTTGGTAGGGGGCTTGACGGTCTCGGTAGGGCAAGGCTGTGAAAAAAAAAAAAGACGTGAGAGTTAGCATGGTGTTTGTAGTAGCTGTATAAGGGGTGGGGGGGAGAAGAGTTTACCTCAATGACGGTGCAGGGGCAGTCGGTGATGGTGAGGGTGGTGGCCTTTGTGACAGTGTACGTCTTCTTGTTGACGGTGAGAGTGGTAGGCTCCGGGCAGTAGGTGGTGTACTGGGAGACAATCTTGGTGGTGGTGTAGGCAGACTTGGTCTTGTTCCACTTGTTCTCCCACTGCTCGTGGCCGTCCCAGTGGCCATCATACTTGTCGTTGTTGTCGCCGTCCTTGTTGTCCCACTCCTTCTTCTCGCCGTCCTTGTCCTTGTTCTCCCACTCCTTGTGCTCGCCGTCCTTCTCCTTGTTCTCCCACTCCTTGTGCTCGCCGTCCTTGTCCTTGTTCTCCCACTCCTTGTGCTCGCCGTCCTTGTCCTTGTTCTCCCACTCCTTGTGCTCGCCGTCCTTCTCCTTGGGGTCATACTCCTTGTTCTCCTTGCCCTTGTTCTCCCACTCCTTGGGATCGTACTCCTTCTTCTCGCCGTCCTTGTTCTCCCACTCCTTGTTGGCGTTGGGGTCATACTCCTTGTGCTCCTCCTTGTCCTTGTCCTTGTTCTCCCACTCCTTGGCGTCATACTCCTTCTTCTCGCCGCCATCCTTCTTCTCGCCCTCGTAGTCCTTGTGCTCCCACTCCTTGTGCGAAGGGTCAATAGCATAGTACGACGGGCTCGGGTCAGGGTACGCCGGCCTGTTCTCAGAAACAGACGGGTAGTAGATGTTGCCTGCGGCGGCAAAGCCCACAAGGGACACGAGGACAGCCTGGGCGCTACGCATCTTGATTCTTCTGTGTGGTTTTTTGTTTTTTCAAACTGTATGCCGAGAAGCGAGTGACACTACAAGAATAAAAAAGGTTGTAGTAGGTATAAAAATCTCGGTCTCAAAAAGAGTGAAGAGAGAGAGAGAAAAAAACGAATGTTTCAAGGGAAAACGAGAAAAGCGAATGTGAAGCTGATGCGAATGATGGAGAGAGAGAGAGAGAAAAGAAAGGACTCGAAGCCATCTCAACGGGGGGTTTATATAATGCTCGAGGCGAGGGGACGAAGCCATAGAATCATCACGCGCAAAAAAGTGCCCGCATCAGAAACAGAAACGAAACAAAACAAAAAACATATTCCAAAGCTCTCTCGAAATGTGAGGCAAAAAAAATTCGCCCGTCTGCGTCCAAGACATGCTAGCCAACAATCCAAAAGCAGAGAGGGAAAAAAAAAAACAAAAATAGTACTCGCAGCATGTCAAACGAAGAAGAACCAACTTAAGAGATGGCATATCCCACATACTGCAGACAAACACTCGCCATTTCTGCGCCTCAGACATTTCTCTCCCTTCCCATCGTCTTCGTCGGCTGTCCAGCCCCCTCGCGAATGCTTCAACTCCAGCAAATGCGACGATCGTCCTCCTTCCCGCATTCCTCTGCCCGCCGAAAGCAAATTACCCATCATGCCAGTTCTTCCATCACGTTGCCTCAGTTGCCGCAACCGCCCGCCCCAGCCTCTCATTTTCCTACATTCCCAAGGCAAACAAACGACGAAGAAAAACATTCACTTTCACGCTATGGCGCAATCCTTGGAACTCTTGACGCGTGCGGGTTTGATGCATTTTTATTTCCTAGTCATGGGAATTTTGACTCGGGCTTATTGCCTTTATTTCTCGTTTCATCGCAGTCCTTGGGGACCGTAGTGTAGCATACATACATGGTACTCAAACATACATTGTGCCGGCAGGCTCTCGCAATTGTCCATCGTTGACGCCCATTGCCGTTGCCGTCGCAGTGTCTCGAATTCCACCACAGGCCCGTACAGGCGACACGATTATCTCCCTGCCTCGGTAATGTAGAGCGCGTCGATACCGATTCGCGCAGACCAGCCCGAAGCCATCCTTTCATCACGGCCGCAAATCACCCTCCCCCAAATTCCGACCAATACACCCCTTTGTCAGAAATGCAAAGTCAACTGCAAAATAGATCAAAACGAGTACACACTAAACAAGCCGCCATGTTGTGCCGTATTCGTTGCCATGCGACCTCTCTTCTATACCAGGTTTCCTTAAACGCCTTCCACTCTTGCTTCTTTTTTTCTCTTTTGTCCAAATCAAAAATAAAAATCAAGAAAAAAAACTCAACCGGTCGTAGCAACCATTAAGAATCCATCCTGGCGGTGAAATCAAAGCTGAGACAAAATGCGGCATGTCGTACGTACAAGATGTGTACGAACATGTTGAGAGCGGGAAAGAGGGGAGGAAAAACAAATGAGAGCAAAACAAAAACAGAAAAAAAAAGTGGCAAATGACACTATGAACACCGGTTCGATGCAGATATGAGAGCAGAAATCTAGTAGGTATCAAGTCGTGCCGCCCTTTGACAAAGCAAAATATAGTCAACCCTGGAACAAATAGGGAAATTAACAAGAGGAAAAAAAAATATGCGGAAAAAATATCGAGTCATATGCCGGTGAATCGTCGCAATCGTGAAAGGCCGTGTTGGTTAACACGCCTATCATCCGTCGTGAGCATGCGCCTTGGAAGGCCCATTACTTTCGGTTGGAGCGACTCAGGCTCCGCTCGACACCTCGTGAAGAGCCGTCAAGGTTAAAGTTTTGCAGCTGCTGCTCATACTTGGCGTTGCGCAGAAACTTGGGTACGGAGTCCTGTGATGGCATTGTTAGCAAATAAAGAGGGGTGAAAATTTTGCAGGCAGGGAGTACTCACACTAGCCATCAACTTGAAGACGGCGTTTTGCGCGTTTTCAAATAGCGAAGTGACCTCTTGCAACGTCTCAATCATGCCATTCTCCTGGCCAACGGCCTTGGTCATTCTCGTCGCCAAGTTATTTCGCAGCTGGTGGTCAATGTTGAGTTCGCAAGGCGAGCCCGGAGCCAGGAAGGCGTTGTAGATGCCGTAGGCTTGGGCCATAATCTCCTTGATGATATCCATGGAATTGTTGGAGGGGTTGGCCTCGGCTTGTCGGATGGCCGTCTTACAGTTTGTGACAAAGTCGTTGACGTCCTTGTAGAAGGAAAGGTTCTCCTCGCAGTGCGTTTCCCTCAGGTTCTCGCGGAACAGGAGGCGGAGGGCGGGGTCGTTGAGGATCTTCTCGAGACGCTGCGTGTTGGAGTCGCGAACGACGCCGTTGCGCTGTGAGCCAGTGCCAGCCTCGCTCTCGGATGGGCGGCCGCGCGAGCTGGTGCCGTTGATCACGTCCTTTCCTCGTTGCGAGATTTGGTAGACAGCATACTTGGTCGGTTGGAACAGATGACAGCCGGGGTTCTGCAGCATGAACGATCTGTCCTGGACCACAGTATCTATCAACTCAAACTCGACGAAGAGGGACGCAATCTCAATGGCCTCTCGCTTGTCCACAATGGTGCAGCAGTCCACCAGCCAATCCGAGGTGGCCTTGCCGGTAAAGGTATCCTTGTGCACCTTTCCGTTTACCCGACGCTCATTGGCCATCTTGACACCCGTGAGGCCATCCTCATAATCGTGCAGGGAGTCCGAGTCGGCTGCAGCCACGTTGGGCTTGACATTGCGGGCCTCGGAACCGACAAATCGGCGAAAGATGACTTCGACAGTGCCTCGGTCGCTGAGGATCTTGTCGCTGTGCTGCTCCCTCTCCAGAATGACGAGAGAGCAGCAGTGGAGGCTGACTAGCTCGGCGACTTGCTTCTGCTGAATGCCGTTCCTAGAGCAAAATCGATCCAGAATTGCAACGCCCTTGGCCGTTAGCTGCCACACTGAGCCCTTCATGTTGTAGACTGGCTGCATCTTTCCGTCAGCAGACTCAATGAAGCGGGCCTCGACAAATCTTTGGCAGATTGAGCGAGCCATGTCCTTGGCCATGGAAAAGGTGGTCGTGGTTGTGGTGGTGACGATTCTTGAGGGATCCTTGGGGTCAGGCATGCGGTTGGACTGGGAGAACTTGAGCGATCCCAGGTTGTTAATAGCATCCTCGGACAGAAAAGTGTAGTCCACCTTGGTCAACCGCACTCTGTGGGAACCAAGAGGCAGAAGGCTGACAATCAGTGTGGAGAAGAGATCCTTGAAATCCTGTATCTCGTGTTAGAGGCATAAAAGCACGGAGTTGCGAAAAAAGGATTGATGAAGGGGAAAGACATGGGGGGATATTGACGACAGAAGATCGCCAACGGCCCAGTCTGTCTACAAAGTGATGCGTGCAAAACGGCTTGTCTTGAAATGAGTAGTAGTAGTTGTAGTAGCAGCAGTGGTAGCTACAGGGGAGAGAAGGGGAGGGGAGGGTGAGGGTGAGGGTAAGAGTAAGTGAGATGAGCGTCAAGTGAGATGAAACATACTCTTGTGAAAGGCCGGTCATCGTCGGTCATGCGCAACAAGCGCGAGGATGTCTGATGCATTTTGTTTGGAGATGAGGATTCAGAGGACAGGCCAGTAGAAGGCAGGGTGGGAGAGTGCTGGGCGGATGAAAAGGACGACTGCTTGCCGTCTCCCGGGTTGGACAGCAAAGACTGGCTGCTCGGGTAGTTGAAGGCGGTTGGCCGGTCAGGGCTTGCGGGCTCGTCCCTCAATTGATGCGAGGGCGCAGTGAGCGAGAGGCGAGCAAGCGTCGGGTTGGACTGGCGGTTCCGGATGACGGGCTCTGAGATGCTGGCAATGACGCTCTGCGTTCTATCCAAGGCGGCAGCCGCACGTGAGAGGATGCTGCTCGTGGTCCGCTGGTGGCGTGGCAGTGATGATGAGCCTATCGAGACGGAGCTGGCGTGGCGGCGTGACTGTGAGACTGGAGGTGGAGATTTGGTGGCCTCGAAGCGACGCTCTGCTGGTGCTGGAGACGGTGATGGTGCTGGGGCTCGCGAGACGCTCGTGAGAGACTGAGTTCGGTCGGGTTGCTGTCTCGATGAAGGAGGCAGAGGCTCGACGATTGTGTTTAGAGGTTGCGACAAAAAGGCGGCCATCTGTGGGAACAAGAGAAAAGAGTTAGAAAGTTTGGGGAGATTTGAATAAAAAAAGATCAATGGTGACCTTAGAACTCCTTTGGGGGTGTGTACGCTGAAAACAGGCCTGGCAGAAGAAGGTACATGGACGGGTAGAGGGTACTTTGCAGTGCAGGGGGACGGACGCTGCACCCTCGCGCGCTGTGGAACGGGGGGTTATGCTGGAGGGGGGGTGGCTCCAGCGCATGAGCCTGGGGTCTCTAGCGCGGGCTGGCGTACCAGGTACTTCGCTGGCCCCTCCGAGAGCCCGTGCAGCGACCAAATGGGCTGATGGGGGAGATTGAGGGAGCTTCGACAAGGAGAACAAGGCCCGGGAGAAGCCGAGCGTCATGTCAAGGCTGCGTTGCTTTGGCTTCAATGCGTCTCTTTCATCTTTTGGAGGATATTGGGATTGATCAGATGGCGAGAGGAGAAGGAGGCAGTGGGACGGCGCAGGCGAGATGAGGGAGACAGAGAGAGGAACGAACTCGGACTGACGGGCTGTGTTTCGACCGCGGAAACTCCTGCCAAGTACGAGTATGTGTGTGCGAGTCTGCGTTTCTGTGGACAGACAAGACTGACAGACAGACAGACAATGCAATGCAATGCAGGATCCAAGTACGAGTTACATGTACAAGGCCGCAGGCAATGGCGTACATGTATCGATTTTGTCGCCAAAACTGGCTCTTGGACTTGGACTTGGGACTTGGACTTGGACTTGGGAAGAGGGCGGGATGTGGGTATGCACTAAACCGAGCTTGAAACTGTGAAGAAAAAAAAAAAAAGAACATCAACCCCCCCATGGACATGGACAGACACAAGCAATTGATGCAGCGGGGCGGCGCCAGCAGGAACAGGTCCACAAAACGACCCGTTTATTACATTTGCTGTGAGGCGACAACTGACGAGTCGTCGCACTTCTGCAAGTCCCACAAGAACCACGTTTTTGTGGGAAGAAAGCAAGGCCAGTGTCTGGTTTTGGCGCTGTGCTCGTGGCACGCACGCACATACATACAGATACTTGTGCAGGGTGCAGGGTTGCAGGGTACAGGGTAAAGGGTAAAGGGTACGGGGACAAGGGCGAAGAGAGGCAGCAATCGGTTCATACTCGTACAAGTACTGTACAGAGGTAGCACCAGTAGAGGAACCGGATGCGGTGCTAATGCCGGTGACAAGAGCAGCAAGCAAGGAGCAACTTCTCCAAGCGGCAAAGGGCTTTGCTTTGACGGGATAGCATCGTCATCGTCACCGTGATCATCACTATCAGCTCTACTGTATCAGCAGCATCAGCATCAGCATCAGCATCAGAGAAACGCATGCTTCACTTCATGCCCCCCCAATGCCGTCCCCAAGACCCTTATGAGGCACTCGTACAGTACTAGCACACGCCACTTGCGTGCCATGGAGCGACTCTTGGCTTCCCAAGCGCCGGGCCGCTGTGCGTGCTGGCTGCTTTCGAGAACAACGACCAGCATCATCCATTTTGCATTGCCCAGCTCTGCCGTGGGGCCAGCTGACCCTGGTACTTGCGCAGTAGCGGTAAGAACGCTGCTAGCACGAGTACACGTCCTGGCGTGGAGAGCCGGGCTTGCGCTTTTCAAAGAGACAAATGTCCCGAGCACAGAGGCTAGCATGTTGCACTTGTGTCATACCAGCGAGGGAACAGGACGAACGAAGAAGGGGGAAAACTGCGTCTGGATCCCAATGATCGACCAAGGCACTAACCAGGTCTTCCCTGGGACGAGCTTTTCTTGCCCTCTTCCGCCCCCCAAACCCCCTTGTCGCAATGCTTCCAATTGCCTTCTTTCTTCTCTCTTTCGCAAGAGGCGTTCGGTGACTATCCGAACCACCGTCGTCATCTGAGCCCTATGGCGCAGGAGATTTTTACTCTTTACTCTTCTGGCGGGCATAGAACGACTCCGTATTCCGCCATTGAGTAAACGGCGTGCTCCTAGTAAATTGAAGGTTCATGCACGTCTTTCCAGGGTAGCAGCAATTAGCAGCAGGTTTCCCTAATGTGACAAATGTGATTTGATATGTGTTTCGACCCGTCATGGCGACTTCACCGCCAACGGAGAAAAAAAACATAAAAAAAAAAAAAAAAGGGCCAGCTAGTGACTGGAGATAGTGCCCACAAGGGGACCACCCCATCACACAGCCTTTTTCTTCCTTTTTCTCAAGGTATTCCAAAAACGGGTAGAGGGCTGGAGGAGGGTGCGCCGGACTAAGAAGAAAAGAGAGGAGAGAGACCAAGTACGAGTAGAAACATTTGCCACCTACCGAAGCTACCTAGTACTCGTACCGCGCAAGTGGTGGTAGCTGAGAGGGGGAGCCGGGGTAAAAAGAAGCGGTGCAAAATCGGTGACGCCGTGATGAAGCAAACTTGGACCAGCTTCGCGATGTCCGAATGATTATCCGGCTTTGTCCCTGGCCTTTGACCTTTTTTGTTTCAGCTCGCCGCGGGTTTTGGACTTGCCAATTGAGACTTGCTAGAGGGCGTCGTCGTCGGTTTGTCTATGCGTGATGGGCTGGGACATTCCTGTACAAGCCTGGAGAGTTTATTGTCTGGGTCTTGCCTCTTATCAGCCATATTCGCATTAGCCAGAGACGCCCCATGAAGCTAGTTGGATGGGTTTCACATTGTCATGTGGCCACAGGGAGACGCCCCATTCTTCATCTGGACGGGCCAATGAGGAGGGTGTGCAGCTGCCGTCCATGGCTCTTCTAGAAGCGGACGCAAGTTTGCGCTGTTAGGGGCAAGGAGGATCATGGCGATATGATATATGCCGGGGTGTGATGTGATATGATAGGAAGAACGGACAAAGAGGGAATCACATTATTCACCTTTATGACCATGCACGCTCTCTCGTGGTTGGCTGGGAGCCGTTGCCTTGGCTTTCTGCGATAATCTGGGGTATGCCTTTTCCGGGAATAAGTCTCACTCTCTGCGTCTCCCTGCAGAAAATCGATAGCAGCATAAGCCCACGAGTAATCCGTATGTCGTCGTCGGAATCCGGTATATCTCCGGCTCAAGCAAATACCAGAGGCAGGTTATTTTTTCCTCCTCCTCCTCTTCTTGTTCCCTATTTTTCGGCAAGGACGAAATAGGTGGTAAGCAAGACAAGGATGGTTTTTAAAAAGGCGAATGAAGATGAAATGAAAAGCTTCAATTGAAACTAGCTCGCGTATATTCGTTGCCGTTTCTTGGTGGACGTGCGCAAGTAGAGGGCAGAGGCGATGACCGAAGGCGTCAAGCTTGGTTCATGAAAGAAAATACTCGGAACCCTAAAATCACAGCTGCTCAGGGAGGCTATTTAGGGATTTTCGGAGCGAGCGGCAGCTGAAACGAAACAGGGCCCGGCAACTGTTGGAGTCGTTTGGACAGTCAAAGGGGGCCACCCGGAATACTGAAGAAAGAAAATCAGGAGAGGCGCGGAGCAAGCGGCATCATTGCCCGTGTTCCTTGTTCACCCAGGGACAGCTTCATATTTTCCCCTGAAGATGTCACAAGAGGGGCGCCCCGGGATCACTTATACACCATGCACCTGGGCAATCACTTGCTAATCAACAGAGAATACCTATAGCACGATCAACGCGTGCCATCTCGAGTGCGTGTGCTACTGCTAAATAGATGAGATGATCATCTTGCAGCGGTGTGACGAGCCCAGCCCTATCTGTTCCCGCAGTTTATTAGTCGCAATTGCTCCTTTTGGCCAGTACCCGTACTTGGCGATGTTTCAGGAGGATGCTCGGACTGCGATTGAGCACCGCCATCCGAGGCGCACGTTGGGAGCCTGTCTGCCACTCTACTATAACAGTAAAGTATGTTCGGGCATGTCAGATTGCGCTTACTTGGAAGACGCGGGCTTATTACCACGTTGCGCGCCAGGCAGAGGCTAGCTAAGCCTTAAGTATCAGATCGTTTCTTTTTTGCCGATCTGCCAAGAACCCGGAGCGCAAGATCTTAAGCTCATCTCCTGCTGCCGCGTGTACAGAGTACGGAGCACTCTACCTCCCGGATCTGATAATTGCCCAGTTCGTACGACTCAGTTGCAGACGGCGTGGTAAGCCTGCCTGCGCAGCTTGTTTGCATCCCATGCCGCGGGCTAGCCTGGCCCATGGGCACAATTCTGTCCTCGCGTCGAAGCCATGGCGTGTTGCAGCTCGCGCCCTATTGTCCCATTGACGGGCTGAAAAGACCCTGCGGCTCCGAGCTCGTATTTGGGTGTTGAAATGCGACAGGCATGCGGTAGCTAGTACTAATGCCAAGGCTGGTAGAGTCGGGCTTGGATTCTCCCCGATATTCTTTCCGCGCTAGAGTCAGGTAAAGGCATGTAATGAATTGGTTACATACATGTATGCATTTCTCGGGGTGCACGGCGCATCAACCACATCGCAGTCGGAGTCGGATTTCTCTCGGAAACGCAAGAGTTGTAGGGTAGGTCACTTTTACCTAATGTGCTTTGTGAAGACGAAGCTGCATACAACATTGCCACCTTGGTGAATCACGCATCGTGTGACTGATACCAGAGGCAGGCAATCGGATGCAATGGATCAATTCGCCATTCGTTCTTATCCGACGGCTGGGCGTTTTGCACAGGAATGCGGATGTCGAGGCCGAGGCTATTGTCAACAGGAACAAGCTTCGAAACCCAACTTTGGCTCGCGACTTGCCACTTGGCGTAGCTAGTAAACGAAACCATTCTGCCACCTTGGAGAGCATACCCGAGCGGGCGTTATCCCATCTTGTCACAATTCGCTTGCCACTGGGAACCCTTTTCGTTGTCAACCAACCCTCTCGGGAATCGAAAAGATGGATGCGGCATGTCGCATCAGTGGAGAAGAGTGCCATCATCCTATCGGTCGTCTGTCAATCGACGGATATGTAAGCAAGGCAAAGCTTGTCGACGGTACTGGTGTGATATGACTGCGGGGAGAGCGGCCAACAGGTTGGCCAGCCGTGCTACTGTACTGCTGCCACGCGAGCTCTTTGCGTCTTTTGGCTCATCTCGGGAGAGGAGGCGAGGCAGCGAAGCCGCCAACAAAAACGTGTCTCGGGCCTGAACTCCGCATGCGAATCCTCCGCCCCCGGCAGTGTTTCCCCACAGAGTGACTGTGCCATCCCCCAATACTTTTGTAAGCCCGTATGCACACACCTGCATGCTGGTATCTGGCATGATTTCAATCGCCAGAACGAGAAGTCATGCGTCGAGTGTAACCCCTGCCTCCGCCGGGTCCGGGCGGGTATCGGCCGTATGAGTGAGCGGCCGATGCTGTGACGTGCCAAAAGCCCGTTTGCGGCCGAGCACAGCGGTGGATATGGATGGATTTCCTTGGCTCGACCTCCGCTCTCATTACAAGTAGCTGGTAGTTGAATATGCAGTAAGCCGCCATCCATCCATGGCCAACTGCTTGCTTAGCCATATGCCAAGCAGCTGACCATGAGCTTATTCTCTCCGTCTTTCGCGACCAGCCCAAGTAGGATTCGTTGGGCGCTGTCATTGAAGAAAGCCATGCCCCGGCAGCCGAACCGAGGCTCTAGGCAAAGGCGAGGGCGGCGCAGAGCTAGAAATCCTGACGCTGAGACAATGGCTCTGGCGCGGGCCAAGGTTTGGGCGTGATGGACACTCCTCACCGACTCTCAATGGCTCCAAGATGCGCCTGTTGTGGGCTGTGGACGGGCGCCACAATGATTCTGCACCTTGCAAGGGCTTCCACGGGTTCCCGTTAGATGCAAAACCTGGCTTCATGTGTGCATTCCACGTGGCAGATCTAACAATCCTGCCACTTTCCGTAGAACCTTGAACGATAGCCTCGATTCTGGAATTCCGAGGCGCGACAGCGCGTGTACTCGTACCTCCCCTGGGTACAGGCGTTTGTGGTTCCACGACGGCCATTTTCAATTTGTTATCATCTGCAGCAAGCAAAAAGAGGAGCAGGGCGGCCGGTGGTCCAAGCTGTAAGCTGCTGTGGGCTGCGAATGAATCAGATTCTTCTCGCGATGGGTGTTGGAATTCCAGGGCCACCCTGCTCTGCGCTGCGATAAAAACCGTCATCGGTAAAGAGCTTGCTCGCTCAGCTATTGAACGCCACCTTTCGCAAACAGCAATGGCGAAAAAACAAAATACGAAATAGGTAGAGAGGCGAAAACATCTTACAACCTCCGCTCAGAAACGGAAAAGCCATGGAAAGTAAAAGCCAAATCAACAGTGTCTCGATTGGGAGCTTCCAGTTGTCGATGCCACTGACGAGCCTGAACCTAGGCGGGATATGTCATCCCATGACGCAAGGCCGTGGCGGGAAAGAAGGGCGCTAACATCTGCTGCTGCCAACCCCGACAAAAATCGTCAACGGCGGGTGCTTGGCAAGTACCTGCTTTGTGCCAAAGGGGAGAAACTCAGTAACGGGGGCTGTGCTCGACAGGGTTTGCCGTGGTTGCAGCCAGTCATCTCGTCTCCTTCGGGCCCCGCTATGCATGTAAGAGAATAGGTATCTGTGTCCGACCCGCCAACGGGCGGTGGAGGCCGGCAGAACGAAAGAAAAAGGAGGCACCTTGAACTGGTGGATATCGCATTTTGCCACGTGTTTTGTGAAGATGCACCACGAGGCGCCATGACGGGGTGTCCGGCAAAGCGAGCCAGCCCCAAAAGCGAGGTATTCCCTGTCGGACTAGGGAAAAGAGGAGAAGGAGGGGCGTGTGCGAGACGGGATGCCAGGGAGCTTCGATTGGATCTCAGCCCTTCGCTGTAGCTCGTACGTGTGCAGTTGTTTGCGCCTCGGGTGGAAGGATGGGGGTAGTATTACCCATATCGCGTCTTCGTACTCGTACGTGTGCTCTGTACTAAGATGCCGCAGTTGCATCGGCTCATGACGTTTATCTCAACAAGTCGACTTGACGATTTGCCTGCCGAGGCGAGCAAAAGGGCTCACACAGCCGAAAAAGGGCAGCCGCAGCGCCAATAGACACGCGAGGTGGTTGCACGGCATGAAAAGGAGGGTTGCTCGCTTCTGCAAAGCTTGTAAGTAGGCTGCTCCTGAACTGCCGGGCTTCGGCTTGTCCCTTGACAATGGAATGCTTGCTTGCTTGCAGTTGGGTAGTCGATTGCCAGAAACTGCCTGAATGGACGGAGTCAGGGTGGCATCGTTGAAAGGCGCTCTGTCGCTCTCTTTCTCTTTCTCTTTCTCCCTCTCTCCTCAGCCCAATAAAAGGATTTGTGAGCACAACGACTTAGAAACACTTGGAAATCGTTCTTGTTAGTCACAAGTTTATTAACCTTACTGGCAGATTGGCAGCGGTACCTTGCAACTCTTCATGCAAGCGTACGGAGTGCACCATGTTTTTTTTTTCTTTCGCATCTTTAATCTTAGTAGTGGCCGGGCTATCCTGTTCCCGACATACGAGCTGTTCGTGGCTCAGGTATGCCGGCCGAATCTCGCCTTCGCTCCCTCTCGTTATTATCCGAAGATGGCCACATGGCATTTGCCGTGACACGTGCGATCTTCGTCGCACGTACATCCAACAGCCGTGCGATGTGGATTATGTGCGCCATCCAACAAGTACAGTATGTACAGGCTACCGGCCGTGATACAAGACACAAAGAATGCATGGACGTAGGAGTGGCACAAATCGCCAGCTACATGTACAAAGTACCTGCTTGTCTATCCAGAGCACAGAGCACACAAATGCCTGATACCGCTAGCATGATTCCATCACGTCGCTGACGGTCACTTGTCAAATCCTACGGCATGCACCATATATTAACCACCGCCCGTCGACAGTGCCGGTTACAGGAATATCTCTACAGCGTTCCCAATTCGCAGTAATCCGCAAATGTGACATCCAATGCTTTTCGCCTTGCACGCGGGCGAAATGGCGTGTCGATAAATAGACTTTTGGGCTTATTGTGGGCCACGGGCCAGTTTTTTGCTTTTTTTTCCCCCAACTCCAACTGTCCATGGATCGTGAATCAGTTGCAACGGTCGGTAATAAAAGAGTGGCCTGATGTTCGTGATGGCCGAGTTTCTGCTCGGTGGATCGGGTTTGCAAACGAAAAAAACAGGAAGAGGGCAATCCACGAGTCGGGTTTCACTCGAACTGCCGGCTGCGAGGAAATAATCAATGCAACATCGATGGCATCGACACGCGTTTGTCTAGGCGTTGAGGCCGTCCGGAGCATCCGATGGTTTCAATTATTGGTTCCGGTAGCACACCGCATCAGTTGCAATTCACTGGATTCGATTCTACACACAAGCGCTAACTGCGCTGGTACGGCATGACAGTCTTGAGCCCATCCCTACGTCCCATCCATGCCCTGGCGCATTTCGGCGGTGAGCTGTGTAAGTGTCGACGAGGCGCTTGCGAGCAGTAGTCGCCCGTTAGCAGCTCGATGGATTCGGGACCAAAGATTGCCAATGGTTCTATTTATGGTGCGCTCATGTATCAGGATCCATCTGACGCATCTCATCTGAAACGGCGATGCCAGCACTTGAGGGCCAAATCGTATCCGGCTCTGCTCCCAAAGCCGCCTTATTCCAGCCATATCCATGTCCCCCAGCACACGAGACTCGTTAGCACTTAGTAATGGGCTGCTAGCTTCGTCCAGCCGCCCAAATGGCAGTTCGAGGGCAGACCAAGATCCGCTCGTGTGCAGCCCAGGTCGCGAATACTTTGCCATGTGTTGCGCATGCACGCCCACCAACTCCCCAAATCGCAGAAGAGCCAACCAACCCCTGGCAACCCTGTCTCGCAGACACACGCACGCCCCCCCGCAACGAACCACTCGGCCTTCTTTTTGCCATTCTAATGCCTTCTAAAGGGCTTCCCGTGCCAGGAGCCGACAGATTCCGCATCCAAAGAGGGTGGAGAGCCAAAATTCTGCCGCGAGAGAAGCAGAAATAGGAGATTGAGCCAAGAAAGAAAGGGCAGGAAACGAGCTTGGCTTGGCCCAGTACCGAGCACACGTTATTGGATCTGCAAGCTGCTGCTCTCTCTCTTACGATACATGTACACCCCCGCCCCCCCTGTCGGATACCTTGCCTTGCCTGTGCAGTAGGCGTATGGGACAAGTACTCGCACTTGGCTTCTCACGCACGGCAGAACCCTGTTCGGCTCTCGACTCAGCCCAGTGCTCCGTACGAGTACAATAGAGCACAAGCAAAACAAGTGGTTGGGGGAGCACTGCTAGTGAGGAGTTGAGAGTGCCTTAGTTTTCAGCGCGTCCGAGTATTCGCAATTCTCTGAGCCAGTCGCAACAGAGCACGCGCCCAGAATCAGTTGAAGGCTAGCATGTTGTTATTTCCAAAGACCCTGCCCGTGTCCAGGAGCCGTTAGGAGAAGAAGCAACTCACTTCCCTATTGCGGCACCCAGAAGCCTCTCATTGGCTGCTTTCGGGAGGCGACGATAGCAAGAGTGCGTCGGTGCAATGCTGCGGTTGGGGCGTGACGCATGTGTCAGTCTATGGCTGCCGCATCCAACAAATGAAGGAAACAGTAGTTCCACAGATATGGTACGAGGAACCACCTAGTGGTCAGTACTAAGGTATAGTTTGATCCGTGAGGCCGGCGTTTGCAGGTCGCATCACCGGTGCCGTTGCTGCGACTGTGCACTTTTGGTTCGGCAGTTTGGAAGCAATTCTGCTGCCTGTACTCCGTACTCCGTGCTCCGTTAGTACTCTGTATAAGGCTCCATTCCCCGGCTCCATATTCTCACAAACGGCACTACAAATTGCCTATACTATATTCCGTACTCCGTAACCATTGATTCACTTCAACTCGAGTCTTAGCTCAACCTTTACCGCCAGGCAATGGATACTCCAGCACATGTACGAGTTACTAGCAAGCTCCGCCATCTCCACACGCTTGTCGCAGTACCTGCTACGGGCTTGTCATGACAGGACGGACGGTGCAGACCGCCCCCAAAGTCCACCTTTTGTCCAACGTGATCTCTCCATCTTTGCAAACAAACCTCCATCGCCCCCCCACCGCACGAGTCAAAAGCAATCAGCAAACTGGTCTACAGTAGCACCTCAGCTTTTGATTTGATACTATCAAGTACGAGTACGTACCGGGCCTGATCCCAGCCCGCTAGGAGAATTCTCAGCTTTTTTCCTCTTTCTTTTTTTTTTTTCCCTCCCGGGGCTGCCATGTGGGTTTTGTCTTGAATCTAGTCTTTCCATGGCCCCCAACTTTCAGCCATGCGAGATTCATGAGATGGCACACGTGGGGGCGTCACGATATCAGTACACACAGAATCTTGCCTGCCCTGCATGCACAGTTGCAGTTATGCATCTGTTGCCGCAGACGGAATACAGCTAGGTACGAGTATGATTTCCAGTTGACATACAGTACTCGTAGACATCACATCGGCGCCATCACTCGCCACACGCTACTACCGGCCTGCCTATCTAGCTGGTGCGTCGGAGTAGGCATCATACGTGCAGAGCTGCCGCCAGTCCTTGGTTCAATATCAGCAACTCGAAACTTGGCTCGGGCTCCCTGTTATTTTTTTTCCGGCTGGAAAATGATGTGATCGTCAGGACTTCGCCGAACTTCAAGCCCCCTCAAAACACTCCGCCCACTTCCCGCCATCTTCTCGCCTATGAAACTGTCGATGTCGCTCTCTGGGCATCAAGAGTACTGTACGGTAGCATTCGGTACAGGCATGCCGGTTCGCCGCGTCTGCAGCAGAGCCTGCATATTCATACACAGATCCCCGGACGGCCAAGGCGCTGTGATGCCGGAGTTGCCAATCTCGTCATATGGGACTGATGCATGTTGCTCAACTCCA
The DNA here is from genome assembly GCF_033847375.1 of Trichoderma aggressivum f. europaeum. NCBI lineage: Eukaryota > Fungi > Ascomycota > Sordariomycetes > Hypocreales > Hypocreaceae > Trichoderma > Trichoderma aggressivum. Next base: position 250,648 of record NW_026946400.1, read on the forward strand.
TGGCGGCTCTGCCATTGTGATGCAGGTTTCCACTTGCCAGAACAAGGACATGCCGCACCCATATTCGCCGTTGCTTGGCCGAGCGCAAGCATTGCTGAAATGTCCTGCATGAAAGAGAGAGAAAACAAGCGATATAGATGCCTGTCGTCACCCTGGAACTCGGGGGCTATCATGGTACGAGCACTTGCTGCAACGTTTCCTCAGCGCGCAAAGCAATGCCTACCTACGGAGTACACATTGATCCGTGTGCTTCTATAACCGACACCGACAGCCCTCGAAATATCGGCGCATCGCCGTCAACAGACCGTCAGAGCATCTGTGTTGCCTATTCGGACACCCCCGAAATGCTGTCCTTCACCTTGGCCGGACACGCCGTTGAAAATTCTCCGAGGCCATCTGCCTGTCCCAATGCAGACATGGAGCTTGGTATGGGTGCTTCTGCTTTGGGCATTGCAGAGGAACCAGAGCGGTCCGCGGCTCAAACGCCTTCGTTCCTACAAAGGATTCCTCCAGTCTTTCCAACGGCGAAATCTTTCAAGCCACTCCGCTGCGTGGCTGGTTCGACTGCCGCCGACAAGCTCTCCTCGATAGCCGGCCGGACGTCGTGGCTTGGGCTTCTCTGCTCTGCGCCTTTGCTAGGCCGCGGCTCTTTTGCTTCGAAAGTCGGCCTTGGCCGTCCCCCAGAGGAAGCGTTTGCGACGTTTGGCTTACATGCGCGCGCGCTATGCATATTCGCAATCGAGCATCTCCTCTATATTATGGGTAAGTAGGTAATGTTTCAGACCGAGGCCTGCTGTCTGACGCAGATCTGCCGAGGCCGCACGCATTGAGCTTGCGCTCTTCTCCGTACCTACATGGCATGTCATATGCAAGGGTCGACATACATGTAGCCTAAGCCTAACCCAAGACCCCTAGTCAACGACGTTTTGAGCAGGCAACAATCACTACATGAACGTGCGTGCGTGCGTGCGTGGCCTGCAATAGGTAGGTCATTAACTCATCAACCTCGCCTCTTGTCGATTCTCTCTTCTAGAATTCATTGTGATTCCGGACAGGGGTCTGCCCAGGCACGATCGAAGCCCTTGATAGCAGACTCATACTCGTACATACATGTAAGCCGCATCAATACGACGTGCAACGGCAAGGCTCCGTATGGTCATCTCATCTTATATGCCCCCCTCGGTCTGGACTGCCTGTGCACGCACAAGAGGGCGGGACCGGGCTTATCGAGATTGAGGAGACTTTTCCGTTTACAAGACGGACAGATGCATTTGCTCGCATTCCTGCTGCACGATCCCGGTTTCGATTCCCATGGACAAGGGCATCACAGCATACACCAACATACACAGAGTGACACGCGTACCTGTCTGTCTGCGGGCTTCCTATGGAGCGATACCACCTCGTTCGGCTGGGCACGCCAGTGGAATCGGCAGTAAAGCCTCCATCGGCCGAGATTTGTGCAATGACACTCGCTGCCGCCCGCGGTCGTTATCCATTACTTGGTATTGTGTACTTTGCACGGCACGCCGGAAGCCTTTCTCTCTCTGGAATCATCTCCGGTCGAGACACGTACGGTAGACGACGGAGCCACTATGTGATCATACCCTATGCGCACGATTCGTTGCAGAGGTGTGTTTGTGCCGTGTTTCCCTAATCAGGGATAATTGAGGAGGAGGAGCCCGTCGGTAGAGCCCTGGCCACGAGGCATCAATTACCGAGAAGGGCGGCCTTTTGCGAACAACGACCTCATCACGGACTAGCGAGCTACCCAATGAGGATACAATGTAGAGTTTGTTCTTTGTGCTCCTTGCCAGGTTAGCGTTGTGCGGGGGATCCTCGTGAATACAACATGAAGTAAGAGGGATATAGCTTTGGTAAAACTACAGTTAGTTTATCGACGACTGCCTACGTATCTTGTAAGGACCTCCTTGAAGCTACACCGAAGGCGATACCGTAGAGAATCGCGGGTCCGTCATGAAACGCGATCAAGGATCTGGTCGCATGATTCATGATGGGTCCGATATCCTGGTCGTCCCAAGCCGGACGGAAGATAGGCATCGTGACAGGATCCGTTTATCGAGTCAGGATCATTGGCTAGGAACATGGCGTTTTAGCAATAATTTGTCTAGGAGCGCGGGCTTTGTTTCTTTGTGAAGGATGGCTTGTCCGGTTTGGCTTGTATCAAACTTTAACCAGTTTAGAAGATGGGGATCGTCGTGGAAGGGAGAGCATCTGATTGCATGATGACGACTGCGGTTGTTGTTCAAATAGAGTGCGGCGATTTCTTTCGATATGGCATTTGCAGGGTTAGTGTGTTGAGCTACACGAGAGTATAGCTATGAAGTAGAGATGAAGCTTCTCCATATATAACAGAATACATCCTATATACAGATCTAGAGGCGGATTATGTGTTGCGATGAAATTTTAAGTATACTCTTGGCTTGGGATTAGATTCAACTCTACTGCCTACTCATTCTCAATAATGGAATCATCCAGAAAGCCTCTTTGAAGAATATTGGCAAAGCTAAGGTACTCTGTGTAGAGGAGCCGACAAAGAAATGTTCTTCTCTGAAGATTCTAAGCAGATTCGAACTGATGAAGAAGCCACGACTGATTATATGCATTATTAGTCTATCTAACCTCTCAATCGGCGATTAAGCGCTACTAGAGTGGGGATCAACGATGGCATTTATGTAACGTTGATCGCTCTTGGAAAGATTTCCGTCAGAGAGGTGGATGTTTAATCTACTGGGTAGCGGCAGATGAGTGTATCCCAGAGATGACGGCGAAAGAGTGTCCAGGCTATGAAGAGGTTTTCGAGTTTCATCTCTGTGCGGATCGATGGCGTCGTGGACGATGTTTCGAAAAGTCACCCTGATCTTTTGGAGACCCCTGAGATTGATTGTGTTGAAGGATTGCAGAGGTTCTGTCGTGCGTGGCGGTTTATCAGTAAATGACACTGGGAAGCGAGAAGAATGTCTGACAACTGAATTAAAGAGCGAGACACGAGTTTCATCAATTAAAAGGGGTTATTGTATTTTATGGATGTCTGATTACCAGCCGAGGGTCGTAGGCGCTTGAAGCTTCATGACATGCCTGGATATCTAGGGAGAAGTTCATCGCCATCTGCTGCTTAGAACACGTCCGACATCCGACATTGGCTTCTTTTTGATGTCAAACCCATATCATACCTAGTTACTTGTTTCACTGTCAATATTTAGGAGCCCAATCATAAAGCAGACCGAAACCAACTGTTCTATGATGTCGTATAGAGTCGAGATAGTAGTATGTGCGGCAATTATTCCATGTGCGCTTCTCAACTTGCCTTCAACATGTGTTAAAAACCGCTTGAGACCGAAGTCGTCTCATCTCGGGAGCTTCAAAAATTCATAAGCGACTGGGACTTGAAAGATCTCGCCGGTTACATCTTGTTTGGTTCTTTGACTTTCCAAGACGTCATTGTCTCGTTCCTACTGGAAGATGACCCCGAGACGAACTTGTCGCTGGTAGATGCCTCTTGGCATTGTTGAGTCTCTAAACTGCCATTTAGAGCTGACCGGCTGCAGCAAGGTTATCTCCAACCTCTGCTACTGTACGAGGTGCTCTTAAAGGGTATGGGGAGAGATGTAGATGGTTTTGGCGGACTTCAACATTCTGCCTAGCGGACCATCTACAGGTGAACAAAGCGAGTCCAGTTTTTGGAAGTATCGGGGGCGCCTTATGAATAGAGAGCTCCCCCCTATTTATGCATATAGAAGTCGATGTTAGTCTCCAATTGAAGTGAAACACCCCTTTTCTGTACGCAACATCCTCCGTCCAGCTACCACAACCAAAAAGAAGAGGTGTACTCCCCATGGCAAACATCACTACATTTGGGGTTAGGAGATATATTCGAGCCTGAACTGAGGTATTTGCGGGCTTTGCGTGCGCCCTTGGATGCATAGCTCGCCATAAATTGTGGAATTTCGGCAGTCCTGTCAAATCTCTGCCTCCGACTGTGTCAACGGAAAGGCATCCTTGATAAGAACCAACGTCCTCTATATAGTATGGCTTTCATTATTTTTATTATTAAGTCTGGGGGCGGCCTCCACAGGGCAATGCTACTAATAATAGGCTGCTGTTAAGGAGAAGACGTAGTAGTTGAGATGGCCAAAGAAGGATGTTAGATGAAAAGATTGACACTTTATGTTGCCATGTTGGGTAATGAATCTGAGAAGAACTTTGATTTCCTTCCGGCGGCTTTACAATGAAGATCTACCACAAAGTAATAGGTCAATATTTTTAATAGATTTGGATGCCGAAGTGCAAGGGAGCGGGCTATTGTTGCGTTGACGATCTCGACTGCCGAATTAAACAAAGCCCATTGAGATTAATTCGAGCATTCGGTTCATTAACTCAGAGAAAGGGAGTTGATGGCCACTTCTCCAGCGTTGACGTATGTGATTCCGTTTTAGTGAAATATTGGCAGAAGAGCCCTAGGTCAAGTTGGGGACCCTGGTGATCATTGGCGAGAGCAGTGAGAGATTATTGCTGCTGCGAGTGATGACATATCTGAGACATCCCAATTGCAAGAAACACCCATGATTCTGACTTGTATTCTCCTTTATCCGACACTTTGCCATATAGCCGAATCCACCCAGTGATGCCGTTTTGAAGGACTTTGGCGAACTCGGTACTGCTTTACCACAGTGTGCGAGCTCAACATATGCCATTCAGCATGCTGGACGCTTGTTTCGGCACAAAACCTGGACGATCCACGCATCTTTAACTCTGCGGAGGAGACTGGGGAAGTGGGCCGAGTGCTTGCGGGAAATCTGCCCACGTTGTTAGCTGGTGATTAGACCCCAGCTTAATCGTACGACCAGGTCGCAACGTGACCGAGGCACAAGCCATACGAGCAGCTGTTGAGTGTATTTCTTTCTTCTTCTTTTTTGGGGGATTTTTAATTCCTGGAGCAAGAAAACTTTCTGACAATGGGTGAAACTGGTCCGTCCATCACTGAGGAATATGCAATGGATGGTGAGGTCTTTTGCATGTGATTGAGTTCAAGTTATTGATTGTCCACCTACCGACTAATTAGGCAATCCATCTACTGCCCAATTCACTCTTTAAACCCCGTATCCCAAATCTGCCTCGCCTCTTCAATTCTAAAGTGATTAATGGGTGTCACCGTATTTGTAACCGGTGACAAAAGAGCCGTTGTCGCAGCACTCGCCCCAATGGCTGTCCACGGCACAACGGCTCTTGACTCGGTATTTCTCGGCTCGGCAGCACTCCAGCTTTTTCTCCAGCGGTCCGGAGAACCCCACGCCCTGGAAAGCTCCCCTCAGAGTAACCCCTGAGTGACTTGGTCACATGGGCAGGCAGCGTGCGTTGACGCAGGTACCGCACAGGTATCGCCAAAGTGCGCACAGGCGCATGACGTCTCTCGGAGCCGGAGTTTCGATCCGCTATCCATTCTTGACCAGCTTTTTGTTTTCCTTGATCCTTACAATCATTTGCCCCTTAGCCTTAGCATTTGGCCTCGCTAAACCGTTGAACCGTTGCTGCGATTTTCCCTTTTGTCTTCGCATCCTCCTTTTGTTGCCCTCCTTCTTTTGCTTCAAAGAATCTGAAACGACTTCTGCGGGCATGTCGTTTCCATAGACTCGTCTGGTCATCGCAAAACTATCCGCCACTGCGCCGCAATGCCGTCCGCCTATGCGGATGCGGGCTCCATGGCCGACATAGCACGCGACAAAGCTCGACAGCATGGCGCGACTGTGGTTGGCACTGCGGCTTCGGCTCCTGTGCCGAGAAGAAAAGAGGCTGCCGTTTCCGCTGCAAACGACGACGCCGTGGCCTCGCGCGCAAAGACTCGCTCGTGGGACTATATCTGGAGGTCCGGTGTCGCCGGGGGTATCGCAGGATGCGCTGTGAGTTTTCTTGCCTGGGAGACTGAATCAGTCGAAATGTGCAGGAATTGTCTTTGCTAACCGCTTCATGGACAGGCCAAAACGACAGTGGCGCCTCTCGATCGCGTCAAAATTCTCTTCCAGACCAGCAATCCGCAATTTGCAAAATACACCGGCTCCTCGTTTGGAGTCGCTTCCGCGATGAAAGACATATACCTCCAAGAAGGCGGCAGAGGGCTCTTCAGGGGCCACTCAGCCACCCTCCTCAGAATTTTCCCCTATGCCGGCATTAAATTCCTCGCCTACGAGCAGATTCGCTCCATGATTATTCCCGACAAAAACCACGAGACGCCATTTCGACGACTAATCAGTGGTAGTCTTGCCGGCGTGACCTCTGTCTTTTTCACATACCCCTTGGAAGTTGTTCGGGTCCGTCTCGCCTTTGAGACCAGGAGAGATGGCCGGTCATCCCTGACATCCATTTGTCGCCAAATCTATAATGAACACCCCGTTGAAAAAACCCGAACACCAAAACTGCCGAATTCACCTGGAATCGCTGCCGCCGTGGACTCAGCCGCCTCTGTCGTCGAATCCGTTGCACCGCGAGTCGGCCTTGTGAATTTCTACCGGGGATTTGCTCCCACCATGCTCGGCATGCTGCCGTATGCTGGCGTGTCCTTCCTCACTCACGACACCATGTCCGACCTTCTTCGCCATCCTTCCATCGCCGAGCACACAACTCTGCCGAAAAAGAAGAACCACCCAGAAGGCAAGGCGGCACCGCTTCGGTCCTGGGCCGAACTCACGGCCGGAGGCGTAGCCGGCATGATTTCTCAAACGAGCTCTTACCCTCTGGAGGTTGTCCGACGACGCATGCAGGTTGGCGGCGCTGTTGGCGATGGCCGAAGGCTACGAGTCGGCGAGACGGCGGCTATGATCCTCCGAGAGCGCGGCTTCCGTGGCTTCTTCGTCGGCCTCACGATTGGGTATGTCAAGGTGATTCCCTTGGCGGCGGTGAGCTTCTACACCTACGAACGCATGAAGCTTGTTTTTGGTATATAAAGAAAGAGGAAAACGAAGGCACGGCTGTACTGGCGTTGGCGAATTTTTTCTGTCTTTTGGGTTGTAAAGCATTACGTGTAAAGATTTCTGTTTTTTTTTTTTTGTCTTCTTTGTTGCTCTCTTTTTGTATCATTGAGCCTCCAAGGGTACCTCGAAAGGACGGAGTTGAGGTTGAGCCCGGTTAGAGTGCGGGACATGGTGGGATTGGTTACATGTAAAACAGCTCAGAGCGTTTTCGTAGAATGCAATAGAGTTGCATTCAATGCATTCTGCCGTGCCGTGATTTGTTGGGTGGTCATTCATTTTACTAATCGGGTATGTGTGAAGTGAGGTGGTGCTGAACCAGGCGCCTCACGTTCCAAACTGAGCTGCTCATATCTAATATGTATGATGCACTGGCAAATAGTTGATAGTACTCACTATATATGCATACAACAAATATAGAACTTTAGCAATCCCTTTATTCAATTTCACCGAGTTTCACCATTAAAGCAGCGTTTAAACGTCCCTCCAATGGGCACCATCTCACTTATCCTGGCTGAGAGGTCAAGCTGCAATCTCATTGGCCGACACGGCGCTGCAGCTTTTTAGCCTCCCTCAGCCTTGCTGCGCTACAACCTCTCTTCACCAACTTACATCTCCCAACTACAGTATCGTCCCCCTACAGCCTCATCACCAGCGGGCCTCTTCTCTCGATTACGCGGCGCATCAATTGGCCTCCCACAATCAATCATTGACAGCACCGCCCTCTTCCATCTCCCCCAGTCGACCGCCTCTCCTACAAAGCTTGAAGTCCTTTTCCCGCCCTCGCGCCTCTCGCGTCCATCATGGCGCCCACCGACCACGATCCCCTCCTTGTCCTTCGGCAGTCCATCTCGAGCAGCCAGCCCTTCATCCCGACCGCGTCTGCCGATGCAGCGGCGCCCGAAGTCCCTCTCTCCAAGGCCACGCACCTGCAGTTCACAGGGCTCTCCCTCCCCTTGCCGATAGACTCGCCCACGCGCTTCATCTCGAGCGACAAGCCCGTCGACCTGCGCAGTATCTACTTTGCCTGGCTCAACCGTGAGCTTGCCATTCCGGAATACAATGCCTCGGCGACAACACTCAACGACGACCTCGCCGCCAACGGGTCGAGCGGCAAGGTGCAGAATCTGGGCTTCATCGAGAGGCTAGATCTGATTACTTGGCTGGAAGGTGCCAGTGAAGAAAGCGAGTACATCAAGCCCTTGGCCGGTGATGCGAGCGCGGCGGCTGCTGGAGCGGCTCCGTCCTCAAAGACTGGTGCTGCGGCCTTGGCTGCGCAGGCGAGGTCCGGCAAGGGGACAATTGACCCGCGGCTGGCGAGCGTGTACGATGGCGAGCGCCGGATGGGCGACCGGAACACGGTCCTGAGGGGCATCAAACCCACGGTAAGTGAATCGATGCCTTACTTGGAGCTGCTTGTACGCCGTGTACTGGTGGGAACTTGGCTGACGCTGCCTTTAGGATTTTTCTCACGTCCGAAAACTCGCCATTCCCTTTATTCAAAAGAAGTCACAGTCCTCTTCCGCTATTGGCTCAACGCAGTCGCTCTCCATCAACCAAAAGGGCCCTTCCCGACGCCCTGACCCCATCATCCTGCTTTCTCCATCCGCCTCGTCTCTACTGCGCATGTCCAATGCCCGATCCTTCCTCGAGGACGGCAAGTTTGTGCCTCCTGATGCCGGAGCGTCCACCGCCTCGATGCTTCACGTCCAGCGCATCATTCCCGGCATCGACCCCAACCGACCTATGCGCTTCATCCTTGTCGAGGGGTCGGAGCAGTTCAAGCCCGAATACTGGAACCGCATCGTTGCGGTGTTTACAACAGGCCAGACGTGGCAGTTCAAGAATTACAAGTGGAGCAGCCCCAACGAGCTGTTCAAGCACACCATGGGCGTGTTCGTCGGATGGAGAGGCGACCTGCCGCCGGATAATATCCGCGGCTGGGGCCATCGTGTCATGAGCACCAGTGTAGACCGCTGGCGAGGCGAAGACGACGTTGCCTCGCGGTTTAGAGATAAGGAGGTTGTGGAGTATATTTGGAAGTCTATTGAGATGAACATGCGGAGCAAGGGATGGAGGAAAGACGCTGCCCCAGCGTCCATATAAGCCAAAACCCTGTTGGTCCTTTTGGCAAGGTTAAAAAGGATGGGAAATCGTGAGTGGTATCAAGGGGTTGGAAAGGATGAACAAAGATGCCCCAAAGGCGCGAGGCATTTGCCATGGCACAGCTAGGGCTATTTGGTGGTTTGGGAGAGAATGTACAACACAATCAGCACGTATACATTTTTCCTTGTTTCGTTTTGGAGCGACGGCGTTTTGGTTTTTTTTCTTTCCATTCACTCCTCTTTTCTAACAAGGGGTAGAAGAGAAGAGTGAAAGGACGAGTAAAAGTAAGATAATAAAGAAAAAGAAAATGAAAGAGTCGGTATTGTCATTTTTAGCCAATTGTGTTAACGAGTGTGATTGATGTAATCCTATTGGCCCTTTATACACAGTACTAGCGCTAAAACGCTGGTAAGTGTAATCTTTTGTTCACTTTCCATGACCAAAAGCATCTGCCTTTGCTTGCCATATATGTCTGCAGTGACTTTTCGAATGGCTTTGTCTCTTTATTTGTGATACGCAATATATGCTTGTCATTGATTACAGCATAATGTTTGTATAATCTCATGCGCCGACATGGCCTCTGGCAGCACATATGAGACAGCACCTCCCAGCTCACCACCATCGTCAATCCTCTTCCAATCGAGCAACAACAACAACAACAACAACAATGACTCTCCTGCCTTCGTCCTGCTCGACATTCCTCGCTCCCTAGAAGAAGCCCAAGTTCCCCCCGGCCACCGGCCCGCGGCTCGCATCGTCTCCGGGCCTCCCCCGCTGGAGCCTCTTGCTACCCCGGAGCCGCGCAATGGGGCGTCGGCGAGCCATTCGCCGTCTGCGGGAGCTCAAATTGCTGAATTGATGGCTGCGGCGGCTGCTCGGGGCGCGTTGGATGAGCTTCGGGGTCGGTATTCGGGGCCGTTTTTGCTGGACCGGGTTTGTCATTCTGCAGGGGAAGAAGGGGTGTCTGCTGTTGATGCCGGTGCTGATGCTACCGGTGGTGAATCGGCTGAGGCTTGTCGCATCGGGATTCCGGTTGGAGCTGAATATCTCCACGGAACGATCCAAGACTTGCGGCAGACATTCATCGACACGGCACCGCAGTTCAACCTCGTTGTACTTGATCCTCCGTGGCCCAATCGATCTGTTCGCAGGAAGAAGACGGGTAGTTACAACACTGCCTATAATCTCACGGATATCCAGCAGCTTCTCCTCAGCATCCCTGTTCCCTTACATCTTGCCCCCGACGGCTTAGTAGCTGTCTGGATCACGAACAAGTCTAGTGTTTTCGACCTCGTCACCTCTCCCAGAGGGCTCTTTGCGTCCTGGGGTCTAGAGCTGGTAACACAATGGACGTGGCTCAAGATCACTTCATCTGGCGAGCCCATGTTCGATATGGAGTCGACATGGAGGAAACCGTGGGAGACGCTCCTCATAGCAAAGCGGATCGGCGCAAAAGCTCCGAGCAGGCTTAAGCCTCGAGTCATTGTGGCGGTGCCCGACGTACACTCGCGGAAGCCGAGCCTTCGGTTCTTGTTTGAGGATGTTCTTGGGAGGGATTACGCTGCTTTGGAAGTGTTTGCACGGAATCTGACTTGTGGGTGGTGGAGCTGGGGGGATCAAGTGTTGCGGTTTCAAGCAGCGGAGCATTGGGTTCAATCTTGACGTTGATGTAATGTTAATGCCGTGAGATCGTTGTCCAAAGTAGAAAGAATTGACCTTGAGGCTGTTTTGTTCAAGTTCAAGAGTAATATACATAAGGTACATACATACATACATGCACATGCTATGCGTCCAAGTCGTACACTGGCTACCGAGTTGCCATCATCCCCTCTTTTCCTGTATGTTCCCAATAGAAGAAGAAAACCCCCAGTGCTCGCTCCCTCTATTTGGTATTCCGTTTTCCATTATTCCCTTTTTTTTTCTCAATTTTATTCCATTTCATGAAGTAGTCGTCGTCTTCTCCGCTGATTTCACAGCCTTGTCCTTGCCCAGAATCTGATCCCACCTAGGATCCAACACAACATTGTTCTCCCACTTGACCTCTCCCGCCAGCATCTTCTTGGCCAAGTTGCCCAGCTCCGCCCGCTCCTTGGGCACGGGCTCCTGGCTCTTGAGCGGGATCTGGAACCGCTGCCGCACGAGCTGCTCCTCGTTGCGCTTCTCAATCGTGTCCTCGCGCATCTTCCACAGCTCGTTGCTCCAGGGCTCCAGGTCCGCCGGCACCTCGGGCCACTGGAAGGGCCTGGCCAGCTCGACCGTCATCATCTTCTGCGGCTGCGGCCGGTACCAGGAGCGCGAGCTGGTGCTGCGCTGGGTGAGCGGCTGCTGCTTGACGTAGGACCGGACGGCGGCGACCTCGACGCCGTAGAGGTTCCACAGGTAGTCTCGCAGGTCAAACTTTGTGAATCGCAGGGGCACCTTGAAGCAGGCCTCGTTGGGCGGGAGGTGTTCTTTTCGGAGCATTGTGATGACATGGTTTGGCCTGTGGGGGAACTGGGTGGTGAGTTATTGCGCAAGGGGATTTCACGGGCTGCGGAGGTTTGGCGCACAAGAAAACTTGCTTCTGGCCCAGCTTGAAGGCGGGGAATTGGCGCGCGGCGGCTTTCACTGCCTCGGCCATGGCTGCAGCGTTGAATTGGGATCTGGTCGAGATGATGCTATACAGGCATCTCAATATCAAGTCAGTTTGCAGATCGGAGTTCGATGTCCAAAGTTTTGCCCATGTGGGGTCAGGATTGGCCGATACAGTGTTGCGATATGGGACACTGTGTTATCAACACTGTATCGCCATCGTCCCGCCATGTACTGTTTGTAGCTGTGTATTGCCATTGGATCTCAACCATGCAAAGCGCATGCATGATGGATAATTGGATTGGACGTTTCCTAAACAAGGGTCCTAGTCGTCGCCATATAGCCGTTGATATTATGAGCCAATAAAAGCTCACAAAGTTGGCTCAATATATCCCTCCATCCTCACCAATAGCAGCCGTTCATGATCGCCACGTCCTACGAAGGATTCAAGTGACATGTAGCCAAATAACCTCTCATTTCTGTCGGGACTTTTGTTGTGTGTAATTGTTGCGTATAATAGAAGCGCAAATCATATGGACATTATTTCTTACATCTATCATTCCAAACCTGTGGCTTAAATTGTTCTCCCTCTGTTCACAATCACCAGCCAGGAGCTAGATTCTACACTCGTACCTTGTCTCTTCAATTTGAGTCTTTACTATATCGCATTCAACATGGCAGTCTCAAACCCCGGACCTCAGATTATCTTGTACGATTTAGCTTGCACCAAAGACGTCTGTTTTTCTCCAGTCGTCTGGCGCATTAGACTGTTGCTCAATTATAAGCAAATTCCCTACAAGACAGTCTTCCTCGAGATGCCGGATATCGAGCCCACGCTCAAGGGGCTGTAAGTCTTCATCGTCTCTTTCTCAATGAATACCAAGTTTTATGCTGTGACCGACTCTTGCTTAGCCCCCTTTTGGCCCTTTTACTACACTCTCAATATACAAATATGCAACTTGAGCACTCCAGATAACATGGGAACACAGCGGCTTGCCTCCCCATGACCCTGCCTCTGGGAATTTCAACTACACGGTGCCCACCATCCACCATTTGCCGACCAACAAATACATAATGGACTCGAAGCCCATTTCGGAATTCCTAGAGTCGACATACCCAGAGCCTTCGGTGGCCCTCACTTCGGAACTGGGTACCGAAATCGAGACCAAGATACGCTCATTGGTAGCCCCAACCTTTTACAGGTCGGCAATGCCTCGCGAGGTTCACATCTTGTCACCACGAGCGCAAGAGTACTTCCGACGCTCTCGCGAGGGTCGGTTTGGAAAAACGCTGGAAGAATTGCTCGCGGGCGAAGAGGAGCGCTGGCAGGCGGTCGATGCCGATCGGCGTGCTGTTGGAGAGCTGATGCGGACAAACAAGGCGCTTGGGCCGTTTATACTCGGAGCTCGACCGAGCTACAGCGACTTCTTCATTGCGGGATCTCTTCAATCTGTCAAGGTGATTGACGAGGGAGTGTTCCAGAGGAGCGTGGAGTGCCCTGGCTTCAAGGACATTTATGAGGCGTGTTTGCCGTACATGGAGAAGAAGGACTGAGTGCTCTTTGTAGATGGATTCACTCGATGGGTGAAGACGAGTTGACTGGGCAGTGCGATGCAAATCTTGGCAATGGATAAATTGAGTCTCAGGTCTCTGCAGAATACCTATGAATCTGATTTCCTGCAAACGCAATTCCATGGCTGCTCGACTCACTGCAATCATTGACCCCTGGCTGCATGTTGCCATCCTGCCGCGGGCCATTATTAGAGCTGTCAACGTTAATGAATGAAAAATGGCGAGCTGTGCAGTCACAGCTAAACAGTGTTGTTTGTTCAGAAAGGACTTTGTCGAGTCTTGTTACGGATGTCAAAGAGAGAGATGCACGGCCGGCTCCCCCTTTGTCCGAATCGACTCTCTCTTTATACACTGAAACCAACAAATCGACGACATGAAAGCAATCGTTCAGGTTGAAAGAGCCATTGATCGATCCACCTCCGATAGAAGCTGTTCAAATGCTTCTAGTCTCATGCAACCTACATATATTCCGCCTGTTTGGAGGGCTCGGCTCCCTACAGCTGCAAATTGACTGCTGGCATCCTCACTGCATCGACGCAGCTGCCCAGCACTGCCAAATTACCTCCCACAGCACATTCATAGTGCCCACGACGCCCTATAATTGCATTCATCTAGCCAAGTTACCGAATCTCCCCCCCCAAGTCATCCATCCGCAAACGCACTTCGTCCACCCTTTGAAAAGGGACGTCAAACTCAGTCGTCAACACCGTCCTCGAGCAGCATGCGCAGTACCGAGAACTCTCTGACTCTATCATACACCCAAATACCCAATCATGGAGACGAAAACACAAACCATCTCGGCCTCACCTCAAAAGAGCCGTAGCAGCAGCAGCACCCCCCTTCGACGCAGAAAAGCCCGTCGATACCACAAAACCTCGCCCAAGAAACGCACTCCCACCCCCAGAAGCTCTCCCTACCGCTGCTCAAAGTCGCCCCGGAAAGTCCACCAGTCGCCGATGAGGCCATGGGGAGGCGAGGACGACGGCGAGCGGCTCGTCCACGGCGCGATCCTGGACAGCATGGAGACGGAGAAGAGGCGATATCTGGGCAGCCAGCGGTGGAACGGGCTGGAAGAGCGGCTGTTTGAGATTCTGTTCCTGCGACAGGAGATCCCGCTCTTGCCGCTGCACTGGGAGGTTGATTTTCGAGGCGTTCCCGTTTCGGGGGATTTGTTCTGTTACAGGAGGGGGGTGAAGCCGATTGTGTATGCGCACACGACTGGACCTATAGGCGGATTTCGAGGTAAGTAAGAAATTTCTGTTCCCTCTCCTTTATTTGCCTAGACGAAGCTTTTAAACTGACGCGGGAGGTAGCAACTTGGGCGCTATCACGACTCATTGACCTCACTGCCAACGTCCGCACAAACTGCCAGTCGGGTCTGCGTCGAAAGGTGCCCGAAATGATCAAGACAGCCTTGGATAAGTACCTCAGCTGGGCGGCTGAAGACGGAGGCTACAGCCATCTGAAGTACACCCCCAATGTCGCGGTCGAGATCGTCGATAGGAACGGCCAAGGTCGTATGTTGGCGGACTTTGTCGAGACACGCATGAGAGAGTTGGCACGGGCACACCGAGACTTGCTCGCCATCAAGACGGAGCAGGGGAGCTATTCAACTGACATGGATGTAGACATGGAGGTCGAGACGCAAATCAAGACTGAAGCAGAAGCCTCCGTCGAGCAGCAGCCCGGCGGCGGCAGAAGCAAGTCTTGGAGGACGTTTGGCGCACGGATGATGAACAAACTGTTCCAACTACTGCGGCGGCCCGTCATAAAGCCAGAATCCCACGGAGAAACATCCGTCATTGACAGCGGAGATGACGAGCCAAAGACGAGACGAGGCAACGACCACGCAAGGGGCAGAGTATACGTGAAGCGAGAGGAAGAAGCAGAAATCGCAATCAAACGGGAACAGTTTGACGATTCAGACGACGACATCACAATGGCAGACATTCCCATGGCTTCGACAACAACGCTCCACTCGTCGGCTCCTCCAACATCATACACTCGTCCGCCGCCCGTCGTGTTCGGCTTCTTTATCGTTGCTACCTCTGTCATTTTACTCACCGCCGACGCTTCAAAGGAAGACGCCGACATGAATATCAACTACCACGTAGACCTGAATTTCCAAGAATGCAGACTGGGCGTGTGGAATGCCTTGACGGTGGCGATTGCGACGTGTCTTGCGAGAGACGACATGATGAAGAGGATGGGGGACTTTGAGGAGGAGGGAGTTGTCGAAGAGAGTGATCCGGATGCTTGATTTTTCTTTTCTTTAAAGGGGTAGAGGCATGAGAAGAGAAGGTTGTTGAGGATACTGTTGCTGTAGCTGCCTGGGATTTCTGCGTGTGGCATTGATCTTTTTTTGATACGACGTCTGTTTGCATCTTGCTGCTTTTTTTTTGTCTGGTCTGGTTTGAGATGAGATACCTTTTGGTTGATGTTGTTTCCCCCGTGTTAGATAGTGGTATGTATAAATAAAGCTCCCCTTTCTAATGCATCAACCTACCTCTAATACAGTGATGCTTGACAAAGCAACAAAATACAAACTGAATGGCGAGCGGATGGTAGTAATAAAACATGTTGGAGATTTGGCACGTATGTCCTTCCCATGCCCTCTATCTATATCATATATCAAAAGAATGCCATCTTATCATCCCAGTTCTAAACCCCCTTAAAACGCCTCACACAAAGTGACCGGGTCCGCTCCAAATCCTTCCAATCAGTCCTCCGCCGTTCTTTTTTGTAAAACTTGAGTAGTCTTCTTCTTATTTCCATCGCCCCCTTTCTCCTCCCATCTAGTGAATTTATACATGGTGATATCGCCTCTCGATATTCGCTTCTCCTCTCCGCAATGCTGGGTGTATGTCTTCGCATCATAATGCTCACTGTCAATGTACATGAAAAGAAAATTAAAAATAGCAAATGAAGAAAGAAAACGAGCAAGCAGGAATATCTCTTCTTTTTTTTACAGTGCTGCTTCATTCTCGGGATTTTCCAGAGGCATCCAAACCTCCAGCTTGTGAAGCAGCCGCTGGTACAAGAAGAGCATGCAGCCGCTCTGGATAAAAGTCCACACGCCACGGGGCCCGACGCCGCGGAACCAGCCGCTCATACCCTCGGTATGGTAGATGACTCTCAGTCCGGTGAAGACGGATGACGTCTTGAGCGCGATGGCGCCGGGCCTGGGCCTATGCGTGCTTGGGGACGACGTGGATATCAGTCGCTTCTGAGGGTTGGGGTCCTTGGGCCGATGTGAATGTTCGGGCTCGGAAGGTATGTTGACCTGCGTCTGCAGGCGAGTCTTGACGACGTCGAGGGGACATGTGATGACGCCGGCGAGACCGCCCGCAGCGGCGCCGGTTAAGAGCTCCAGGGGCACGCCGATGTCGCGGCTCTGCTTGTACACTCTTGACCAAGCCTGGAACTGCTCCCAGAACATAAACTGTAGCGCGGAGAAGGGTAGGTCTCGATACAAGGTGGCCTTGTAGCCGTGGAAGAGCGCAGAGGTACCCTCTGTTCGGATGATTGTGCGTGCGGCGTCGAGGGTGCCGCGGTAGTTGTAGCCGGAGACGAAATGGGGGTTGTTGTAGCGTCCCTGCAGTTGCAGTCGGGTTTTGAGGACTTCGGATGGCACATAGACAATGGAAGCCGCCAGGTCTCCCAGGAATCCTGGAGAAGGGGCAAGGTTAGTTTCGCATGAACAACGAGGAACCGCAGGTTTGTTCCAATTGTGACTCACCCGCCGAGAGATAAGCGAGATGGTGATTAAGGCCGTGATCTATCAAGAACCGCTTGCTCCATTCGTATGTGCCAAAAAACATGAGCGTGCCTGGAAATGAACCGCTCAGCGCTGGGAGCCAGCCTCCGTACAAGCCCCTCGCAATGCCCTCCTGCCGCCAGATGGTGTGGTAGGACCGCCCCAAGGAAGAGTATTTCGGAGGGAAATGAGGATCTCCCTGCTGTCGCGTCTTGACGGTATCCAGTGAATGCATCAGCATATCACCGGTTGAGCCTCCAAGGCCTCCCGCAATCATTGCCTTGCAAGATCGAACCATTAGTCCTGAAAACACACATATAAAAAGGACCCCTCATTGCAAGAGCCCAAAATAAACCACAACGTCATAGCCCGGAACAGCAAAGGAACAAAGAAGGAGCACCAACGTGAATATATGGCGGCCGGCCCTCAGCCTCGACATCTTGGCCCTGCATGGCGTGAACAGATTGGCTGTCGGACGAGGCTATCGAGAAATGGCCGGCATGGCGAGGCTCCAGGGCAGTGTCACGGCCTGCCGCCGCAGTGGAATCGCTGGATGTCGCGCCGTCGGGCTTTGCGGTCGCAGAGTTGAAGCCGGCGAGGGGGAATTGCGAGGAGCTGGAGAGGCCTTCGGACATTTGAGAAAGGAGGGAAAAGAGCGCCCAATTGAGAGAACTCTCGGCTTTGTCTAGGTACTATGCGAAAAGAGAAGAAATGACAAAAGAAGAAAAAGAAGAAGAGTAAAGAAGGAAAAAAAAAGGGTCCTCGGGGAAAAAAAGAAAAAACAACAGTCCGGCGCACGACAGCGCAAAGTCGCAACTGGGAGCAAAACTCGTCTCCCCTTGTTTTATGACGAGAATGAAACAAGCGGGAGAGCGAAAATGCGATGGCGAAAAGGTCGAATTCAACGGCGAAGCCTCTTTCCAGGGTCTCGATGCCTTGGGCGATCGCGTGGGCTCCCGAACGCTCGCTGAGAACTTTTTGCCCTGAGGCTCCTGATAGGGCGGTTTTGGTGGTTGGGCTGCGCCACACGTGCTGATCCGCTGTGGCGTGACCGGTGAATTGACGGGGTTTTGCTTCGGTCAGCGAGCCATGACGTTGAGTGCCGTACATATATATATATAGTATTCAATTAGATGCTATAATTGATTGATACAAGTGGTATTTGTTTCCAACTAATGATACATTCATCTGCCCAAAAGACGCCGCCCAAATGCATGTGTAGCAGCCCCCATCATACTCGTACATGTACACACTCCCCTGAGGTATCCCGCACTTGATCACTCCACCAAAGGCCTGTCATGCTCCCACCACTGGACGGGCCCAAACTTCTTCAACGGATACACGATATGCGTCACTCTCCCTGTCAGCAACCTCTTTGAAATCGGTCCATACGTGTTGCTGTCCAGACTCGAGCCCGGCGGACCATCTCCCTCCACCCAGACGTGTCCCTGCGGTATCCTGACCGTTGGAACGGGATACGGCTTCTTTGTCTTGATGACATCGCCTTCTAGGGCGACAACCCTCTTGACTGCAATCACCTCGGGATGAAAAGGGCTCCTGCAATAAGACGATTGCATCAGTACATTCCAGTCTCGTAAACATCATACATCGTAGCGGCCGTAATTCATCTTCACACTGAAAAACAGATTACAACAAACTCACCTCAAAGTCACTATCATCCCTCTCTGCAAATCCTCCTGCGGCGACCACTTGTAGTTCAACACGACGTCCCTCCGCAGCGACGAATCCCTATCCGCATTCATAAACGGATACATTGATGACCCGTCCACAACCGTCAGCTCGGCCACGTGCAGGTTGAACCACGCAATCACCGGTATCCACGTCGCAAAGCCGATGAGGTTCAGCGCCGTCGTCCGGGAGAAGCTTGGAGTGCCTCCGGCTGCGCTACCTCTTATTCGTGCCCATAGCGAATTGAGCGCCATGGAGGTGCTCCCGAGGGATACCGCAGTGAAGAAGAAATATGAGGACCAATACAGCTTATATAAATGCCGTCGCAGAGCAGTGAGCAGCTCAGTAGATCAATCCATAAAGAGCGTTGACAATCTTAGAAATAGCTTAAGCCCTTTGCCAGTACTGATTTGGGAAAAAAGTTGCTTAGTGGTGGGGTTAGCTCATCCCACAGTAGAGCCTCAGTGACCTCTTCACAAGTGCATTTAAACACCAGATTAACATGTATTCGGAGTCAAACCCAGTCCTCAGTCATCATGTCTACGGGCACAATACATGGCGCAATTTAACATTGTTGATTGTTTTTATGACTTTTTTTCTTTTTCATATACTTGGATTCTCCACGTAAATCAGACGTCGCGGAGTCTGCCAAAATCTACCCCTTACAAAAATGCCGAGCTCCACGGCTTTTCCACCGTCCGTCACGCAAAACGACGCCATTACCCGCCACAAAAGCTTCCTAAACCAAATTCTAGGCTCATGCCTCTCATTTTAATACGAGCGCTGACGGCTTTTTTCCTTCCTCTTTTTCGTTTGTAAAAGATGGTATCCGCTTTCCCCCGGTCCCAAGTGTAGAACCGCAGTTTCATCGCTGTTGGCATAGAGCTGTGAGACGCTTAGATTGTCTCGGGAATGTTGTCGTCGCTGTCGCTGACACTCTCGTCACCGCTGACTTCGGCGTTCTCGCGCTCTCTCTTCTCCATGAGTGCCTGTAGCTCGGCATCATCGCTCTCGGTAACGGCCTTGGGCTCCATCTTGACGGTGAGATTGCCGCCAGCTGCTTCGATGCTGGTTCGGATATCGACAATGGCCTCCTCCAGACGGGTGATGCCCTGTGCCTTGTCGGTACATGTGCTAGTAAGCACGTAAAGTGGCGGCGAAACAAGTCGGACCTTGACCTGCATCGATTCTGTGTTCTTGGCCTCGGCGGTTCGCAGGGCAGTCTTGACAGCGTCGATACCCTCATAACCGAAGCAGGTGACTTCGACGTCGGCACGGACCTTGGTGGGCTGAGGAGTGAGTCGCTTGCTGATGTACAGCTTCAGCTCGTCGTCGACAACCTGGTTGGGGAACTGAATCTCCTCCCACACCTCGGGGTTGCTACATCCACGTTAGTCTGCTACTCATATAGAAAAGTGTAGAATGCTTGACTCTGGCCACGTACGTGATGGACAGCTTGAAGGCGTCAATAGCGTGGCCGTATTTGCGGTTCAGAGGCCAGGCTATGCTCTCGTATAGAGACTCGATGGGAGTTTGGGTCTTTTCGGCAACGTGTCGCATGATGGAGTGGACCATCTTGCTCTTGTTGTAGCGCTCCTCACACTTGACGATATCCTCGGGCGAAACACGTCGTTTTGACAGATCGATGTATCCTGTGATTTAATATGAGCCTCGTTTTCCATGATCTGACCTAGGGACCGGCGATAACCCACCCTTCTCCTTGTCCACACGGAGAACCACCACAACTTCGTTGCGTCCGACTCGGATCAGCTTCTGGATACTTCGAATACGTCTTCGGGACAGCTCAGAAAGCAGAATCATGCCGTCTATGTTGTCGTACTCCAGTAGCTTGACGTAGGCACCCATCTCGGCAATCTATCCATTGTTTCGATTTTTTGTCAGATTTTCCGTGCATTTCTTTCCGCCTCTCTCTCTCTCTGGAATCCGGAGTGAAAACCCACCTGCTTGACATTGACCATCACGAAGCTGTCAATCTCCGGATACTTCTCCTCGTAAAACCGACAGTTTGTTAAAGACATCTTGGCGGTGTTGTTCGACGATACTCTGGGGAAATGGGAGTCGGTTGGCGAGAAGAGGATAATAGGAAGTGGGGGCTGGCTTTTTTATAGGACCCGAAACTTTCTCTCGTAGCTGCTCACGCGTGTGTTCAAGGTGATCGCTCGGAAATTTGCTGAATTACTCGAAAACGGCGGTCGGACAGACTTCCAGGGCCACGGGGCTCGTTCGACGTCGACTCGTAGGAAGGACAGAGCTTCTGTATACGCTACGTTTCTAAAAGATTCGAAGTGGGATGAGGAGTCACAATTTTGATAGTATTTTGCGCTTGAGCCAAACCTTCGTGGCGGGGTGGTTGTGGCTCATGCTTCGGTCGATAACGCCCAATGCCCACGCCACAGCCATGCTTCGGGCTTATCTGCACGTGACCTCCAAAGTAAACATCCAAAGCTTCCATCTTGGAAGGAGTTGATGAATCGTCATAGCAGAGCATGGGCATTGGCAATGGCTCCAGGTACGTCCGCGGCGGTGTCTAGGAATTGCTGCTTGATTTTTTTTCAAAATGGATAACTGACAAAGGGTTAGCAACGCAATACGAGCTCTCACCGCCCCCCGGCGACGCGGTATCGTCCATCGCATTCGCGCCCGACTCAGGAACGAAGCTTCTTGTCTCATCCTGGGATAACAAGGTGTACTACTATGACATTACAAACGGCCCAGAGGCTTCAAGCCTCGTCAACGCATACGAGCACCGTGCTCCAGTTCTAGACGTCTGCTTTGGTGCTGACGACAATGAGGCCTTCACCGCGGGCATGGACTGGACGGTCAACCGGTATTTGCCAGCCCCCGATCACGAAGTCGGTGACAGTTGAGCTACCTGCTGACCATGGAATGACAGCCTCAATCTCGAGACCGGAGAATTAACTCCCCTGAGCAAGCACACCGCCCCCGTTCGCCGCGTTGTATACAGCAGATCTCACGGTATCCTCGTCTCTGCGTCTTGGGACAGCACTCTCAACCTGCACAACCTCAATGACCCTTCCAGCACCCCCATTACCATTACCCTTCCGGGCAAACCCCAAGCCCTAGCTGGTAGCCCCAGCAAGGTTGTCGTTGCCATGACGGGCCGCATCATCAACATCTACGACATCAATTCCATCGTCGAGCTCTTCCGTACCGGCAGCACCGAGCTTAAGCCCTGGCAACAGCGCGAGTCGTCTCTCAGATACCTCACTCGTGCAGTGTCCTGCATGCCCAACGATGCCGGATACGCCACCAGCAGCATTGAGGGCCGTGTTGCGGTCGAGTGGTTCGAGGATACCGCCGAGTCGCAGGCCAGGAAATATGCATTCAAGTGCCACAGACAAGCAGCCCCCGACGGCGATGGAGACATCGTTTATCCCGTCAACGCTCTTGCGTTCCACTCCGTCCACGGAACGTTTGCGTCGGGAGGCGGTGACGGCACAGTGGCTTTGTGGGATGCAGAGGCCAAGAGGAGGTTAAAACAGTATCAGAAGTTCCCCAATAACGTTGCCGCCCTGGCGTTCTCGAATGACGGAAAGTATCTAGCTGTTGGAGTGTGCCCTGGATTCGAGACTGGACAGAACGACTACAGCGGCGCTGGACAGACGTCAATTTTCATCCGAGAGCTGGGCGACAACGAGGCAAAGGGCAAAGGCGCTAAATGAACGACCATGATTCGCGAACAAGAGGCCAGTCCGAGTCGGCGTTGGGGTGGGATATAGGATATTTGTATTTGATGATAGCCATGTGACAGCTGTTATGCACAAACCAAAATAGGTAATGTAGATACCCATTAATATAATGAGATGGTTACCAATCTCAACTCGGGTCATCTCCCTCACCGTCGTGCCCATGTCACACATTAGCTCTTAAAGATGAAGCGATGGATTACTGTTTACTATTCTAATGCAACTAACTCAAATGCTTCAAGCAAATTATACCCAGTTCAAGGGTGCATATCCCTAACCCCCTCGTTTCTCATTACCCAAATACTGGGATAACGGCCAAAAATATTTCGCCTTTTCCTCTCATTCACCAGCCAGGGCCGGTGCCAGTATGAATACCATGCTCACAATGGATCTGCTGAGTGTTCTGGCGTCCTGGCAACCATCTCCAGCACGACGACCTAAAGCGGACGCTCTACTCTCCTATTTTTGTCGGTGCAATAGCCTGCAGAAACAAACAGCTTGTTAGATCTCAAACATCATTGCTGGATAGTGTCGAAGGGGGCAAAACTGACCTTGGGTTCCGAGACATATTCATAGTGAGCAGCAGATTCAAGAAGCCAAATCTTCTGCTGGGATGGACCAGGTGCTTTACCACCCCACATCATGTTGTGAGGGAATCCGAAATCGAAGGGGTAAGCACTTTCAATCTCTTCAATATCTTCCTCAGTCAACTGCAGGGTGAGGGCCTCAATGTTGTGCTTGAGGTGCTCAATCGTCCTTCCGCCAACAATGGGGAAGACGTAAGGGGTCTTTTGAGTAACATATGCCAGAGCGACGCTCGTGAGAACCGTGTTCTTACGCGCAGCAATCTTTTCAAGCACCTTGCTGACCTGAATGTCGACTTCAGTAGCCTGTACTTTGCGTCCGACTTCGGCCTTGCGCTGCTCTTCCGTCTTGAACTTGCCTGAGCCGAGTGATCCCCAGGGGGCGAGAGCCATGCCCTCGTCCTTGCACATGGGGATGATGTCGCGCTCGAAATCACGGTTGGCTGCTGACCAGAGTCCCTGGTAGACGGAGAATTGACGCAGCCCGTGGTTTCGCGCATATTCGTTTGCTTTGCTGTTATCAAAACGTCAGAAGAATAGATGGCAAAGACGAACTCCGTGCATTCTTACCTCACCACCCAGGCGGGAGCGTCGCTGATGCCCAGATACAAAACCTTGCCAGACGCAACAAGGTTGTTCAACGACTGCATCACCTCCGGAATTGAGGTACCAAAGTCCCACCAATGCACATAAAGCTATGATGGATTAGCATCATGGTCCAGAAACCAATGATACAGCGTAGATTGCCTCACCAGATCGATGTAATCGGTCTGCAGCTTCTTCAGACTGGCTTCAACAGATACGTTGAGACTTTTTGTTCCGTTTCCGGTGAAGTTGGCCGCGATATGAGGACGAACGGGTCCTAATTTGTAGCAGGTAGTGTACTTTGTTGCAATAACTAGGAAATATATTTAGTGAGTTGATGTTGGACGATGAGCAGCTTGGTCTCTAATGAGACATACCCATCTCATGGCGGTTTCCTCTCTTCTTCATCCAGTCGCCAATGATGGCTTCGGACTCCTCGAACTGGTAGTTGTTTGAGGTATCAATGAAATTGCCCCCCTTTAGCGAGATGTCAGCACTCGAGCAAGAAGCGTTTTGTGCAAGAGACAAAGATCAAATCGGCAATCTTAGTGTTCTCACCTGTTCGTAGAAAAAGTCCAAGATGGCTTCCGAGGCCGCCTTGTCGCAGTCTCCCATGAAGTCCTTCCTATATTACATGGTCAGCAACGGGTATATTTTCGCATACTTAGCATTAAGTCAACTACTCACCAGTTTGAACCAAAGTTCATGGAGCCCAAGCATAGCGGGCTGACTCTCACGGAGGCATTTGGTGACAGCAACCGGTAGCGGTTGAGCGGGCTCACGGGAGGAGGAGGACCAGGGAAGTAGCTCATGTTGACGAGATGATGTGTATCTTTCCTTTTCTTTCCTTTTCAAACTTTTTATCTCCTAGTAACGTGATATGATGAGGTTGCGGGAATGTGCTTTACTGTCAGAGGAGAAGGTCGGTTGAGGATTGGAGATGAGTGTTGAATTAGTGGCGAGGAGCTGCGGTGCTTTATAGCTGCAAATGCTGCAAACGCAGGATGCAACAGCTGCTGCTCGCCAAGCCCGTGCAAGACGGTGCTCTGGCCAAAATGGCTCATGGCGGACTTGAGCCACGCAAGATGGGCAATCGCACTCGAGAGTTGCAACGAGATTGAGGCGATCCAAGCGGGCAGCTGTTGTGGGTGTCAATCAACAGTTGCAGCAGCAACAAGTACATGTACATGAGTTCAATGTTCCTTGCATGCAACAGACAAACCAATCGCAAGCAGACGTCTATTGCATGTACAACGGCTTGTGCCCTGTACCAAACCCCGAGACAAAGGTTCCCGATCCTTCAAAAATCCCAAGTCCGCACAGCCCTCGGTCAATCTCTTAATTCCATGCGAGAGGTTGCATCTCAGCTCCGTCCTAAAGTCCGAATTAGAAATGCGACGTTTCTCAAAGCGCGTCCGGATGGAGCACCTCGGGCCGCCAAACACCGGGACTTGGTGATATTTTCGGACTCGAGGAGCGGGGTTGTTGGTGGCGGAAGCTCATGTTTGTCTCGACAAATCCCATAAAATGCTGCCATTACAAAACACAACCGGCGAGTTGCCCGGCTTTAGTCTTTGTCCGGTCCCCCTGAAATGCACGGTGATGCATCAACTCCGCTGCTGAACAGACGTGGCGTATGTATCGACTGATCATGGGTACAATCTGCCTAATAGGACGGACTGCATCCCGTGTAAGAGCCCTCAGACATGTTGGTGTTATATGTCACTACTTGAACTACTGCAACCCAAACCGGGACTATAGACTATCCACGGTACCTTTTCAATGCCGAAGTACGAGGCCAATGTCGCCCGTCGCTATTCCCAGATACAGACGCACATCACCACTCTCCAACATAACATACTATTTCCGGAAAACAGAAAGAGGCTTGCATCTGTTTGGGAACCAAGTGGCTGCGAAATCGCAACACAAGGACTCACTTCAGCCTATCGCCATCGAAACTGGCCCAAAACGGATAATATTGCATGCAAACTAACTGTCGTGCCATCCACACACACAGAGCAATTGAAGCGACGAATCAACAGGAACTCCGTCAACGGAAAAGCTACAGTGCCTGGCAACTCAACCGGCGGAAAAGCCATGGTTTTACAAACAATACTTCAGGTATAATGAACAAATGCGCCTCTGTCGCTAGTTTGTATGTCACTCGGATAATATCCAAGCCATCTCTTTCGTCTGGATACGATTGTCGTTAGGGACGTCGATAAGTGTTGGCCATAGGGCCATCATCATCCCAGCTCGTTCGCTATTGAACAACCTCATTTTGGTGAATCTGTATGAGGACTTAAATATTCCCTTGGACACTCTTACCGCCATATAGTCTTGCTTTGCAATTGTTGAGGCTGCCAGCTTTAAGCCTGATGTCCCCCGGAGTACCTTATAGCTAGCATTAAGTTTAGTCGGCTTCCTAAACTTTGCGTTTTGAGATGCTGCTAGAGTCTCATCCAGCTTGAAGACTGGCTTTGTGAAGCGAGACCTCGATATCTCATTGGGCCAGAACTACAGACTATCTTCTCTGTAAGTAGCTTCAGCCAGCTTCGCATCCTTGTCGCAAGTTTCTCCACAGTACTATTCCCGTCGGCAGCTTACAGAGCTGGCTCGCTATTGTCACTCCAGCAGGTCCGATTCTCAGGCCGAGTGGTATATCCTCCAACGCTTGGAACGCGAGGGCCGATTCCGGCACATACCGTGATGTCAGCGTCGCAGATCGAATTACATCGAGACTCTTCCCTTTTGTAGATATCCGTAGCTTGTCATATCCAAAGCAGATGCAGAAGCCGAAACCTGATATATTTGATATGCTATTGCTCTCTCGGCTCCATTGGCCCAAAAAGGTTTGCCAACCTCAAGTTTACCTTGTCCATCCACACTCATTGTTTCCATGTCTGTAGCTGCTTTATGCCTCACGGGTCGGTTACATATCATTGGGTAGAAAAAGGCTCTATTTCAACGGCTGCCTTGTTGGATATGTAGATCCATCGGGCAGTCTAATCACTTGTAACTAGGTACTGAACCCCATAACAAATGATTATAGCTAAGCTATTTGACTCAGTGCAGAGAGTGGCACATAGTTCAATGCCCATTTGGGTTCAATTGTCAGGAGTGGGCCGCCAAAGAGCAGGTAGCCGACCATAGCATTGCCAGGAACTAATCTGATCATTGAACTCGGGACGTTGAGCGGTGAGTTCATCATATCCAGGATAAAGAGAGTCAAAAGATGGGCCATTACAATTGTAATGCCTATATCCATCAGTAATTGTTCTTTACCGTTGAATTAACAAGAGACTGCGACTTACAAAAAGAAGCGACAGTTTCCGGCCTCTTTATTCGGTTGTAGGGAGGATATCTTGTCGTTGTAGCCATCTGGAACGTTGACTTTGAGATGGATCAGCCAACCATATCATTGTTTAGTGATTTACGGCATTAGCTCTGTGCGCATTAAGGAGAAACTTACCACATTCATTAAAGTTAGATGGCACAGTGTCACAAGGGGGGCCAAAGTTCGCGTCTTTACAGACACGGACTGAAGGGAATAGTCTAATGATCACTGGAGGACTCGTCGGGGTGGTTGACACTGCTCCAGCGAGAAAGGACACAATCATAGCAAGCCTGGAAAGCTCCATTTCGGAAAGGTATTGATGAATTGCAAGTATAAGTGCTTGATAGGGTCTATTCGTAAAGGTGAAGATTTTCCTGAGGTGCTCCAGTCACTAAATTACAAGCGAAGTCGTCGCTCAATTTATACATTCAAGTATCACACTATCGTACGTAGATCCATCACCAAGCTGAAGTATTTTAAGACAGGTGCCAGGGAATCCTCATGGTACTCCGAAGGTGACATTCCTATGCTCCTTCCAACATGATTGGTTGCAACGGTTAGGATCTGAAATGTCTGAGAATACGAAATGTTCTAGAGCATATAACCTTGCAGTACACTTTGAGATGAACAGATTTAACGTAACACTATCAAATCCTTCAAAATACCATTGGTTTCCTAGGTTTGGATTTGGAACATGGCTTAGGAGAACCATTCCATAGACTGTCACAGCCTGGTGTCATCGAATTATAGGAATAGAAGAGAGCTAGACCTATCGTTTTATGCCTATTATGCATCAGCTATTTGAACGTAGGGAGAGCCCAGCTCACATTCCAATAGTAACCACGTGCCGCCGTCTCTTCCGTGGTGAAGTATAGACAAAATTCACATAAGCCGTCCAACAGGGCTCCTTTTGGATGACAGCACTCGTGCAGGTGAAGGGTACAGTGCGGATAGAAGTGGTCTTCCCAACGACGCCATCTAGGGACTATCTTGAGCCAAGCAAAGACTTGTTTAGGCTTGTTAGGTGCAACAGTGCTCAAATGGAATGAGTAAAGAGTAGAAATACTTCTACGGGTAGAGTAGATACAGCATTGCCTCTGGACGTTGCGGATGAACGGACGATTCTGCATGGTATTACGTTTGTGATATCAGATCACCTTTTATGAAACAGCAGCAGAGAATTAACACATGGTGGAATTATTTTATAGCAGGATTACAAATTTAATCTCCTTTCTTCTTTTTAGATTGTGTGGTTGTGTAAGTGAATCCAGTGATTTGGTATAGTCGCTGTGTGTATGGTAGCCTCATTCTCAACAATCGGCTTTAGTTGTCATCTTTGAACCAAACCAGTAGTTCACCAGTCCAATCTAATTAAACACTTCTTCATCTTTTTTTCTCACTATTTATGCTCTGGCAAGCTTCTTCATATCTCATCATCACCCTTCGCCTCTAATGTCGGACTTATTGAGCGACGGGGGTACGTACCGATGTGCTCCAAGCCTGCACCACACTTTGGCGGGGTGAGGTACGTACCCCCACAGCTGCCAGAACCATTGAAATTCTCCCACTACGAGGTATTGCCGAAATAGTTGCTCCATCATGCCATGTCCAGAAATCTTACGATAGCTCCGGACAAGATCAAACCGCACTTCAACACCTTGGATGCGCCCAGAATCGCCCAATCCGCCCAATCCCAGAAGCTCAGCTGCAGCTATGGGCCGTCGAAATGGCTTCCACTCCTCCCGTGCCCTCTAAAGCGGCGCTCAATGCCCTGCGCGGCGTCCTCTTGACGACTTCATGTTCCGTCGTCTTCCTCGCCGAAGAGCGTCGCCGCCGACTCAAGATTGCTCGCGCCGCCATTGATAATGCGCGCAAGCTGCATATCGTCAAAAGCAACCGGGGCGCCGTTGCGCTGAGCGAAAGCTGGGAGGATAGACTGGCTGATCTCGGGGATGAGGTTTTATCGCTGCCGTCTGCTTCACGCCCCAAGAATCCCTATCGAAGACGACGTCGGAGCAACTCTTCCATTGCTCTGCCGAGCGGTGGAGGCGTCGATGTCAACAGAATCCCATCCGATCATCGTGAAACTGCTAGTGGGATTGCGGCTCCCGGCACGGAACAGAATGCTGTCCAAGAGGGACAGAAAGCCAACTTCGGACTAGATACGGCCAGGCTTCTTCTCCCATTGGCTGATATCCGGCAGTTGGATGTGTCGTTCAAATCTTTAGCAGGTTCTGCAATACCAGGTCTTCCGCTGCGTTCTAGGGAAGAGGACTCGCACAAATTGGACAAGGATGTGGATGCGAGGGTGAAGGTGTCTCTGCATAGAACTACCCTACGCTCTCTGGGCTCGAAGATTGGCTCGGCATCTTTTCATGAGCTTCTCCGGCCAGATTCTTCTGCTCCGGCCCGCCTATCTTTGTCAAACATGCCGGCTCAGGAGAGCACCACTCAATCGCGCCATATTGGTAAAGTTGCAGAGCTCGAGCAAATCCTACAGGACTTAGAGATGGGCCAGTCAACACACGCTTCGACGTCTGAAATGATGGATTTGGCCCTTGTCCAGCTACAAAGTTTATCAGAATCACGGCCTACAACCCCTACATTAAGCAGTCTTGTCAAATCAAACGGATTGCGGCTGCTGAAAATTACGATTGAATCCGAACCTACCAAAACAGAAACCGTTCTTACAGCCCTACTCCCAAAGTCCAAAGACCCTATTCAGATCTTGTCACCTCTAACAAAGTGGCTATGGGAGAAGAAGGATAAGAAAGGCTTAGAGCGACTTCTACAACTCCTCTCTGACCGCAAACAAGCACGGTTCTGGATGCATGGCATGACGCTCTATCGGGTGCTTTCTGGTCTCGACGAGGTCATGGGGAGCTTCAAGGATATCAAACACTTGTATCGACTTCTACAAAGTGCTGGACTGTACCAGGGAATTGTTGTGCCTCCCAATATCGAATACAAAATACGTCGTCTTATGGTATCCAAGGCTCTGAAAGCAGGAGACGATGCCTTCGCTCAGGAAGAGATGAAGAGCCTTTACGAAACGAATCCAGATGCAGTCAAAAGCGATATAAAACTCCAAAGCAGGCTAATTGTGCGGGAAGCTGCTCTTGGCCACTGGGAATCAGTCCGCAATGGCATAGAGGCGCTTGAGAGTGCTGACGATACCAAGCCAGACGACTTACGATACATGATTAGCAAAATCACAGATGTGTTTGTGCAGACTTGCTCCTCGGAAGGGCTTGAGGCTCTACTTAGGAGATTTGTGCGCAGCTACAGAATACCCCTCAGGTCCAGATGGGTCAACCTCGTCTTGGACCAGCATGCAGGCCGACATGATCTTGAGTCGATGTTTTCGTGGCTGCAGTTCTGTCATGATGCCGGATTTCAGATGGACGACACTTTTATGCGGCGATTCTATTCCGGCTGCCGCAAATACTGGAGCTTCTCCGACAAAACTATAACTGATCTACATCAAAATCTCCAGGGATTGTCGCCGGCTATCTCGAACTTTTCACCCAGCAAAGCTGATGGAAAGGGCTCGAGTGACTTGTCACTTCCTTTGCTCGAGTCACGTCACTGGTTGTCTGAGGCTGACGCTTTCGAGTGCATGGAATGGCTCTCTGCTCAGGATGAATGGGAGCGCGTCTGTGAAGCGTATAACCGACTACAATCAAGCGAGTTGAAGCCATCCGTCCGCTGCCTTCGTCTAGCAGTCATAGGGCACATCAAGAGGCAAGATGGAAGCATTGATGAGGCAGCATCGCTTATTGACGAAGCTCGCGGGAAAGGCCTCGATGTGACGGAGGCTCTGACGCCTCTTCTACTAGCAAGGCTTGAGAAGGGGGATGACGCCGGCGATTTGATCAAGCAGGCTTTGCGTCGCGGCGCTCGCATCCACGACAGTGTGTACAACAAAGCTGCGCAGATCCTCTCGGCCAATGGTGATTTGCGAGGCGCTGCCACCATGTGCGAGGTAGCTGCCAGAGAAAACGGTAACGGAGAGCTATTGTACAGCGAGTACAACTTTTCCAACCTGGTCTTTGCATACACCGGCTCCGCTAGCTACAATGCCTTGAAGTCTATCCTGTCCAACTTCACGTCGGAAGTCCAGTGGTGGCGTGGCAGCCGGGCCTGTAAAGAGAGCATCAAGCTGGCCATGAAGACAACGGCGATGCGAGCTGTGGTACATCCCAAAGAGAAGAATGATCACAAGGATGCTCTCTTCAAGCTCGACGAAGCTCTCATTCATGTTAAGAAGTGCCGCTCAACCAAAGATGATCGAAGGGCGGTGACGGAAGCATTCATACGGGTGTTTAGACCTTTGGCAGCCGAACCGGAACAGGATCCCGCAGATGCACGGAAGCCAAACTTGGCTACGGCGGAGATGTCACTGCCAGAGCTGTCGGAAACAAAGACTTTCCAGAGATCGGTTCTGGTGGCTCGTCAAGGACTAGCAGTTGCCGGGGAAGCATGATGAAGAGGGGGATGGCATGTATATACATGATTTATATTAGTATAACCGTACGAAAAACTATGTAGTCGACTAAAATCATCTACATACATGGCAAATCAAATGCACTACAAACTATGGGTTGAATCCGGAACGAGAAGTGCGTCTTGCAATGTGATAGTGTCGTCGCCATGAATTTATCCAGCATGACGCCCCGTTCGTCATCCGAACAAACATGGCGAAAATACAAACTAGGGAATACTCTCGGTTCTTCTGCTTTTAACAATATACAAGTAACAGCTTAGAAGTATACGTTAAACGCATCGTCTCACCAGGGATCAATAAATAGATGAAATACCCGACGGACATCGCAAAAGAAAGACAGAGCGACGTTCTAAACGGTGTCATTGGGGGTACAACGACGACCCATGGCAGTTTACACACATTTAATATGTCTATGTTACAAACTTGGATGTATTAAATGCTCTTTACATTTTACATCATATACATCACGCATCATCACGATGATAAGATCTTATATTGTATTCAGTGACAGCACAAATAGAGGGCATTGTCATTCTAAGATGAACGATTGTGTTCAATGATTGCATTCCTTCAGCTTAATACTCTCTTTTGATGGTTGCCATACAGTTTCTAATCAGGCAAACAAAGTTAATACAAAGGTTAATAATCCTCCTTATTCCGCATCCAAAAAATTTCCGAAATATAATTTCTGTATTTTTAATTCATCTTTTATTCATCATCTTTTCCTATTTCTTTTGTTTTTTTCTGTTTCTTTTTTCTATTTCTTTTCCATTTCTCCGACATACATTAATCATGCAGCATCCCATCTCAATTCCTAGTCTTGACACGTCCAAAAGATCCCCTCGCATCGGCAATCAAATCTGAGCCCGGCCAACTCCCTCTCAAAACAAAGGTCTCGTGATGGACGATCCAAAGTCTTTGACGGAACAATCCTTCTCCTACTTTTAGCTACCGTGAAACAAATTCGCATCTCAGTCTCTCTCCCGGGCCTGTAATTTAGATGCTCATTCTCGATTGGAATTGAGTGTCCGAAGGGATAGGGTTACATATGCAGATAGCAAAACTTGGCAAGGGTATTTCGGCATCGTCGGAATGGTGCTATCCGGGGTCAATCATGTTCGGCATCTTTTTTGCAAAGTCAATCTCGGTGGTTTTCGGTGTTGTACTTCGTCTTCGTCATTGTAGAGTATCATGTGAATGAATATTATACTCTCGCCCAAAGTTCTATGAACCAGAACTAAGTTGGCCAGTAAGAGGACAGAAAAGGCAACTTATAAAAACAAAAACAAAAGGTAGTAATACTCCTTCGCACCGCAAGTGCCGAATAAGGCGTATGCAAGTCGACCATTAGTTTCAAAGTCAACATTAGAAGAAACAACTAGTTTGTACCAATTGAATGGTAACGCCAGACCATGATCCGCCAAGATTGAATCGTCCAAGAACGCCATCTTCATTTATCTCATTCAATAGTCCCCCGAGGCTGCATGAAGTGCAGAGCCGCAATCTTCAACGGTCCCTGTTTCTACTTGCTTTTGTTTTCCGCATCCCCCATCTCATTCAGTGTATTGTGTGCCCTTCTAGCCTCCTCCGGCGATCCGCCAAGTAGCTTCGGCCAAAAGTCTAATGATTGCGGCGCCACGACGACGCGTGCCTTGATTCGCAGTCAACACGCTTTGCAAGAAAACGCTCAACTGGCGCTTATATGCTACGAGTCTGGGGAGTGGTCCTGAGCGGCCATGTTCAACGGCAAAAGAAAAACAGCCTTTCAATGGCTCCCCTGGGGAAAGCGGGAAGAGGAGCCGTGCTGAGGTGGTTCGGTAGCCTAATAGCTTGCGATGTGTTTGTGAAGATATAAATATGGAGGCGGGAACGGTAAGAATACGAGAACTGGGGCGCAATGGCTTGGGCTGGGCAGCACAGCTCTGGCATTTTGCGGAGGAGAATTATTGAATTCATATTTATTATTTATTATTTTGAATTTATCTAGTTATTTAATCTCGTCGTAATTCATGTCAGGGCCAATGCAGGTCCTGACCTAGCAATCTGATATCAAGTCGCTCAGCGGGCGTCGTCCTTCGGTAAAGCTCCTCGGCACGACAACAGAATGCACGCCAGCCTCCATTTCCCCCATTTCCCCGGCGACAAGATGATTTTTTACGGCAAAAATACCCTGCAGCCATCAACCGTCACGAATCTCGATACAACAGCGATCAGCTGGCTCGTTGCGCGTAGATTTACAGAGTCCATGGCGTCAGGCTGCGGTAAAACGATCATCAGGATCAGAGGGGGGTTGCCTAAATAGGAAAGCCTCCTAAATTGGCTCTCAACGCGCCAGGCAAAACTTTCACCCCCTCGCCTGTCTGTTGTTGTTATTCTTACTGCGGTGGCTGGAATATCCCATCGCAATTTGATGCTGTTGGTTCTGGATGGAATTTGATCTGCTTTACTATTTTCAATTGCCGCATTCTCCCCCCCTCAATTTTACCAATTGAGGCAAAGCCCTGGGGGAGACAGTTCCCGCCGTTTACACAAACAAAAGCAAAACGAAGCTTTACATGTACCTACTGCGGAGGAGGGGGGCAGACAAGCCGAGAAACAACACCATGATGTCATGGTTCACGATGGCAGAGGCAGCCCGGATCAGCAAAACGGCAAAAAGCACGTCAACGGCCCTCCCACCCCCTGAGAAGTGCATATCGACAATGCATTGTCATCTTTTCCTGTCTGCTCTTGGCCCGAAACAGCTTCTGCACCATCGCATAGGCCCGAAAGGTGGTTGAGGCCTGCATCAACTGATGACATTTGTGCTGGTCCTCCCCCAGCCGGCAGGGCCAATAGGTACAGGTTCATGTGGTTTGCCACTGCGGCACAGGCAGCCGGCCTCTACTGTATATCGTCTCTAGCCGAAGAGAACCGCTCCAACCGAAAGCCTTGTAGAGCGCAGCTGAAGCAGCGGGTGAACAAGGTTTTGCTTCCCTCGAAAACTACGCGTCAGGTGAGCAGCAACGATGAGGCACAAGGAATATGATGAGGGCGAAATCTCCCAGCGTATCGATGGCTGGTTACTGGTAGCAGTAATACGAAGTGCTGAGCCCCCTCCTCGCACCAAGAAAGAATCTGCTTGTCCCCCTTGCAGCCAGTTGTCGCTTCGTTCGCGCTTCCCCCGCTCTGGGGGGGCGATGAAAAAGACAATCACATGAGAGGGTAGAGATTTTCAGGACTCGTCGCTCTTCTTACTGGAGGATATTCGTCTTAGCCACAAGGTTGGAGGATGGCGCGTATTGGTGGTTAA
Source organism: Trichoderma aggressivum f. europaeum (assembly GCF_033847375.1). Classification (NCBI taxonomy): domain Eukaryota; kingdom Fungi; phylum Ascomycota; class Sordariomycetes; order Hypocreales; family Hypocreaceae; genus Trichoderma; species Trichoderma aggressivum. The sequence continues at coordinate 285,356 of NW_026946400.1, forward strand.
TTTGGCTGCTAGCCGTCAAAGGTCTCGGTCGCCCTTTTTTTCTTTTTTTTCTTTTGTTTTTATTTTCAGCTTTTAGCTATTAGTATTATTTTTTATTCCCGCGATTTATTTATTTATATTTAAATCGCCTGGCTGATCGACGCCTTACCACTTTGCGCAATTCATCCCGACACAAGCTTCTGCTTGTTCAAAAGGCTATTTTCCCATCGACATGTGTCAGCGACAAGAAAACACGTTCATCCCATGCAAATGCAAATTCAAAAACAAACATCGTAAATCAAGTGACAGCGCACGCGCCCAAGGGCCGCAGCGGGATGAATGTATAATAGATTAATCAGCATGGGTTCTTGGATGTCGAATGTCACTCCGTCATCGAACGGCTGCAGGCGAACTCGTAGGGCTGGTAGTTAATCAACTGCGGGTTCGACGCGATAGGGCCAGCGCATTGCAGAATCCTACTGTACACACAGCCAGCAGAAACAAGTAAAATACCAAGTTACGGGACAGGGATGCGAGTCTGTGCCTGTGACTGGGCCGATTAAGTGATGAGCACATGCTGATGCATGCACAGCGCCGAGGGCCATGCCGCGTCTGGTCTGCCATCTATTCCGCTTCCCCTGAAATGACAACAGATGGATTACTTTTCATGTGCTTTCAACTCATGGGCAAAAGACCAGAACAGAAATTGAAGCCGTTCCGAATTGCTGAATCCAGCCGACAACAATCGTGTTAGGTTTACGAAACCTTTTCCGCTGGTCTTATTGGCGGGAATAAGCCAAGGGAGTCGGGGAGATAAAGCAACACCACAATTTCTTTGTGAGCCAGCTTCGGTAGCAACTCCGAGCAAAAAGACCTCAGCCTCTTTTGTCCTCGGTGTAGCTATCGGGTGGCTTCCGGACGAGGCGAAAAAAGAAAGAAAAAAGAGGCACCTTGAATTGTTGGAATCAATGTTTTGTTAGTTAATCCCATCAGACGCCTCGATACGCGCCACAGCAAACGCCGCTGAGAATCTCGCTTCAACTCGGCAACAAGATGCCGCAACGGCCTTTCTCAGCAATTCATTTAGGCCCTGGATTTCGAAAGCCTCACTTTCGCAATAAGCTTTACTTTCGTTGCGTTGTTCCCGCGTCTTCCCCATGTGCTGCGGCGAGCTCTCCAGGCCCAGGGGTCTTTAGGATGCGTCACGCGTACAACATTAAACAGATGAACGGGCAATTTAGAGATTCGCATTGGATGACAGCAAGCTTTCGGAGATGCTACTCGTCGAATAATATAATTGATTAACTCTGCTTACTGGGCAAAGCTTGCACAGCTTACATCATATGAAAAGCTGCGTCACGCGCGTCCGCAGCAAAGCAAGTTTTGGGGTCAGCGACAAGTCATTTGAATGCGCACGTGTAAAGCCAGATTTCGCTGAGACAAGCGAACCGAAGGCGGGTTGAGATCCGGCGCCGGGCTCCATCTTGCTTGCCGAGGGCGACCGGGAAACAGATCCGCAACCCGGACATGGAGCCGTGAATTCGCGCCACGCTTCAGCCAATGCATGCTTCTGAATGTCATCAAATCGGACTAATGGAATGGTTTCGACGGCGGTTGGTGAGAAAACACGATGATAGAGGGAGGGTGTATCTTGGAATTCTTGGTTTTGATTCATCTGTAAACGTCTTGTGTTAAACAAACAGAGTATCGCCTGCAACTGATGTCATCTTGGGTGAGACTGTATATTTGCCTTTTTCGCAGAAAGAAGCAAGGCGTAGTCATGCTCGCTTAATCATAAGCAACGCCCAAAACAAGAGGCTCGAAACATGGGCAAAAGGAAGAACCAAGAGGCTTTAGTAATGCAACCGACCGCGCCCCGGCGATAACTGAATGGGGAGCTGGTTCGACCAAACGTTGGAAGAATTCATCCGCAACAGGTCCAATTACATCCCCCGTGTCCTCTTCGTGGCTGAAAAGCCTCCCTCGACATGTCTTACCGATTCCTAAACAACAGCGCCACGAGGCAACTATGTGCGATTGTGTGCCAAACGGCGCGTTATCCGCTCTTCCCGCGCAGCTGTAGATTGCAGGCGCATGGTCGAGATTCACAACGTGGTGCAAACCGCCCAAAGCGCAAAGCCACCTGGCTGGAAGCCACATAAACGCGGCGTTTTGCGGATTTCGCGCGAGTTCAGCTTCACCTACTTGAATGCCGCAAGGGGACACCGGCATGCGGCAAGGCTGCGGTGCGCGGCCACGTGTAGCGGCGTTTGCTGGAAGACAGTTTCAATGTGAAAGAGGCCGCACCGCAGAGGTTGAAGCTGGCTCCCTCCAGCAGATGCAACTGAAGTTGCGGCACAGCCGCAAGTATAGCCAATATAGTAGCCTCACGTGAACATCCAACAGCTAAAGCAAAAAACAATGCTGTGAATCAAGGTAGAATAGAATTCAAGGGCCGCTTTTCTGATTCAGTCAACAACAAGCTTGTCAGCTGTCTGACTTACACAACCCACCCCCATTCTTAGTCAAAAGACTTCAAGCTTCAGGCAACGAGATACATATTCACAGTCCCCCCACCGAAGGAGTGGAACGTGCCAACTCTCCTCGACTGTCCCTCTAGACCGCCCTTCAAAAAGCCCAGCGAGTTTTCCGTCGGAGTGCTGACCGTACCTACCGGAGAATGACATTCCGATGGGACCGCCATTAGGCTAATGACGGACAATGTTTGGCCCCCGTATTCGGGGTTAAGCCCATAGCTGAACTGAACTTGAACATGCATGTCCACAAACCACTCCACACCCATTTGACCAAAATACCCCAGTGGCGACGGGTTTCCCACGTGTCGCAGAAGCATTCTAGAAGAATGGCTAAAGCGGGGTCTCGACACCCTCTTTGTCGTTCCTTTTCGTTCTGTGATTTCTGCGGTTTCCCACGTTTGAGTTTAACGCCATCTCCGACATTCCAGCACGCCTTGGGATGTGTCATGTGGAAGGGGACATGACTATGCTAGGCCGTTGGCTGGCAGAAGCAATGAATAATGAAAATGCCCCAAAGGCCCGCCGGAAGAGGAAAAGACAACCCAAAGAACATGTCACCGTTTCCAAAGTCCCTCTCCCCCCAAAAGCCAAGAAGGAGGTTTCTTCCTCTTAGGGATGTAACACACAACAACAAGCATCTTGGGGTCAAACTAGCCAAAACAGGCAACTTTAATATCGGAGCGGTTCTTGTGTTGAGACACGTTGCGGCACGTCGCAACCTCCATTTTGCTGGGATCCCTGTCAAATGTAACCTCTGGCGAGATAAGGGAAAAAAATGCTTGCTTGTTTTCGCATGTGCCCGTATCGTATCATATCATATCGAGGAGGACAAGTTGAGAGCCTGGCAAGGGGAGGCGGCATCGTTTTCTTCCCTCGCTTCATGCGGTGACAGTTTTTGCTAACGGTACAGCCCCCCTCCAAGCTTCGTATCAGCAGTCAATAGGAAATGAATCCCAAAAGCTTGGTAGCCACGAGACTTCATTCCCGTCCGGTAGACGCCCGAATCACCGCCGTGCCACCTGCAGCCACATTTTTTTTCCCCTCGGCTGGTCTTGCAACCGACGATGGCAAACAAATGAAAAAGCAAACAAATCCTTTTTTTTTTTTTTGCCTGCCACATGAATGCCACGAGGCGAGATGTCATCTTCCCATCCAGCCACCGACTCTTGTTCACTAAAGGGGAGAAAAGAAAAAAAAAAAGAAATAAACCCCGATCCATCTCCATAGAAATCGCGGAGTACCGCACAAGATGGGCAAGACGAAGCGCGGCCGAGAAGTCACCGACGCGCCACAAAGGACTTGGGAGTGCTGCCGCTGTGACAGGCCAGATGTCAGTGGCTGGTGCGATACTCGGCGTGTTCACTATATCGCGTCTACTTGTGTTCTTTGACAGATTGTAGCTGTGGCTGTTGTTCCTGTTGCCACTGGTACCAATTGCCCGTTTGAGCAAGGAAATCCGGGTGCGCGAAAAGGCTTCAAAGGTGCTTTGTCAGTCAGAAAAGGCGCTCAAGGTGTTTTCCAGACACTTCCGGGAAAGATGTCAAATAGAATAAATCAATTTCAGAAGAAAAAAAAAAGGTAAAATGAAATATTCAATTAATCATTTCATCATTTTATTTCTGTCTCAGCTTTATTTCCTCTCTGCAGGGCATTTGTCAGGCGCATACTTACAAACAAGGAAAAAGAGACTCGAACAAACAACCGAAATACAGACCTGTCAATCAAACAAGCAATGACGTAGCCACACAAACTCCTAGTGATTCAATTTGCGATCGAGATCCCGAGGCTTGTCTCCTCCCCCCCCCCTTTTCGCAACAATATGACCGATTCAAGAAAAACCACTGACTAACATCCCCGAAGAGGCGCACAAACTAACTCAGTCATTCATTCTCTGATTTCGGTATTTTCCGTTCATTTTAGTTTTTATTCTATTTTATTCTTTTATTTCTTTTCCCTTCCCACCGCGGCGCCCCTCTTTTTTTCTTTCTTCGGACCGTAACGCAAAAGCCCATTCGGTGAAAGCAAAAGCGCAAGCCCATCATCATCAAATCCAAACTAGTCCCGCAGCGCATTAAATACATCATCTACAGCCGCTCAAGTACAGTTACGTACAGCCGGACTTGGAGGGGGGGTAAGCCGTCCATTCAATCTTTTCCCTTCTTCTGTTGCGGCCCTATTCGTGGGATTCTTCTTCTCTCTCGGGAGGCGTGCGCCCAGCAAAGAAGCACAAGGAAAATTCCCGGGTTTCAATGCCGAACGTCTTATTTTTTCCTTTTCGGTTTTTGGCTTGGTAATACCGTATACCTGAATTGGAGTAAGAAGAATAACAATGATAATTGTTTAATTCATCTATTTGATTATTTGATTAATTCTCTATTTTATTATTTCAACGTTTGAGATCTGGGGAAAGCGAGATCGATCAAAACTGTGTGATTTTGTTCCTGTCTGACCGCACCTCACAGGCTGCCTCCATTCACAAAATCATCACGCACTCAAGGCTGACCCATCCTCCACCGCACAATGACCATCCACCTTCAAAAATAGATAAACCACGACAAAGAAATAAATTCATGGCATAACTAGCTCATCAATAATATGAAATAAATTAAAATAGAATAATCTGAAACGTCTCTCTGCAGCCAACATCGTCTCGCCCTTCACCGCCACGCCTATTGCGCACGAAAAACCGACCACCCCCAAGCCCCGATGCACCATCCAGAAAAGAACAAAACATCCCTTAACCCGCAATGGGGGGAGAGGAAAAATAAACCCCGAAAAAAAAAAGAAGCCAAACTAAACAATCCAAAAAGTCGCAGGGAAACACGTTCTAGGTTGGGAAATCCTCCATCGGCGCTCGGTACGCCATCGCCGACGTGCAGTTCCTCTCTCTTTTTCTTTCTCCGGGGGCGCTGTGCTTAGCTTCCGGTGAGAACGAACTACTGTAACGGTAAATGCAATGCTGAAGAAGAACGAATGGCTGGCTCTGGATTGGTGGGCTTACAACGTATTCTGTCGTCTAGACGGATCGTCGTCCGAGTCATTTGGACCCCTATGTTGAGACGCCGGTCCTGACGTAAGGACCGTCACGGCTTGTCTTGTAAGCCGGGCGCTGCAGCACTTGATCGCTCGTGACTCGCCGTAGCTGTCGTACATGGTAGTAGCATCGTCACGCATGCATGCATAGCTGCCAAGACAAGGCTTCCCAGCCGAGAACACACAAAAATAGGGAGGGGAGCAGCTGGGCGAAGGATAGGGAGGGAGGTGTCAGACAATACACAAAATGACAAGGCTGAGAGGATTGCAATGACAACAACACTCCTCTATCCCACGCCCCCCCAGAAAAAAAGCCGGCTTCTCGCAACATCGCCCAAAACTGCAAGAGAAGAACAAAGCTCGCCCAGCTAAGTCAAAAAGCTTCAAGGCCCATCATTTCCCCATGGGGGGGCCACTCGGAAAGGGAAAATCACCCCCAAAAAAAACCCCTGGCCGCCCTCCAATTTCCGTCCCCAAGCAAAGGCCGCTTTTGGCGCGTGATGACATTTGATTTCCCCCTTCTATGAATCGACGCCAACGGAAACGGAAGACGGGAAACGGAAAGAGTAGGGGAACGAGGGAAGCAAACAGGCAATAAGATTCATCCCATTGCCCGAACTATCAAGTCATGATTCTAATTTGCTGGTACATACGGTACCTAGTAGTGTAAAAAGAAGCGTAAGTGTGGGGGGGTTGGTTGAGCACGGATGGGGTCTGGGGAATGGCTTAATCGGGATCTTCATTTGCTCAAAGCGTAATACTGGGGTAGCAGCGTGTGTGATCTCGTCGATGACGATCAGTGTCCGTGAGGAGCAACGGGAGCAACACCCTCCTACACAGGAGGCGAATCGCTTCCCACCACGTCGGTTCTACACCTGGGCTGCTCCATGTGTTCCATTTGTCCATATAAGTGAGTGTGTCTGGGTGTGTGTACGGGGGCACATTTAGCCAATACCAAGGTTGTATGTATGTATGTCTTGTGTATGTAGGTCTTCGTGCTGGAGGAGCAGCCCTATATCACTGGGGCAGGTGATGGCGATCGTCTGTCGGGACTCGTCTATCGCTCAAGCCAGAGCCCGTCGATGAGCGTGGAGTGAGCATCACGGGGGCCCCCAATATTCCCCATCGATCGCTCTGCCGTGATGCTCGCAAGGCTCGATGCTCATCACTCCCCCCTCCCAAGGCTATGACTTCACTTTCATCATCCATCGAGACCGTCCATCTCGTTCTCGTCGCCGGGCATGGCATCATGACCGGCGCAAATCACGGGCCGGCCAAATTTCGCCCGGTCAAAATCACCCATCGGCAGTATTTTCGGGCATCATAGCCCACCCAGACCACAAAGTTGTCACTCTGACATTCTCCGTCCGGCGTTCTTTTCCCCAGATCCGCAAACGCAAGCAAATGGGAAAACGAAGCCGCCAATGGCCAGCTCAGCTCAGCTCCAGCTCAGCTCCGAACGCCGCTCCCCCCCCCCCCCCCCCCCCAGATTCCCTAGCGTCCGGGGAAAGGAAGAGGAAATTACGGAGCAGGGCAGGGAAAAAACAACAAAACTCTGTAGCCAGCAAACGTGAAGAGGCGTTCGCGGCTAGCTGAATCCAGCCGCAATACCATGCTGTGTGTTTCTAGCCAAACGTACTTTTGCCGGGGAAGCGGAGCGCCTGGTTTGTCTATGGGGGGATGGGCAAAAGAAGAGCAAGCAAAGCCATCTGATCTTTGACACTTGTTGCTGCCTCGTGCTCGTAACGTGCAAGTTGATGGAGGGATGGAGCCAAGCCGCGTTTCCTGGCCGCTTGGCATGCTTATTGCTGCATGTGCCCTGCGTGCGTACCTGAATCACGATCTCCGAAAGGATCTTTACGCATTTGGCTTCCCTCCTCCTCCAGACAAGTTGACATGCGAGTACTATGGAACACATTTCGGTTATACAACATGTAGTGCCTTGTAGATTGAAATAAACATGATGCTCTAAATAAGCTGCACATCCTAATGGCGCAACAGAAAACCCCCAGGCAGCACTCAAACCTGAATCATGTCCCCGACTCGTCCTGAGCACCCCTCGAGAACGCCTCTTTTGAACCCTTAACCGCGCGAGATCCGTCCCTCCAGCCGTTTAGCCTCTTGTACTGAATGCGAGCAACCGCCCCATCCCCCCTAAGAAAAAAAACCCGCATAATTCCAGGCATCTACCAAAAGCTCGCGCCTGGTCCTAGTTCAAGCATCCCATTTCATGTATGAATACTTGGGCCCAACAAGAAGAAGAAAACGCCCTTCCGCATCGATCCGAACACCATTTCGTTTCTTTAGCAGGAAAGCGGCAGAAGTTCATAGGCGGAAAGAATTGCCGAAAGCCGCCTCGTCTCTCGTCGGCTTATACTAGACAACTCGAAAATCAATAGCTCAACCCAACATCTTTTTGTTTCTGCCCTCATTCCGAGGCCCGATCGGAACGTTCCATTGTTCTTGCAACTATTGCAACCAACCAACTCTTTCCGCGGCAAAAGAAATCGCCGAAACTCAAGCTCCTTTCGTTGACAGCTGTCAAAACGATTGCCGCGCCCGGAAACGAATTGACAAGTTCAAAAGCAATAAGCCACAAACATGATGGATGGGGGTTCAACAAAATCCACCCCCAAAATCGGGGAGAAAAGCCACAACAACTACTAAATTACCTCTCTTTTTTTTTTTTAAATTAATTCTTTATTTCTTTGTTTGAAATCAATTCTGTCTACCCACCCCAGAATAAATGTCAATGGCAGCTTCTTCCCCCACCACAACCAACCTGTCAATTGTTCACTTACCAACGGATCCTCGGATCTCGTAGACTCCATCGGCAAAAAGAAAACTCCCCCTCCAAAACCATCTCGCAATACTACAAACTTGGTGCCCGTAGATTCAAGATCCCCCCTCCAACACGAAACTGCTGTTCAAAATCTAATTGCCGTCATGTCCCCAATCCTCCCTATTGGCCATCCCTCAATTGCCGATTCCCTTGGTTCCTCAGCCTCAACCTCTCTAGCTCCAGAAACAGCACAGCTTCGTGCTAAAGCTTCCCCCCTCCAGCTACAATTCAAACGAGCCCAAGCGCATCTCACCCCGAAATCAAACCACCCGATTCCGAAACCCCCGTAACCGATCCGTAGCCGCGAAAATCCGGAATAACCGCCCATTTCCTTTCCATTTCCATCTCCTTCTCTCTAGTCCTCCCCCTCCCCTCACGTTCTTGCTTGCTACCGGCTCATTCGGTTTCTGTGGAGTCGCAGTCGACTTTCCCAAATGCCGCCCGGCGTCTTGGGCGGCTCAAAAATCAGTCATTCTCTTCTTTTGTCCGTCCGCCCCCTTCACCGCCATGGGGGGAACAGACGGGAATGAGTCAATATGGGGTCAGTGCCAACGAACGGCCCTACTGTATGTACTTTGCAAAAATTTTCTCATTGCCCCAAAGCATCTTACGCGCATGCAGGTCGCGGGAAAAAAGATGGATTGCATGTTATCGACCTAGTTTCGTAAGTAGCACCGAGTAGAGAAGCAAAAAGCCGCTGTGCTGGCCAAGGGTATGTTATGCGAGCAGAGGTGCCGTACTCGGTACTTGCTGCCAGACGCAATCCTCAGCTCGGCCGCAGAGTACTGTGTACTGCAGATTTAATCGTTAGTCAAAGAATCAATTAATCGCAGAGCTTCACATGGAGAAAAAAACCCCCATGCTGCAGTTATTCCGCCATTCCATCACACATTGGCATGTCATTGGCACACAATCCTTCACGCGGCATAGGCAAATGAGCAAGAAAAAATTTTCATCAAGAATTTATTAATGTTTTTTAGCCAGGCTGTCCGTCTAAAAGACACCTTTTGTTTGGTAATAACCTTTTGTGACATATCTCGTAGAAAACAACACATTGTTTTAGAGAAAAAAAGACCCACGGGAGCTCCTCTTTTTGGCCTCCACTAAGCTTTTTCATCTTTTTGCTGCCTTCTTTTTTTTCGGTCTTCTGTAGACCCGCGCATGGGACTTCTTTTTTTGTCCCCGCTTCATGTCTTCGCTGGAAATAAGAGTAAAAAAAAAAAATTTTTCCCTGACCAAGGTCGCCCCTGGAGACAACGCATCTTCCCGACCCACTAGAATACACTCGGTTGAAACAGCAAAAAAAAAAAATTCGTGAGCCCCTTGAGAGCCACTGAGAACAAATCGAAAGCTCAGGCCATGGTATCATATGAAAAGCAACGCCACGTAAAGTGCGAATGAGTTTTTGTTTTGAAGTGTCTCAACCAGACATTATGAGACCAAAGATGTAACAAGAGAAGAAGAATGTAAAGGAAAAGTAAGGTTATGTCGCTTTAGTCATGACGTAGTTCCGTTTCGCCTGTGCAGCCCATGTTGCTGCCATGATGATGTGAAATCGAAACCCCAAACGCCATATAAATGTGATGTACACGGCCAAAGGCATATATAAAATGATTAAGCCTTGCCTAAAGGTCGTCATGTTCGTCTACCAGCCCTTGGAGTGGTAGCCATTGAATGCCTCCTTGGTGAAGTACTGGTTCCAGCTGCTCGCGTTGACATCCTCGGCCTGCTTCAGGCACGGCCTCTCTGGGTACTGCTTCAGGTTGGCGACATCGTGTGATGTGTGTCGACGCTTGAGGACAGCATTGGCCGTTGACGACTTCTGCTGTCGCTCCCAGAGAAGGTGGCGTCGGAGAGACTCGGTGAGCTCAGTGGCGAGCATGTTGCGGCGGGTTGTTCGTGGAGAGAGAGCAGCTTGGGCATGTACGTGGTTGGCGGTGGCGGCAATGGGCTGGGCGCTGGATCGAGGAATCTCATTGATAGGCTTCAATGTTGTCGACTGGCGCATGCCCTTCATCATAAGAGGGCCATCGTCGGAGTCGTTGGGCGAGGCAGCCAGTGACGATCCGTTCATGAGAGACCGCGACCTGGAGAGAGCAGAGGTGGATTGAGAGGCCTGGTTGCCAAGGCTCACGGCGCGGTCGTTCTGGGCAAGCATCAAGGTGATGAGCGATGGTCGGGAGGTCAGGTTGACCTTGGACTCGACACGCTGGAAGAACTTCTCATCGACGCTGGGCTTTCCGCTCTCGTCGATGGAGTCCTCCCAGTCGGAGGAGTCGTCATCGTCATCAATGGCACTCTCATCAATGTACTCACCCTCGGTGTCGGAGTCAATGGCAGACTCGGCATCGAGGTGGTGAGTGATGTTGTTGGTGCTGAAGGAAGTCTGCTTGGCCGCAGGACCACTGGCGAGTGAGCTCTCCTGGGAGGAGGAGTCGCCAATCTGGAACATGGGCTTCTTGGAAGCCAAGACTGACTTTCGAGTCTCAACGCTCTGGCCGGCGTCACTTGAGGAGCATGAAGCTCCGAGGGCAAACCTGGCAGGTTGCTTCTTTGACTGGACGGGCTTGTGGGCTGGTGATGAGCTGGGCTCGGGGATGCAGTCGTCGATGGAGGCGGTAGGCATGGGGGGAGCTTGGAAGACGGGAATGCCGGAGATGTCCTTGGGAGAAGAGGATTCCATCTCGGCAGATGCTAGTGAGACCTCAGAGGGCTGTTCGGAGAAGCGGGACTCGGTCGTGGTGGATCCAGATCGGGTGATGGACTCGACTGGCTTGCTTAGGGGAGAGGTTTGTGTGGGAGCGGAAAGGGGAGCCTTGTCCTTGACAATGGAGACGACCATCTTCTCAAAGTCGTCGGAGCTGATGTGGCGATCCCGGCGGCTAGCGGAAGAGTCCAGTCGTCGTATCCTGGGGCGGATCTCGAGGGGAGCTGAGACGGAAGTGAATTCGGGAGTGTCCTCGTCCGCGAGGGAGTCGACACTGCCAGAGAGCTGAGGAAGCTCGGGAAGCCGGGCCTCTGAGGGGATGGCTCTGGGGGCAGTCTTGGTAGACTGGACTGTTGATGATCTGTGGGCGTTGTCGATGAGCTGTTCCCGTTGCCAGAGTCTCCAGCTCAGGTTCTCCAATCTGCGGCCTTGTTCAACTGAATCTGCGCAGCGAGAGAAGACTAAACCACAGAGTGTTAGTGTTGGTTCACGGCTGCCTCTTCCCATTCTGATCGCCAAGTCCTTACCTGTCCACATAGAATACAGGTTGGCAGGGTTTCCGGTGTCGACCTTGTGGATGACGTTGGCATCCACTGTTAACACGTGTGTATCTAGGCGGTAGGGCATCGCTGCCGGGTGAAGATGCTCGAGAGTGTCGAGCGTTGGATCCACGATGATGGGTGAGGTTGGGTTGTTGCGGGTGGTGCAAAACAGGTGTCGCTGGTCAAATTGCCCGGTGATCAAGTCTGGACTCTGGCAATTACCAAATATCCAATCGTCTCCGGAAGTGTAGTGCAGTCAATCGACGTTGAGGAATCGACCCGTGGTGAGAGCAAAGGCCGAATGCGTATGGATTATATGGGGTCGTCGATGAGGGGGCGGTGCGGGTGAGTCGAGCGGCGTCGGATTCGGAGAGGTGATTTGGGCTCGAGAGAAGGGAAAGGTGATGGAGTAGAGAATGAGGCCCTTGAAGTATGTTGATGTCGTTGTATGGGTATGCGGAGAATGGAGAATAGAACCAAGAGGTCGTCGAGAAGCTGGGGAACAAGATCTAGTTATTAACAAGTAGGGTGTATCTTTGCTTTGGGCCATGACAGGTTTTAAGAAGAGGTGGATTGGGGGGAGTGAAGACGACGTACCGCCTTCACGCAAGGGCAGGCACCACGCCCCCCCCCCCCCCCCCCCCGGGGGTGTGGAAGTGGGGGGTGGGAGGAGCAATGGAGGGGAGGGGGACGGTACCTTGGCCGTTGTACAGTACAGGTACGGAGGTACGGAGGTACGTACCGCGACCCCGGTTGGGAGCACGGAGGTGCCGCCAGGTGGGCAATTGGGATGAATTTGGCGCTAAGGGTGGGCGTCGCTGTGGGGGCCCTCGCCAGACGAAGAGGAAAAGGACTGATTCCAGGGCAAAAAGCGCTGGCGGCAGGGGTCTCAGCACCAGAGATGCCAGAAGGGGGACGAGGGAAAACCTGTGCGCTGGTTCGGAGAGGTGCCGCCGCCTCCCCGGAGAGATTAGCGCGCACGACCAGTCATACTGGCCTTTCCCCAAAGAGGCATCACTCGCGCCCAGTGGTATTTAAAAGGTGCCCAGACAAGATTAGCGTTTACCTTTACTTCTAGTACAATTCAGGAACTGTCCATCTGCGCCGTTCTCAGCTCTGAAGCCCTGCCATCCCAGCACGACGTTCGGCCCTGTCGCGACGGAGACAATCATGTGACGGTCCCCCTTCGAGAGATCCGTTTTAGCAGAGGAAAGATGCTTTGCCCCAAAGCGTCTGGATATTCCCCTTTTCATACTAGACAAAGCCCGGTCCGACAGCGCTGTGCTTCAACAGGTAGCTATCGGCCAAAGAGGGAGTCTGGAAATTGCAATTCCCGTCACGCGGTGCACTTTTCTTCTTTTTTCCTCCTCTCGCTGCCTCTCAGCGATTTTTCTCGCCCCCGCAAACGGTCCAAGCGCTGCGCTGCGCTGCGTTCGCCATGCGGCCCCGAGAAACGGTTCTAGAGCCTCCGTTTGGCCTCCCTAATTGACGGATGCCGAATCCGTACAAACACCACAGAACAGTTGCAGTTCAGTTGAACAGGGCAGATTTCACTTTTGCTCTTCTGCCCTGGCGGCTTTCGGGTTGGTGGCTGGCTTCCGCGAGATGCGCATTCGGCATTCGGGCGGCTTCAGGCTCAAAGAGTCATGGCACGTTCGCTTGCACAGGCGTGTGACGGACAATTGAGATGGACAGAGGCGAGATTGTCCAATGCTGAGCTCAATTCACGGCTTAACCGCCATTACTTGTGCTGTGCGCATCTTCTCTCAGAAGGGCCCCAAGCTAGGCCATGGAGATGGCATCAATCAAGGGCCAATCCACGGTCGCGCAATTGGACCGACGGCTATTCAAAGGGTCCCCCCCTCTTCGCAGCCGCTCGGCGAATTGAAGAGGTGCTACGAGTGCAAGTACGTACAGCCTACGAGTAGTGCAGGCACTGAGCAGCGTGAAATGAGAGTGAGTGAGTGAGCTGCTGAGCCGCCGTGGATGTGACGTGCCCTGACTGGGGGGCCGGGGGCTCTGACACTGGTCCAGCACACTGGCCAGGTGACCCAGCCCTGTACCGAATCGCTGCTGTCTTTGGTGATCACAAACATCGAGGGCAGGCCGCCAGACAAGGCCTTTGCCTGTTCCCTGCCCTTCCCTCGCCTCTTGGTGAGGAAAAATAAGAAACGGCCCGGATGGAGGCGCTTGGTGCTGATTGACGGCGGCTGAGGCTTGCCGCTGCCCTTCATCTGCTGCGCCTGACCAGCGCAATTGCTCGACGATCATGGGGTAAAGGCGGCCGGACGACGCAGAGCCTCGCAGGCTGCAAACCTCGAGGCCCGGAGGGGTGACATTGAGGCCTTGCTCGCCCAGTCCCTCGGCGCCAGCGCACCAGCGAGTGTCTGCGACAGTCGGGTCACCTGTCCCTCGCCTTCTGGAGGGGGTTTGATATGGACATGGACCGGATCATTGCACTGGTACGGAGTACTGGTATCGTATCAGTCCTCTCCCCTCGGGGGGGAGTGGGAGTGGGAGAGGGAGAGAGCCAAAGCCAATGCTCTGCAGGGTCCTCCCGACCCGCCCCCATTGGGTCACCAGGACACCCGTCCAGAGCAGAAACAAGCTGCAAGCACCCAGAGCTTGCCAACGCATAGCTCTCCGCCGCATGACCTCAAAGACTTTTCCTTGGTCCACGGGCTATTGCTTTTTTTTGTTTTTGCTGCTTCCCATTCATGAAACAGACCAACGAATGCTCACGGGTGCAGCATCCTTTGTGGCTTTTGTGGCCAATGACTTGCCGCAACCGCCCATGTTGGCTGTGTCGCAGGCTCGTACTCCGTACTGATGATTTGCTTTTGCTTTCTTTTCTTTTGTTCTGTGCTATTTATGATGTTGATGTTACGCCACGAAAACTGCCTGTACGTGTGTACCTGCTCGTCTCGTAGTAGGTGCATGGACGAAGGGGAGAGCAGAGGAGCAGAGGGGACGAAAACCACGCAGGCCAATCAACGCCGCCCAAGATGGCATCGCCACAACGTCCAAGCGTTCCCTCTTCAATTGAACCGGACATCAGGAGTCCAAAGGCAGGCAGGCAGCAGCATTATTCTTCTCCTTTTTTTTTTCCCCACGGGGTTATTATAGTAGGGTCTCGTAGTGAGACTTTTTTTCGGTCTTGCTCTCTCAAGAATGCGGAGTATTAGTGGCAAGAGAGTAAGAAGTAAGAGTAACACTCGTACCATTCAAAGAGGCTTCTCGGCCCTCAAGTCACGATGCTAGGCCGCTTTGTAACATTGGCTGGAAATTAGCCCTGGCTGAAAAGCGCCCATGCCTTGGTCGCTATTTTGCCTGTAGCATTACTAGACTTCCCTGCTAAGGCCTAGAACTGCGAGAACTAGCGGTACCAGCATTGCTCCCAAATATTCGGGCCCGCGGAAGCTCCCCGACCTACGAGCAACGATTTAGCTCCTCAGGTCAAGGTCGCGAGAATCCGGGCGTGTGGAAATTGGACAGGACCGGCAACCCGGATCGAGATATTGCAATTAAACAAAAGAAATCAATCAATCGCCGCCTGTCAAAAATTCAAATCTCTTTGCCTTTTACACGGGGGAGGGGCGGGCAATGCAAATCAAGCAGCAAATTTCCTCCGGCTTTTCCTCTCTCTTTTCTTCCTCCGCCCTCCCCGCCTACGGAGCCCTCGTCTGCATTATGCGCGATGAAGCCCGTGCTTTTTTTCTTTTCTTTTTTTTTCCTTCTTCTTCCTTTCCTCTTGTTCCCTGTTTTGGCCCTGCGAGGCTCCGTTTCCTGCACACTTGCGGACCTTGTCAGCGGAAAATGCAGGCAAGCTGAGCCAGAGCCAGAGCCACAACACGCCCAGATGTAACGCCGCGTCTCTCCCCCCCCCCCGTTTTACACGTCTCACCGCTCGGGCTTTTCCCGACCGTTGATGCGTTAACCTTGTTTAATGCTGGTTCCCAAACGAGTGCCGGCATTGCAGTAAGCGTTTTGTTGTTAGCGGCAGCGAGCAATGGCGACACGATTGCCCTGAACGGGGGTCACTGAGGGCCATTTGGGGCAGGATGCCGCTAGATTATCTTCCGACGTGGGAAGAATTTCCCATGAAGAAGAGAGTTGAATGTAACGTGTCCGGCGTCTGGGGTCTAGCGAAACGGTCAAGGCCGCCTTATCGACAAGGCCGGAAACGTGCCTATCAGTTCCATTTCTTTCACAGAGCTCGAGGCCCGCTTTGGAAGAAACCTGGAGCTTTTGTTATCGCCGGTTCATTACCTAACGACAAGATTGCTTGTGTTCCATCTCTCGATTCGACCGCCCAGGTAAGTTGTTGTTCATCCCCGTCGGAGTGGCCCGGGGTGGGGAGCGGGGGGGGGCGGCAAAACGGTTCATGCTGTCTCTCCTTTGCTTGAAAATTAAACTGCTGCAAAACGGTTGATCGAAATAACTGGGATGTAAATGAAAACAAGGCAAATAAAACATGATGAAATAAATTCAAGCGGCAAGTAATTACCTGCACCTGTAAAGAGGCGCAAAAGTTGACTTGTCGCAAACAATAGCTGAATTAACCTGTTTTAAGTCGACGCCTCATTTCTTTTTCTTTTTTTCCTTTTTTTTGTCTTCGTTTTTCTATTGTCCCAAGTAGCATTGAACGCCGCGAGTACGTAAAAACGGCGCATGAATAATAACAACCATGCAAGAAAAAGACCCCCGGCAAGCCCAGCTGCGAGCCCAAAGACACGGCACTGGAAAGCCGGGGGCCACGATGGCATGTTGATGCGGCACGATGTTTCAGCTCCGGTGGCATTGATTTCGTTTCTTTCCTTCTTTTTTCCTCCTTTGATTCCTTGATCCTCAGCTTTCCCCCGCGTCTGGGGATAACGCACGCTCGCCTCGAGAATATGCAACGGGGAGCCCGGGACGTTACGGAGAACCTGGCAGCTTTTGTTGCTAGTCTACGCTTTTATCTCGTTAGGTACTTGTTATAGCTGCGAAATGCAACGGCAACGGATGCCATTGGGTCGTCTATTCTATCCCAAATATTGCGCGATGCAGGGAGGGGCGCCATCCGGGAAGGGGGTTTATTCTTGTCTCCAAACAACTCGCAGCCTTTTTTAGCAAAACAAACGGCGCCCACGGTAGCGGATCGGGATATGCGTGTCTCAAAGGCCAGAGGCGATATTACTGTAGGGCTTGCAGAAGGCAGAGGAGCTTGCAAGGCCCTTGTTCAGCCACTTGAAGCTCCCGTGACTGGCGGCCCTGCCTTGTCAGCCCATCGTGAATTGGTAAATCAACCAATTACCGCCGTTCTGGCAATCCTGACAAAGCAAATTTCCATTTCAGCTCGGGGAAAATTCCCAAAGCCAGCTCGATCTTTCCGGGCTTTCGTATATTGCAGCCAATGAGTAGCTGTAGAAGCGGCCGCAGCAGGTTTTAATAGCCAAAGGCACCGCCTACCTATAGTACTTGAGCGGAAATTGTTTACTCGCCATTTTTTTTTTTTTTTGGCTTCTTTCCCGTCTATTCAAACGGCTTCATTTCCAAAGGGGGCACTCTGCTTTTTCCCGCGTCATGTGTTGTAAAAAGAAAAAAAAAAAAACTCAACCAACCGCGGCCCTGCTTTCTTCTGATCCAGCTGTCAAACCAATAACCTCCGCACACACACAACTTCACTCGGCCCATGAGAGGAAACGACGCCGTTCCCTCCCCACACCCCCCTGCCTTGAGCTTCACTTGTGACAAGAGACCCTCCTGATTCGCTTGATTCCGGCGGGCAGCCGAATCGGGGCAGACAACAAACCAGTGCCCACACACGCTCTGCGAAAATGCGCAACCCGGCAGCCGGTCCGGAGACCCCTAGCGTGGTCCTGCTGTCGCGCCCTAGCGCTTCTTCCCGTTGGGGCCATGAGATCAATGTGAATCAGCAGGAGGAATTTGGGTGTGTGTGTGTGTGTGTGTGAGAGAGAGAGAGAGAGAAGAGTCCCGAGGAGTGTGATGCGATGCCAAGTGCAAACCCCCAAGCGGGCTAGTTTCGCGATGGGAGGAGGTGGTGGTGACGGCTCAAGTGCACCAGCAGGCACAGCTCCTTACAGATGCGAGCGAATGAAGGCGGCCATCACATATTGCATATGGAGAATACTGATGCAAGGCATGATGAATGTTGGCAACCCGTGAGCGGGGCTGCGGACCCTCTGCTGCTCTGTTTACATGTGAAATCCTCCTCGGGACCGTTTTTTTGTTTTCTAAGTCGGCGTATAATTTGGTGTTTTTTCGGCAATGTAATGCGGGAAATCCTCCGTCTCATGTGCCATGCGTGTACTTGGAAGCATGTCAAAGGGCTATCCGCGGCGATGAATAATAAGTCGTAGAATGGTTGCCCTTCCAAGACAAGTTTGGTCCATGCCCCTTGAACCTTGACTGAACAACTGACACCAGCTCCGGTCAGCTAAATTATGCTAAAAACTAGGCGTCCGCACCGATCAGCCGAAAGCCTCAATCACTTTTACTGCGACCCGCCAGATTCCCCCCGTGAGCTGGGCACGATCGCGGGCGGCCCAACCTGGGTCTGTCATATATGATAGAGCGGGCGAGATGATACACCCAATTTACCAAGGGCACACTACCACCACAGCCCCGGCGGATGGCGTGTTTCCTCCTTGCGTGTGCAGAAACAAAAGGCGTATAAGGGAATAAGCAAAAAAAAAAAAAGAAGGAAGGAAGGAAAGAAAGGGAATGCATGTGGCCGCCGGAATCATCTCCCGGCACAGCTTAGGCGCGTGAGGCTGAATCAGGCGGTGATGCAAAGGGAGCTTGTTGCATGTCATGCAATATATTCGAAGGATTGGGCTAGTCAATGCCGCTTCTACGCCGTATATGCAAGCCCGAAGTGCACATGTGTGCTTCGTCACCTTACTGCTAGGTATGAGTTGAGAAAGTTGATTGTTTCCTCGAGAGAAGATGGCCTTTCCTCTTTTGGAAGTATGTTTGTTTCTTTTCTCAGGCTCCCCCTCGAAAGCAAGGGAGTCTTGTATCTCAGAAACGATATCACATATCAGCGTAGCAAAATCAAGAAAAAGAAAAGAGAAAAAAAGGGGGTTGCAGGACGGAGCTCCTGGGGGAAAAAAAAGAAGAAAAAACTCTTTTTCGCCTCAATCTGTTTTGCACAGATTGGTCCCGTGATGTATATTGCTTTTGTCTCGTCTTGTTACCACTTTGTCCCGCGGCTGCGATTCTCAGTCCCGCGGGCCCTGAGCCCGTCTGGCACAGGCATTGCGCTAGCGAATTGGTCTCGGGATTTTCATACCAAACAGTCTCATCGCCGCAGGGTCTCTCGTCAAGAGAAAAAAAAAAGTATAATGGCAACTGAGACAATTGGTTGAATTCTTGCAGGCGTCATGTGATTTACAGCGAGCCCCTTTTGCTTGTTGGGCTTGACGTGGAGGATGGTTTAGATGGCGATCCGGCATGTGTTGGCGGAGAACGGAGAGCTTGCCGGGCCGGAGCATCACAACCGAGCGTGTGTTGGTCGACACACCCTAGACCTGAACAACCAAATAGGTAATTTGTACACGGCGGGCAAGACATCCCTTTGTACTATACTTGAAAGTATGATTTTGTTTTGTTGTTTTTTATTTTATCTGGTAATATGACTCAGTGGTTTGTGGCGCTATTCTGCTCCCTTGACTCCAGTGCGCCAGCTCCCAACCACGTTTGAAATGCTTGCAGCGCTGATGCTGACGTGGATTACATGCGCGCTATTGCATGTATCCAAACGATTGGGCTCCATGAAACAAGATTCTTTCCCCCGATGCCAAGGAAAGCTGATGCCGCTGCGTATCGACGAATAGCAACTGAAAGCGTGCATAATGCCTAAAATAGCCCATTGCAAACCGTCGTGTTGTTGGGATCCTGCATATGCTGCGATCGTGCTGTTGGTCCGTCGCAGCCACCAACTTACACCACAATGCGAGGGCGGTGGATCGCCATTGACCAGTCATTAAGCCAACCCCAAACAAGAGGACGCTGACGTCCCCAGTATTCTATACTAGGGAAAACACAAAACCTGCTTTTGAATGCCCTGTCATATCTGATATCGTTGTCTCTACCGCATCTAATCACGCTACGTGCGATGAGGCTGAAGGGCAGTCAATGGCTTTGGGGCACATCTTCCGCCCTCGAGAAACCAGCCGAACGAGGACATTTGACTCAGATTTTGGGTGAAAAAGCAACGCGCGCACTGACGCAGTGGCTATTTGGCCGATGAGAGGCCACGCTCCTGTTTAGGCACATTCCTGCCCTTGTGCCTGGGGGGAAACAATGCATTCGGATCGCCAAGCCTGGGGTGCGTTATTCCCGTGTTCCTCGCTGGCAGGGAGCTCCTTTGTGATGAGCTGAAAAAGCCATGCCAAAGGCGTACGCGTACGTGGTGTAAAGACGGATATGGCATGATGCTATATACGGATGTATTCTAGCACAGTCACGACATAATTCGAAATGGAAAGTAATTTTTCCGTGGTGAAGCAAAGCAGGATGGGCAACCCAGCCACCCCTGATTGATACCTATCGAGTGCCTGAGTGCCGATAAGCGAGAGACGACCTCCAGATCGTATGGCGGGGCGCATGCATGTATCCTAGGGGTGGCGATGACTTGCTAAGTGACACAGGCTTGAGGGGAATTGAAACAGCATGGAGCAATAATTGAGAGGATGTGTGGGGGAGATGGAAAAGGAGAATACACTGACTTTGTCAAAAGTGATTTATTTATTTTATTTTAATTTATCATTTCCATTTTGTTGATGGGGTTTCTTTTCGTTAGGGGCAGTGCTTGCGTGTGCATTGATGAAAGCGTCCACTGATAATAGCATGCGGCGAACTATCAAAAAGGCAATTACGGCGACAAGGCGCATTGACTTTTGGAGACTCGGTCCTTTTTACTTCTAGATCTTGACAAATATGATTTTTATTTAAATTGGGTTGATTTATTATTTCAATTTTTTATCAATGTATTGTATTTGTATTTCACCGCACCAGTCCCTGAAGATCACGAGGCTTAGATGTCAAATAACACTGGGTATTTGGAACAGCTAGCTGTCACATGACTCCCGCAACTGGACGCAGTGGATATCCCGTTCTCGGAAAATCAATTGTCTAGAACGTGGTCCCCTCCATTGATCAACTGCATTGAAGTTGCCGCCGAGTAATGCATCGACAACTCACGTGAAGCCGCCGTGACAACTATTTCGCACCTATACGCTGGCCAAGACGGAAAAAAAGGAGCGCTGACAATGGTCCATCAAAGCCGCACTTGACGCCTGTCTAGCGCAGTTGCAGTTGGGCCAATCCAGGGTAAACCGTAAGCTGATCGGCGGTCGAGAACTCCAGCGTTGCCCTGTAAACAGCCAGTTCTGGAGCTGCGGCTCAAGCATCGCAGATCAATTGGCGGGGAAGCTGGTGGCGATATGGAGCACGATCCCTTGCTCTTTGATTCACTTGCTGGGCATTAGGAAGGTCATTTGTTGCCACTGAATCTAGCAGAATGGCAGGTTACTCCGTATTCGCATAATCAAGTGCTGTCTCGATGTCGGGCCGGGGTCATCCTGGAGAGAGGAGAGAGGGAGAGCCGAGGCTCGTTTCCGGCATGGCGCGCTCACGATAGTTTTGCCAACGACACATGCCATCCGATAAGACGAAGGTCGGAATCAGCAGACTATCTGGCTTTTGCCATCCCCCATTCCCCATCTCGTGCAATCGAACTACCGCCGCCCCCGCGGGGTCAAACGAGACCTATTTTCCATTTAGGCACGCTCCTGACACGCCAGATTTCTTTCGCCCGCCTAGGCTAGAGGTCTATTCCTCTGACCCGGATTGCCTTATTCAGGCACATGTCATGTTCTGATGGAGAAAGCCTTTTCTCTGCTGCGGATTGGTGATGACTCAAGGCTCCAAGTGGAACGCGGACACGGCATGAAGTCAAGTGACGGCTGACTAAGGAGGCGAGCACCGTATTCTGCGGTTGAATGGAGCAGGCACATGACATGCGCGGAATGCCTTACTAAGGCAACAACTTGGTTGAAGCTGTCAAGTTCTGGCAGGTACCATTTGGCGGGTACGTTACTCCATACGGTACTTGGTCTGTGTACTCGTACGAGGACACACGAGATTGTATTACCTAAGGCACTAACCTACAGCATTATATCCAATTATTATGGATTTATTAATTATTTTTCCTCTTTGTTAGCGGAATTGGCCTCCCTGGAGGGGCAGCGCGTGGCGGCGAACTCCTTGGAAGGGGTTTAGCTGCCCAAAAGGGCAATCTAAGCGCTTGGCCGGTATTGACCGAAAAGACAAAGGACTGGACTTTGATATGCCCGTCCACCAGACTATCGGTTGATCGTGAGCATTTAGCAGAGCCTGGGTGGGGGAGGGCAAGTAGCTGTACAGCAGCCGTGCACGCTTCGTCCAGCCACCGCTGCGTCTTTGCTACAGTACCGGCGAGCTGCTATCTATCCAGCCCATTTCGCATGTGCAACACAGAAGGACATGAGAACGAGCGGGCGAATTACTGCAAACATGATTCTTACGGCCGGTGGCTTGCTTTGAACAGGGCCCTTAAGCGCAAGCAGAAGTGCCTCAAGGGAATTGAGCGAAAAGCGGGGAGGTTCGCCAGGAACTTCTTCAACGTTCTTCTGGAACATGGAACATGCAGGGCGGTTTCTTCAGCCTGGCCAAGGGGGGGAATGCATCGGACCGCCTTTTTCTCCCATTCTTGCACCTGCGTGTGTGTTAGTACGAGTACTCGTACATTCACTCACTCACTCACTCGCATATGCGTGCGAATGACACGCCGGTTTCTTGGGAACGTCCAATCTTAGCTCGGCCGCAACCCCATGACTCGAGGTTCGAAACAGCTCTTCATCAAAAAAGTCAAAGCTGGGCATAATTTCCTTCTAGAAGCCCGCACTAGTTGGCCGACGATCCCCTTGACTGTGTCAAGAATTGTGTCTGCCTAACAGAGAGGGGTCTCGCGTTTGAGGGTATTTTTTTTCTTCTCTTCGGCCCCGCAGCCGGAGTAGCGCATCAACAAGTTGGAGTGAGGCTACTGAGCTTCACGCGCGCCGTTTATTGGCCCTTGGATCCAAGCCTTGTGGTTCTTTTCGATGGACATGCAGGGGACCCCCCCTGCGGTGCTAGACAATGACCAGGCCCGAGCAATCAACCGAGTGAAAACCGAAGCCGCGATTCATTGCATGGGCACGTTTTGCCGTTGCTGGACGGAGGGAAATACGGTCAAACTGGCGGAGAGGAGGTTGAAAGGTACATCCAATATGTTGTTACTTGCTGCATGTACAAGTATTGTATCCGTGCTGCTCACCGTTTGCATGCTCACCCCCCCCCGTCTCGACTCGTTTTTCATGCGCTGCCGGTCCTCTGTCCGAGTTCTTGGGATGGGGGAAGCAAAATTGAAGCCCACATGTTCTGCGCCACACGGGGCATGTCAACGCCGCCACCCGTGTCATCCCGATAGTCCGACTGGATCCGACGACGCAATAAGAGGAGAAGCCCAGCTTGTGGATAGCCTCACTGTGCGTTCTTTGCATGTATAGAGCATTTTCTTGTATTTTCCCATCGTCCCAATGAACCGCCCCCCGTCATGTGGGCACGATGCGTAAAACAAGAGCCTGCAAAGAAAGAGAAAAAAAGGCTGAAATGGAGACGGGGACTGGGTCCCAGCCAGCATAACGGACAATTACAATTTCGCATGTGTCTGGCTACGGGGAAATGGGGCCCGGGAGGGAATTCCGGGACGAGGCTTCACGAACTGGACGTGGAGCCCATCGCTTGGAGGGCTGTAGCAGTAGGTAACAATGGAGAACCGGTAAAAGTGGTTTTTTTGGTTTGTACTGTATTTTGGCTTTTCTCACTCAATTCTTGGTGTCTTGTTTCTTGGCTTGGAGCCCATCGCCAACCTCGGGGAACTGCCGCATTATGCCAAGTTTCTGCCACCGCCGGCTCTTGATAGAGACAGTACGTGTGCGAGTGAGTACATGCACCTTCGTATTACCCACAAACGGGGGACCGGCTCCGCAAGCTATATCAAGCAAAGACCTTTTCTCTCGCTTCATCCACTCGTCGGTGGACGAATCCGGGTCTCCATCTGGACCTTGGTTATTTCTGAGTGACTTTGACAGAGGTCACTTTTTGCTTCTTCTTTCTCCATCGCGCTGGAGCGGATCCCCGATGCCCACCCGCGGCTTTGTATCGAGAAAAAGGCATTGGCTGGAAAGGATAGGTATACGAAGAGGGCCCCGCGCTAACAAGGCGCTGGTGGAGAGCATGGAGTGCAAAATGGTGCAATTTTTCCTCGACTCCGTAATGAAGCTAACGAGGAATAAAATTTTGATTGTTTTTTTGACATGACTTGCGAAAAAACAAAATACAATAAAATAAAAAAGAATTCCTTCACCGACTAAGGAATTTATTTTTCTTTTTGCCAGATACAGTTCAACGTCCCAGGCACATGGAAAATCACACAATCAAAGCTCAAACCCGGGCTGGCTGACTGGCTCCCCCAACACCGGAATCTCTCTTCCCCTTTGTTCCACAGGTTGGAACGGAGACTGGCCCGCCCACTTCGGGCCTTTGTGCCCAAGTAGCTCCGGACAAACGCCGTTGAGGGAGCCGACCGTGTTGGACGAATGGCCAACTTGTTGAAATGCACCTTGTTTTTTTGCCTTGTCTTTGGGTGGCTGGCCGCCTTCAATCCAACGGGTAGAGAGAGCTCTGTCGTATATGCAGAATCACGCTGCGGAAAGATCCGGCAGTGCGTTAGAGTTGTTGGCCAGCGTGTATTGAAGTTAAAAATAACCTGGAGCCGTATCCTGGCGTGTGCTTGCAGCGGCAGATGCGTCTTTGTTGGGCCTTGCGAGTTCTCGCTGCGTGTGTCCACAGGCACATGCGTTACGTATTACCTGCTTGTACTTAGGCGATGGGGCCCAGCCAGGCTGAAGCGCTCTGTGCTCGTAGGGCTGGCATGCTCGTGGTTACGCGTGGCGAGGCATGTAAGTGCAGATGTCGCCAGTGGACGTGGACAAGGAAAAGCCCGCCTTGTGTGCAGTGCATGTCGCGCATCAAAGATTGAGATGCCCGCCTTACACGCGTGTGTTGGATACAAGGAAAAAAAAAACATTATGCATGTCTACGATGAGTCGAGTCAGCGGTCTCACTCGCTGCCCTGCCCTGCTCTCGATTGAAGGGAGTGAACACGGTTCATCTCTCTTGTCCATGAGACATCGCCACGCCAGTAACTTTGGGCGTGAAAGAATCATCGTGTTTCCCATGAAATTGAAGATGGATTGTGCTTTCCGGTGAACCATAACCCCGGGAATTTGGTGGCGGGATGAATAGGATTGTGAGGTTTTGGTGGTTTATTGTGGCATTTGTCGGGACGCTTCTCGATGAGTGGCAGGGCAGACATGTTTGTTGCATTTGATAGGTTGTCCATTGCCGTTGGTGGCAGTGAGAAAGGGAGATTTGAAAAGAAAAAAAGGAAAATAAAGAAAACGGAGATGAACGAATAAATTAAATAAAATAAAATTTAATTGTAATCGAACTGTATATTATTTCTATTATTATTCATCGTCCGTTGGTCGAGGCAACCACACATGTGTTATTAGCATTACCTTTCTTTCTTTTCTGCACTTCCCATCAAACATCCCGTCCAACAATAAGGCCGCCTCGCTGCCAATAAGGTTACAGCCGCCGCAGTTTCGATTCGCGGCTCCGCAAAGAGGCTGCGAAAAAGAGGCTTGGGAAGAGGCTTGACGGGCTGGCTAATGACAAGCCAAGCAGGTTTTGTTGGTTCGTCTTTGCAGCCCATTGTTTCCCTCTCTCCCCTATTCTACGGAGCAACAACGGTTCTGTGCCGCCATCCGCGTCATTCAATTGACAGACAGACAGCCCTCTCTTTTGTTTGCATCGTTTCCAATGCAGGGCAGGATCGAGACTTTGCGCCCCGAGCGTCTTGCATTGGCCTGACCTATTGATCTCCCGGCATCTCCCTTGCGCTATGCTGCTGCTACCAGGCACGATGCCAGGCCAGCAAGCGATGGATTAGCTGCTCTACAAGTATTCGTTGCTTTTTTTCTCGTTTCTGGCGATTGGCTCAGCTTGGCACCTCCTCGATGAGGAAGCCTTGAGGATTGGTCCCCGTCGCCTTGTCCGAGTGGTCTGAGAGGACATCATGATGACCCCCGTTTCGCCGTGCTGGGCTCCTGCGTCCAACCGCGGCAGTTCCAGCGGTTTGATACGGAACTGGCAGATGACTGCAAGCTGCATGATGGGGGCCAAAGGGCGAACGACAAACACCATGGCCCAAGGTACGTTTGTATTGGGTGGCAGACCACTTTCTTCTCTGTCTACATGTACACCAGCTAACGGGGGGGTTCTCTAGACGGGAAGTCGTCTGGCATGCGAGATGGGCTCTACGCTAATGTCGAGAGGCAAGTGTTGGCGATGGCATCGTCATGCCGTCAACGACTCAATCCTGTTCCAGAAACGGTTCGCCAGCCGGGACGGTGACTTTTTTTTTTTTTTTTTTTGCTTTTGCTGCCAAGGCAAGGCAAGGCAAGGCAAGGCAAGGCGAGGCAACGGAACGGCCTCAAAATCTTGATGTTTTCGGGGTCCGAACATGCGAGTTCTCATGTCATGCGTCGCTGCAGAAGCAGACACTCGTGATAAAGGCTCCATGGCCCATCTCCGTGCTCCAAAGGCTGGCATGGCACAGTGGCACAGCCTGACGGGACCGTCTCTTGTTTGCGTTGCTCGAACCGTCCATCAGAAATGCATCAAGTGACCTCGAGCTCCTACGTGGCCGCTGCAGGATGGCGCCCGCTCCGCCTTCCCCGCCCCTTATCATTTGATGTCGACAAAGTTGTCCGCCACTGCTTGCAAAATCCAGCCCCCAAGGGTTGGCCAGATGCATCTTCACCATGGCCCTCCTTGGGCTGTTTCATGACCCTTTTGAACATTTTGCTTCACCGATGGGACTTGGGGCTAGGACTTTGGCCAGCTCAGCGCCAGACACACCCCCGTGGGGAGGAGGATCGCCTGTCAGATGATGACTGAGACGAGAGAGCCTTGACGATGAGCGGCCTGTGACAAAAAACAAAAAACAAATCCAAATCCAAATCCAAATCCAAAAGGAAGAAGCGTCAGTCGGGGTGCGCGGCTTGCTCGTGTCGTATCAGGACCGTCTGCTCTGCCTCGGGCGGATTCGCAGGCCGCAGATCCCGCGAGCAGGATGCGTTGATTGAGTGGCCAATTCGCCAGAGCTATTTCATACGTGCATACGCAAGTACATCAGTAGTTATTACCACTGCCTATATCGTATCCCGGGCGAATGGCGTGGGGAGCTTTTGACAGACACAAGAGAATTGGCAGTTTCACTCGATGATGAGCGTTCTCAAATCAACATTACGTTTGGCCATCATGACCATCAATCCTCTCTCGCAAAACTCTTGGCCCGTAGCCCCCATGTGGCCCGCGGAAGTGGCGCTTTCAAAATGTCTAACAAGGAGAGAAGAAAAAAAGGACCTGACACGACGCGACCGGGCCGCACCCGAGAGATCATCTGATCGAATTGAGTTGCTCTGCTTACATGTTATTCTCGCAGGGTCTTTGTGCCTGAGCTGATAGGCGGCGTCAAACTTGGGGGACCCTTGCAAACGTGCTTCTACTTTGGCCTTTTCTCTCTTGTTCTTGAGGGGGGGGTGGAATGTCATCGCTGGAACGAAACCAATGTCTTTCTTTTTTCGTCCAGACACGGGATGTTGTTTTTTTCTTGAGCATTTCATCTTAATCGACCCCCAGCCAAGGCAAATTTCTGCTCGTCACATTACATTGGTGACAAGCCCAATCAAAAAAAAAAAAAAGCACGCCATTTGTCGACGACTTTGCCGCGTGGGGGCTCCGCTTCCTGGTCGCCGATTGCTCGTTATTTTGGTGATTGCGCCTTGCCTGCTGAGCCTGATCTGACCAATTGGCGTTGGCGTCTCCCATGTTGCGACGGGATACGCGGGCTTCCCTTCTTCATCACCGAGGTCGCAGCTTCTAGCGGGTTTGATTTTGATGGGCTTGTGAGGGAATCTCGAGAGGCACGTGTAAGCCGGCGTAGAGCGAACTCCGGCATCGCCCGAGGGAGATTGAGCCTTTGGATGACTCTGTGTGTTGATGCATTGATGCTTCCATGACAGCATCTCCGAGGTATCAGACATCACCGCATGTAAATGATGGCAAGATTCATCCTTTCTTCTCTCGAGAATCAAGTATCCGAGGATGTGAAACGACAAGTTTCGGGTCGTGTTGGCAGCATCTGATCTTGCGCTGAGCCGAGCGCTGCTGAGAGTTGAAAGCGGCTGCAAGGATACACCATCTCAAACGGCACAGCATCAGGGGAATTTAGCTGAGAAGATACTACTCGTAATGAGAAATAATAATGAAAAAAAAATACAAAAAAGAACCCCCCAATTTAGTGTCACCGTCCATTTGTCACTCCATGAGATTTAATATCTTTTATTTTATCTATTTATTTCATTTTATGTTTATCTATATATGTATTTTCATTTACAAATTTCAATCTAGGCATCGGCATCAACCCAAGCTACTAGCCGGTCAAGCTGAGACTCTTCTTCCTCGGGTTACCCTCCCATCTATTCCTAGTAGAGGGTATCACACGGCAAGATTGGCTCCCTACAGAGCGTATACAGAGGGTGTACCATGATGAAATTGGCTTTCACATGGACAGAGACGGTTTTTCGAGCGCCGGCGTTGCTACTGGGTCAGGGTCGTCGGACAAAGCACGTAGCTCTTCCAACGCCCATTTTTATTTTATTCTTGTCCCCTCTGTTGAACCCCGTGGAGATTGGCCTTGGCTCCCGGGGGACGGCTGTTGGTGTGGTTGAACATGCCTAGAAGATCAACTCGTATTCATTTTGTGCCATGGGGGCACATTGACTGTGGTTGTAACCAGCCCTGTTGACCGAGCGTGCTGTCTGTGACTTGGCAGAGACTTTGCTGATAACGAACTCCCCAATGCCCCCTAGAGTTCATTTGACTCTTCTGAACATGGCTGAATCCCTGGGAAATCATCATGACTGCTTGATACTCGCCACTGTGAATAGTAGAGTTGATATCATGAACCGCCGTGAGCTGACGTCTCCTTTTGTCAGCTTGCAAAACACCACGTCAGTGGGATACGAAAAAGAAACTCTGACACAGACGCTATGCGAGTCTCACTGCAGTCTGCTCCAGCCTCATCGACCTTTCCCAGATGAGCTCATCACCGACTTGCTCATCAAGGAACCTCCCTGTATCTGTACGCACGCACGATTCTGTCGGCGAGTCGTTGCTGCTGCTGCTGCTGCGCTACCCTCCTCTCGCAATGATCATCCAACCCCTTTCGTTCTTAGAGGGGCTCAATGGAAGACGCGGGAGAGAGAT
Source organism: Trichoderma aggressivum f. europaeum (assembly GCF_033847375.1). Classification (NCBI taxonomy): domain Eukaryota; kingdom Fungi; phylum Ascomycota; class Sordariomycetes; order Hypocreales; family Hypocreaceae; genus Trichoderma; species Trichoderma aggressivum. The sequence goes on from NW_026946400.1 coordinate 314,486, forward strand.
GGGAATCTACTGGCCCGCGACTTTCTCCCCTCCTTTCCCTCTCCCGATGAATTGAGTATCCCGAGGGGGACAAGGAACGACCTTCCCTACACGGGTACCGACAGGTTGCCCCACGGGGAGATGCTGCAATGAGATCAACTCCATGCTGTTGTCACTCTTTTTGTGGAGTGTAAGCGGTACAAGTTGCTTTCTCATCCAACCAAAACCCGTCCATGAACCTGGGGGAGGGAAAGAAGTTTCACAGTCAACAAGAGCTGTTAAAGTCGCCGAGACGGGAAGCCGCTGTGAGAAAGGCAACTTGTTTGGTTCAACGGGAGGATGTACAAGCAAACAAAATCATACCCCTCCTCGTCTTTCTTACCCACAGGCAGAAGGATGAGCGAAATGAAAGCGTGTCACAGCGAGAGAAAAAAAAAAGGAGGCGCGGACCAGCCCATTTTCCCTCTCTCGAGATTTGATCATGTGGCCTTTGAATCCCCGAGGGCCATGTCAATTTTCTTTGTTCCTCCCATTCTCTAATCTCTCTGGGTTGGATTTCTCATATGCTGAATGGTGTCTGTGTCATTTATTACACACGGACGGGCTGAGGCTGGCTGGGGGGGCATCCGAGGCTGTGAATCATCTGCTGGAAGACAAGGCAAGACATTCTCATCTGTCTCTTCCTTGTCGAAAGACACCGATGGAAAGTTTAAGCGGGCAATTTTTTTTTTCTCTTTTTCTCTTTTTTTCTTTTTCTTTAAAAAAAAAAGCCTTCATTCCCTTTGCTGTATTTCGGCCCCCGGATTGGACTGGCTGGTGCTAGATCTTGTTCCTCGTGATGCTTGGATGACACTTGGCGAAGGAACAACAGGGAGAGACATTCTTTTCCCGTTCTAAAAGTAGACTCATCTTTCAACGCAGAGATCGGGTTCGAGACCCTTCAGCAGGGCTCGGGCGTTGAGCGAGTGACTGACCTGCTGCATACCGGGTGAGCATCGAAACAAAGAAGAAACAGAGCCACAACGGGTACACGCAACTTTCACACGACCTGCGCCAGCGTCGTACCGTTGGATCGCGGACCTACCGGGTACTTTTTCTCTCTCTCTCTCTCTCTCGTTTTTTTCTTTCATCTTTCTCGCAGAGCATTGACTCGGCCTCCACGCGATGGGCGGACAATCTTAGACCGGTTCGTGTCTCACATATGCCCTATCGGACCAGCCACTGCTTTTTCATCACACCGACTCTTTCAGAACTGCCGCCTCAGCTCGAACCCGAGAGTGAGCGTGACCCTGCTTTGTTTCTGATTTTTTCGGAGGGGGGGCGTGCTTTTTCATTCGGGTTCTCTGATTTTCGGCCCCGTCTTGGCGGTCTGTGCGACGGATGAGAAGAAAAGGGCTGGAGAGATGGTTGGGAGGAGGGGGGGGAGTGTGTCGTTTTCTTGCCCAGCTGCGCGCGCGCGTGTCTGTCCATCCCGTCTTTTATCGTTGGACACGAGAGAGTGTTGGTGTAAGCCGGCATCTGCGGTGTTACGGGACGGGTTGATCATGATGCGCTGAAAGGGAGGGGTGGTGATGGTTTCCGACCAATGGTTTTGGGGGTGAGATGATTTCGCTTGGGGAGAGGAGGAGGTGGCTTGATGATGAAGCGACGAATGGAGGGGGGGGGAGAGTGTGCAGCAAGTACCAGCCGTGGAGGATGGGATTGATGGTGTTTTCTGAGAGAAACAGGAATGACATAAGAAATGGGTTGGCGTATTACGTGGGAAGTTGGATGGGCTGCGGGATGGTGTTGACCGCCTCCCGAGAGGTTTGTGAGATGGGAGGGGAAAGCTGGATACTTGGGAGAGATTTGATCAAGGCAAAGAGCGGAATGGTGATGATGGTGATGATGATGAAGTTGTGAGGTGTATGAAGAAGAAGGAGAAAAAAGGTATGAAGCTGATGTATGCGTGAGGTGGTATTGGGTTGAGATGAGACACGGAGGATGGCGGGGTTGTGTATGCCTGGACAGAATCCACACGGCTGAATGAGTGAGTATCTTGACGGAGATGACGAACATAATTACTGCTGTGAGCGCCATATCGGGGGAATATGTATTGATAATTTGTAGATTGTATGCATGGTTGATGGTTTCTTAGTTTACAAGGGGCTGCTTGCGTCTTATACTCCCAATGCTACATTGTTAGTCTCTGATGAGGAGTTTAAACATGTATGAGATTAAAACTGGCATGCGTAGATCAGCTACTCCTCTAGGTTTTGATTCAAGGGCTCTTGTTTATATCGAATCGATACTCATCAGGCAATCTCTCTATTTAACATAGTCAACGAACGTACTCTATATAATGATTAATGAATCAGCATACCCATTGATAGTATGTACGGCGCCAACGAATAAATAATCCCGAGCCGTGTCTGAGGCTTTACAACCAATTCCTCACAGTCATGGCTGAGCATTGACAAGGACATCAATGAGTATTTCAAGACTCGTAGTCTAAATCAGACAGCTGCCAACCCACAACTACAACATATGCTCCATACAAACGACAACTTACCAATGGGGCGGAGGCGCTTATAGAATAAGCATGTAATTTCACAAGATCATCCAAGACTCATCATGACGGATGAATACCTACAATCTCATCCCACGTCTCCCACAGTTCACCTATACCACAACCCCGGGAAACTACGCGGCGAGGCAATAACCCACGGATATGTAACCCCCATGCCAGACAAGCCCATCACGGCAACCCGGAGATTCCTAACCGTCGCTCACCCTTCAGGCACCAGCCAGCAGGAATTCGATAGCGGCTCATCATCTGCATCCCGGAAGCGGGCCCTATACGCCCCGGCAGGGGTGGAGGTCGTAAATCCCGAAGCGGCCCGGCCCCATCCCCGTCTCCCCCTTCCCACCCCCGGCCGGTCATCTTTCCCAGCCCGCGGGATGGCTGATGCCAGCCATGGCCCTCTCTCATCATATGTAATCCTGCGCCTCGGCCTGCTTGGGGGGATAAGCATGGGGGAGGGGCCAGCAGCACACACACATTGTCGCTTGTAGGTACGTGCTTGTGGCCTGTTCACATGTAGATTGGATGGGTTACGGATAGAAGGAAGATGCTGTACTGTAGTAAGCAGGAGCTGCGGGATGCGCTCGGCATTGCAAGGCCCATGAGTCGATCATCCTCGTTCGGGAGATTCGCTAGTTCTTCCCGACGAGCATATGACATCTCGCCCTCTCTTGCCTGCCGGAATAATATCACGCCGCCACCATGGGCGAAGCACCCGAAACAAGAGATAAAGGGAAGCCTTGTCCGGGCCAAAAATAATCTTATTCAAAGCAACATCATCCCACGTGGACAGTTGCGAATCCCAGCCAAACGATGCATGATCTCATACGGCTTGCCCCAGCAACAAGAATGTAACTGGATGACAATTTCAAATAGCAGTTGTGAACAGCGTTCCGGCATCGGCGCTCCCTATGTGTATGTCTACTCGTATGTGCATCAGAGAGTATGCATGCATCATCGCAGACGCCGAATCCTGTAGGCGTCAGCAACAGTAACCCTGCTTTGCTTCGTTGTTGCAGCAGGCCACAGAGGGCTTATTCCCACCCCTTCGTTGCAAAATGCTTCTCCTGCATTTCTGGACTTGCGTTCCAGCGACGCCGCATCGATGCCCAATGATGCAAGACACGTGCTTTTCAGTCGCGTTGCAGATAGCCCCCTTATTCGCACCTTGAAATCTCGTAAGCAGGACAAATCAATGGGCGCCTCGAGGCAAAAACGAAAAGGTCAGCTCATTCTCCCCATCAGACCGAGTCGTCCGTCGGTGTCCACGATGGAAAATCATCCCCCACCCGCGGCCTGATCAAATTGTCCGCCGGCAATCCCATTCTATGCAGAAAGTAGAAGGAAAACCTCACGTGGGGGCCAGTTCGGACAGAAAAGAAAAAAAGCTCGTAACGACCCTGTAACGTTAAAACACTGTTGCTGCTGCAATTACTCCATCCGGACGGACGTGCTTCCTGTAGTGGCAAATGACGGAGTATTTGCTGACCACGATTACCGTTTGTGCCATCAGATTCATCAAAGGGTGATCTTCGATCACGCTTCTTGCAAAAGGGCTTGTTTTTGGTGGCCTGTAAGCCAGTCCACCTTCTTTTTAGGTAGAGGATAAATGCGATCCCCTACCCCTAGCACGCGAGGGCCGGCCCGTATAAAATACGTGCAAAGACTTTAGCCGGGGCGTGGGAGAGGCATGGAGGAGCCTGCGGTGAGAGAGGGCTATCGACAAGGGTCCGTGACCACTCCGATGTGCAATGGTCCTTGGTATTTCTCCTTGGATACATGCTGGCATGGTTCTTAGATGACCGTCACATCTCAGATGCTCACCAAACGCCAAGATGCTGCAGACGATGTATCCCGTGTCACGGATTGGGTAACGGGTAACCATGGGCTTGGATTCCGGGTGTGGGGGTTCCCCTCTGCTCACCCATGGGGATGACGCTCTTGTGCACACACGTTTGGTGACGACGGTTCGTGATGGAGGTGGAAGGTAGCATTCGTGATGACCATGATGTTGAAGCTCGTCGTCGGTACGGGCGTGATTCCACAAACAAGGCTGAGGTGATGACAAACTCTCACCAGTAGAGGGCGTCCTTTCCGTAACACACGTACCGTTATGGCACTGCCGAGTCCGTATCTCGTAGAGATAACGGTCTGATCCTGCTCTATAGCATCTCTTCAACTTGGATAGAACGTATTCATCCCACTGATGATGAAGGGAATGTGGCAACTGATGTCGAAATCGAGCTGACGGTGAGTTTGCAGCCCAGAGACTCATGTAAGTCTCTCGAATACTTTTAGTTGTGTCAACTGAGAGCTTGTTGAAGTCGCAGCTTTTGATTAGTGCTGGCAGCAACTCTCATCTCCTTCGGGCTAATAGCGCCTCGGGAGAGTTCAAAGCACCATAACACTCATCAATCATATCTTTCATCCTCATCCAAACATTTGACAGTTTCGCTTTCAACATTCACACATTGTGAACCAGGTTTCCCCAGGTTATGACGCCTATCAATGCTCAATGTTATGGGTTTGTGCAACACAAAAACCGGCAGCGTGGTAATACTACCTACCATGCACCATCGTGGTGCCAAGATGCGTCTTCGTCGAGCCACTCTGAGGTGGTGCCCATGCTCATGATGTAAGTCGCCAATCTACTGCAACGCTGCCCTATGCACATCGTCGAACTCGTTGACATGATCTCTACTTCTTCTGCTATCGTCGCCACATCGAAAGACGTGTGACTTTGAAAGTCACCTTTGCCTCTTTGATGTTGGTAGAGAGCTGTAATCACCTTCTCCTACTACTTTGCGATAGCCTTGGAATATCTGATCATTCCACCTAAGAAGCCGAGTTTCGGCACTTGTTAGGTTCGTCCGATATAGGATTTGGCTTCACCATCAAACGTTGCATGACAAGTACCCATATTACATAGAATAACACATGGGCTGAAGTGTAACTCTCATTCGCAACCTCCAATATGGATGGTTGGTCGGGAGACAGCCTACCCGGCGGTACTCTCCTACCTGCCTGGAGTAGAAACAGCTCAATGGAGAAGAACATCGCCTTCTGCAAGCACGAGACGCCATCCGTAGCACGTTTCAAACATGAAGATCAATTCTCGAGACGATTCACATGCCGACAAACTCAAACACTTGCACTCGACGATCCGGCAACTGACTCTCTCACCGACCCGCCATTGCAGACGATCAAGCCAATCCCCTCGCGGCTTAGGAGACAAAAAGTAGAGAGCGACGGGTCCCAGGTGAGCACAGACCGAGGTCAGATCTGGTCGGACCGATGTATGTACATGCATACAAAGAAGAAGAAAAATCTTCAAGCATCCCCCGTTCCGCCCCCCTGCATTCTCATTATCGCGACCGTCTCACGAGATAAAAAAGAATATTCTCCTTTTAGAAACCTCCCCTGGCAGAATATCCGACTTCATGGCTGAATGGCAATAGGGGCCTGATGAATGGCAGAGCTACTCGACGGGCAAGGAGATGACTGTTCACATGATGGACAAGCCTTCGAATCGAAGGCAGATGCCCTCGCTTAAGTGTCGCCCGGGGCATTGCATAATAGAACTTTTCTCGAATCCCAGGGCCCAACATGGTTTGACCCGCCTGGCTCCTCTGAGGCACACCCCGGTCCACGCAAAATACCAGAATGGCACATGAGAATACTGGCAGTATAATCGACTGCCGTGAGACGAAGCCGAACTTTGCCGTGACTAGAATGTCAAGTCATCTTCCGGATCCGGTTCCGCGAATCAGCCCGGTCCAAGTTATCGCCAACACGGTACTCTCAGAACGTGGGATGCTCATGGACCGGTGATCCGCCACTCTGTATGTCTCGTGTTTCTGGTACGATTCCGCATCACGTCGTCGCCAGCAAAATCCTGCTTTTGGAGCCTCTTCCGATGCGCAACAAACAGCAAGCATACTGATAAGAAACAGAACCTGAAGGGAATGATTTGCCATGTGAAAGAAAACACTCAGCGGCGATTCCGAACGCGCTAAGCAGGTCCTTCTGCGGCCCATAAAAGCAGACATAACAGGGCCGAGCGAACTGGGGCTCAGTTCTTTGTCATTGCAGAATTTCAAATGCTTGCAAGGGTAGACGTGTGAAAGCCCACTGCCAGGGATAACTCGCGACCCATTGACATTTTTGGTAAATAAAATAAAAATAAAAAACAACTCAGTATTTTTTATTTTTATTTTATTTTATCTTGTCCATTTCAATCCCGGCCGAATGCCCCGGAAACAGTGCCCACCGTTTCGGACCGTCTCCGATGAATTAATATCAGAGCCAACGCCAAAGTGCTGAGTGGCGTTTTTGATGGCATCGGTATTGTTTTGGCGATAAGTCTGTAATGTTGGTGTCGTATGTAGTTCAATTCGCCGACAATCCGCGAAGCCGCGGCAATGCTTATCGTTGGATGATGATCTTCAAGCCAAAACGCCACAGCCGCGAGGCTTGCTGCCAAACTCGATTTATTACGGAGCATTTTGCAAGTCGATAAACGGTCATGGCTGCTTCTTGGGGGGGAAGCACTCCGTTTTGAACCGAGAAGATGATGAATGCGGTAGGAGGAGAATAATTCGCCGACGGTATCGAGAATCCTTCAAGGCCACATGGGAAAATATCGTAACCAACAAAGAATAAAAAAATAAATCTCGAAATAATATGCCCGCGGAATAAAATTAAGGAAATCCCAGTGGATCGCCAAAATCTGCAGCCAAGGGCCGAGCAACAGACCCTGGAGTGACGACCACGTTTTTCAAAAGTGCCTCCTTTTAGCACACCGGAAGGCATCCGGCGGCCAGGGCCCGACCCCATGTCCGAATCTTGCCCTTGATGGCCCTGTGACTATGCAGCGATCTGACTGTACGGAGGGTGGGCTCCGTCCTCCATATGTGGAATTTAACGTTACGTGGAAATCAGATCGATACTAGCTCGTTGACGGAAGAGGATGTTGCTGATATCTGGCTTCTGCCATTGGCTGGCAGAGCGCCGATATGAACTCGTTGCCAGGATTGTATGGAACAATGTGCAAGCTGTGCGATTTGCATTAGGAGGCGTAGTGCGATTCTTCGGTTACATGAGACTGCAAATGCTTATTCGAGCGTTTTGGCTCCGTTTCGTATTCGACTCCCGTTTGCGAAGCTGTCCGATTTGGGCTCTCAAACAAACATAGAATTGCTTCATTTCCCATATTCGGCTCTCTGACGCACTTCCCCAGGTCAGGAAACCCGAGTATAGAACAGAAATAGGAAATGAAAGCGCCCACGGGGAGGCGTGTTGAGCGGTAGGATAGCTTGGTGAGCCATGCGTCGCCGAGCCGCACCGGATGTCGATGAGCCTTCTCATTGGACACAGGGATGGGGGAGCCTGGTAAAGCGGATAGCTTCTGCTTCTGACAGCTGCGGACCATAGTTCTGCTGCGGCAGATCACTTGAGCAGGGCAACAAGGCTGATGAGATTCGAATGGGTTTACCCCTTTGATCGCCCTCCAAGTGGATGTCTTGGCTGGGGGCCCCATCTGAATGTTGCAGTACTCCTCCCATTGTCCAATAGCGAGCAGATACCGAGAGGGCGCCACCATGATGAAGTGTAATCCAAAGTAGTCTCTGCCCTAATAGGCATGCATAAAAGGCATAAGCAGTGATGTAGCTTGGATCTGATTGGGCTTCATGAGGAAAGGCGTGGCTCCTCACGATGATGTTTAGTGAGTTGTTGACAATCACACAACGTATGAGTGGTAATCATTTTATGATATGACACCCACAGCAGTACGACGTGTCACGACTTTGATGGCCCGGCAGTTCTCTGCACTCAATGCAACCATTCCTTCATTCAGAGATGTGATTCGCCCAAAACCCTGTGGACACCTGCAAGTACTTCGTAGGTTCATGTAGACTCTTGCGTGTGCAGGTGAGAGGTTATATTTCCGGCTGAGGAGGATCATGTAGATGCCGACGGTTGAAACGTGCAGCTGTAGTTCAGACTGCTCAATACGAGAGACCCTTGGTCAGTAAACGCCTGAATAAAGGTGAACACGATATCAGCCAAACCAAGAGCATTGAGACGCATAGCTGATTTGGAAACAACTGGCCAGGGACATGCAGCCACGCCACTGATTCCATGCTCACCGACCATTGTCGGTGTTTTTTCTTCGTGATGAGAAATACCGGGAGGTCCATGATAACATGGGATGACAGCGGGACGTCTAGCTTCGTGAGCATCTCGGCCTCACTACTCCGTCCGACTAGTATAACAAAACCGCCAATGCAGATAAGCATGGCACTAGCGGGAGATGCTCCATCAGGAAAGCCAAGCTGCATCTAATACCACTTTACCGCCTTCTGTTGATCTTCTAGAATCGATTTGCCAGTCCGCATCTGGAACATGCATGAGTGTCTCGACAACTGCCAGTGGTGGGATTTGACGATTCCTCGGAACTCACCTCTATGATGGACACAGTTGTAACTACACGTGTGCCAGTAAGAGACACGAAACACACAATCTCAAATGATCTTCCCCCCAGGGTCCTTCAGTCGCCGTTCAGATTTGACCCAAAAAGATACGAGTTCCCTAACAAGAAGGGGGGGTTCGGCCATTTTGCGGGGGAACGAAGATCCTCACGAAAGCCGCCTAGGCCCAGCCATTTCGAACGAATCAGCATCGGCTGTCGCCATCGTGAACAACGTGTTGAAATGGGTACAACGCATGAAACGTGCCTTTAGGCCCGCTCGGCCAGAAAGCTTGACATGTGCTGTTTATTTTGTCCAGACGTGTATGCACGGGGTACTCGTATAGCTGTGTGAAATGCCGTAGAAACGGGCGCGCAGATCCCCCCTCACTGACCGTTTGCGTGACAGGGTAGAGCGTACAGTAGTCGGCGAGCATACGAGTTAGTCGGCGAGAGGGGAGGAGTTGTCAGCAGCCCATGTCGATACGGAGTTGAGAGGCTGTGATTTGTGTTTGATTCTCCGTTTTCTCCCATGGCACATGTACCGAGTACGTGAGCCTCGACAAGGCGCTCCTCACGTGGCCGCTGTCGGAAAAACCCCAGCCACCAATGACCAGCACAGCCTCGTCTGACTTCAACGGCTGCCAACAAGTATCTTGTACTTGATAGACCTTTTCACAACACCATCTCCAGAATCCCGAAGAAAGACGGCCAAACCGAACCCAGTCGCGTTTTGCAATCCGAATTCCCCATTCGGCCCTGTTCGTCACATTGGCCCTCCACACAGCCTGATCTGCCCGGACTCTCATCGTCTTGTCCCTCCCCCCCTTATTAAACTGAGAATGGGAGGATCATGGTTCCCCATGGAGAATCAACGTGCGCAGCTCAAAAGCTCCCCCATGACACTCTGTTCCTGCCTCCCACGGGGCCTCCCGGGTTTGTCGCGGGATCAGCAGGGACACATGGAACAGGTAAGACGGAGGGCCGCGTAACGACGGAAAGCAGAAGAAAAAAGGACGAGCTCGCAACTCGTACGCCCCCTCCCCCAAAGCAGTTTTGCTTTTCCCCCCCAAAACGACCCCCAACCTACATCCCACCCCCTCCCCCATTCGAGATTGCGAACGGGCAAGGGAAGACGTAGAGAGCAAAGACGAACACGGTTCTCTCGAAAAAGGGTTCGATGGATGCTAGATTTAGATTGCGCCAGTAGCATGGCGGGTAGATGTCGTTTGGGGGGAGTTTGCGAGCTGTCACATTCCCAATCCCGATTTGGGGTTTCCGTTGCATTTAGCCGGTACGAGTATATTTTATTTAATTGTTTAATTTTTTTTTATCTTTATTATTCGTCAATAATAGCCGCTCCAATGCATTTCTTCGTTCCCTTGCTCTCTCCGTCTCGGTACGTGGAATCAGGATCGCATACGTAATGGATCACGGATCTCACTGACAACGCGGACCGTTGTCTCTCCCTGTCTCGGATGGTATGTGTGGTTTTCCCATATCTGGATGGTCGTGCATGGTTGAGATTATCAAATTTATGCTTGACCTACCATTGGCACGCTTCTGGCTGTCCTCCTCGATTGCGATGTGTAAGATGCGTTGGCTCAACTCCTCCCCATGGGGTATTGCCTTGTTCACTGAAAGCACGCGCCTGGTCGAATCAATCATCTAGCATCTCGAAGATTCTACACGTAACAACGAAGTCGCACTAATTCAGAGAATCACCTTCATGTATTGGATAGCTAATTGAGCATTTGTAGTGATACCCTACACACTCTCTCCAAATAAGGCGGCCCCTTAATCTGCATTATCAATCCTTCTTTGCCACAGTACCCCCAATCCTCTTGTACTTCCTCGAGTCATTCTTTCTCATTGTCGTCTTATCTCTGTTTCCTTTACCACCCTCCCAGAATCCCTTGGCTCTCCTACCAATGACGCTACGACCGCAGAAGCGACACGCTTCGACGGCGTAGTTTTGCTCACGGCTGCAGAAACCGCAGATCATCCTGTTTGCCCACTCGTTGATATGATCCTCAGCCTGGTCGTGGCACTTGTCGCACTTGTGCACACGATTGCAGCATGAGAAACGGAACCAACGGTAAGACTTACGGTAGTGGGAGCAAGTACCCCTGTCTGGGAGTTGTTCGCCTGCATGTAGTCCAAGCTTCTCTTGCTTCCGGCGAAGGCCGGCTGAAGAAGGCGGGGGAAGCGATCCAGGAGAGATAAAGAGGAACTTGACTTCGGGAATTTTAAAGGTGAATTTGCTGTGACAGTCTCGGCAGACATTCGTCGTGGTCTCGCCTCTTACAGAAACGAGCCCTTGGCTTGGCATCGAGCACTTGGCGCACGTAGGTACAAAGGTGCTTGGCAGCATATCTGCCACTTTGCCTCCTGAGAGATCAATGAATCCAGCCCTTGCCGAATTCTCATGAACAAGCTGTTGGTTGAATTTGGCAGCGAGAGGCGTCGCGCATTTCTTGCAACTCGACGTCTTTTCAACTCCAGGCTTGAGGCCGGTCATGTCATTTAGCGTCTTGCATCTCTCGCACTTGACGCTTAGACTCAGAATCGATATCTGTAAAAGTTCGACGCTGTGAAGTTCAATGTTTGGAAACGAAATCATGGTGCCGTGTTCAACCGCCTCACTGGACGATGGTACTGCCGCGACGTCGTCGTCATTTCCCAACACTGCCCCGCCGTCTTCATCCGAGTCTTCGTAGCTATCTTCTTCTGATTCGTCTCCCTCATGGCCAACGTTCCATTCAGGAGGTCGAGGAATGACCTGAATATGACCCTTCCCTTTGATAAGAGGCTGCGATGAGCTAGCAGAAACCTCTCCGTTGTTTTGTGACTGCGATTGCTGCTCCTGTATCGCTGCTGCCGCCGCCGCTGCTGCCTGCTCCTTTTCAGCCTTTAATGCTAGCCCATGCGCCTGCTTTGCAAGATTATGGAGGTTCTGGGCTAGATAATTGACGTGGCTCATGAGTGTCATGTTCTTCTGCTCCAGAACCTTTTCTGCAAAGAGGTCTTCAATGGGTTCCGCATCATCGGCGTTGGCTTCATTCAGCTGCACGCGCAGCTGCTGTAGCGGATATAAAAGCGGAATGATTAGATGAATGCTGTTGACCGAGTGTAAACCAGAAGGGAGCTCGCCACGACGTTTTGGCTCGAGCGGCAGCGTGAAAATGACACCATCAGCAGAACGGCGGTACTGAGGCATCCTTCCCATTCTCGCCTCGAGTTGTCGAATCTCCTGAGCTCGCCTTGCTTTTGCCTCGGCAATCTGTTCTCTGGTGTACGATGGTTCCGGGATATATCGTCTGGGAGGGGGGCTGGGAGCTACCTGTGCTTCCACGATAGGAGACTCGATAGCAGCCGACTGTTTCTGTTTCGCTGCTTGGTCGAGATGTCTCGTGTCTTTGAACGATACTAGTTTGATCGTTTCCACTTTCTGCTCCGACAAGAATCGTTCCAGATTCCTGTCCAAAGCATAGACCAGTGCCAAAAGAGTCGAGCCCTTCTTCTCCTCAGCGAGCTTATCCCAGCCCCTCTCAACATTGATGCTGAACCCTTTAGGGATATCCTTATTCCCGACTAACAGCACCGGCCTTTCTTCCGGATAGTCCTCGGGAACGCGGACATCGCAATCCAAGTAGGGCAGCTCAAAGGGAAAATCTGGATCCGAAGGCTTAAGCTTGAATACCAGCGATGTCTCTCCTGCCGCAGTCGTAGACTCTTTGGGTGAGAATCTCCTCTTGAGCTGTTCAATGTGATAGCCGCGCGGGTCCTGAACCTGCGCTTCTGGCACGGGCTTGGACACGACCCGGGCATCGGGGGTGTCTGTGACGGCCTGCCTCCGATCAAGAGGCGATCCGTCTGGCTGTGTCTTGAGTGCAATCATGGTTAAAGGCGTCGAATCGAGAGAATCCAATATGGTTGAGCTGATAATTGTTGGACAAGTGTCACGGAGGTGACGGATATTGTACACACAAAGGAAAGCCGCAACGCCGAAATCAGGAAAAGTAAAACAAAACGAACTCCAAAGCTCTGCTGTGTGTAATTCCAGACGATTAAACAGCAAAAAGCAAGACTCGGAAGATCTTTATTTGACTTGAAATCGACACTCGGAGAGGCAAAGAGGCGATATTGAATCTCGAAAGCTCAGGTGGGGCTGAGCATCCGTTGCAGATGTTGGTGGGGTTTCGATGACTGCCTCTGTCTGTACTATGAGTCACTAACAGCCCGTTGGTCAGCCAGCGTTAAGTGGTAGTTCTCTAACGGCAATGTGCTACGGAAGACTGCTAAGTTTGTTAGAGAGAAACTTGCACGGCATCTCCAGATCTCCTACGGACTCCGTAAACTTGGATCCCTTTAATCATTTTGAGGCTTTGCACTGAATTATAGGGGACAAATTTTAACATTGTCATTCCTGTAGGTAGTCATTGAATAGTAGTGAGTCACTGTACGGAGGAGAACTAGCCGTTTGAAGCAACTATCCCCTACAGGTTAGCTCTTTTACGCAGCATCGTGCCTTTGCCTTTTGATGCTGCCATTGATGCTTTCTGTAGGACGGACAATTGCCAACGCTCTGCTCGTGTAATATTGCGCGTTATTGGAACGCTACTCCGCACTGCCGGTAGGAGTGAGTAGAGTGCCAATCGTCGATCTGTAGCGAGGCATGGGCCGAATAGAGATGCGTCTCAAATTGCATCCATTATAAATACCTAAGCTATAATCACACAACGTACCATCTGAGCACGTTGGGCGGTTTAATTGGTAGTAAAGAGAGCCTGTGACTTGAATGACTTGCCTTGATTTTGGTTGGCTGCTCCCACGGCTGTATTAGTCGCTTAAGGCATGCACCCATCACACGATTCTTGATCTTTGTTCGTATCGGCAATAGACATGCATGTGCGCAGTTCAGGCTCTTCGCCTCTTGTTGTGTATATACGAGTGCCGATTTACGTGTTACGGAATATCCTGATGGACAATCAAGATACAAAATACAAGGATCAGAGCCTAACGGCGGGAATTTTACAGACGCAAGGAGGCAATTTGCGGGCATATTTGCAGCCGGTATAGCTGCGGGCTGCGAGACATGTCAAACCGTGGCTCGGCAAAAAGGAAATAAATTGGACGAAAATCTTTTCCTTAGTTATCCGCCCTCTGCTCGTTTATCCGGGGAAAGAAAACAATGATCCTATTTGCCTGATGGTGACCTTGTCAAGAGAATGACTACAGCTGTCTGGTGGATGGACGTGCAGCAGCGCATGCGTGTGTACTTGATCGGTAGCTATCTGAACACCTGGGTGGGCATACATACCGGATCGAGAAGAGGGAAAAGGAGGCGAGATCAAATCACGAAAATAGAATAAAAATAAAATAAAATGAATAAAGTAAAATGAATTAAAACAAAAATTAAATGCAGCACGAGTTAGACGATGCGGAGACGGGTTTTTCGTGGCAATAGCATCACAACACCCTGCATCACGTTTACCTCTTACATGAATGTGCGTACATGCGTAGCAACAGTCCTTGCACATACTCGTACAGGCACGCCCGGCAGTGTGATCCGGGGAGAAGCATGAGACAGGCAGCACGCATGAGAGACAGACATGGAGAGACACGCAACGGCAGACCAGACAGACAATGTAGGGAGAGCCCATGTCGAGCTGCCGCCTGCTTGCTCACCGTGATCAGACAGGGCACACACGTCCCCCATCTGTAGGTTCGGGGATGACCTGAGGGAGTCCGCGAGACAAAAGGCATTGGTTCTCTAGGTACTAAGAGCTGTACCAAGGGCTCCCGTGTAATGCGCACACGATGTGTATGTACATGCAGCTTCAGCATTCCAATGTTGTAATGTGAGGAGAAGAGCTCAACAAACACGATGCTCCATTCACACACAACTCGCATGCCCCACGGAGAAAAAAAAAAAAAAGAAACAAACCACACAAGGCGCACATGGGGCAATGCAATGGACGCGAAAAGAGGCTTGGAGAGCACAAACAAGTCAAAAAACAAAGAAAAGGGACGGAGAAAAGGGAATAGAGCCAAAAAAGAAAAAAAGGAGGGGGGCAGCAGATGCCTGGTGCCGGAGTAATTTGCAGCTGGACGAATGGCTTGGGTCGTGGAGGTCTGCCAGCTCAGCAATTGTCAGGCAGATGACCTTGGATGCGGGATGGCGGCTGCATCAGCGCCTTGAGGGGGGCGGTGAGAAGAGCGAAAGAGGGCCAAACCAAACCGCTTTGAAGGGTTGCAGGGCAGGATTCGGGTTTGGGGGAGTGCTGGCCTCATCATGCCGTAAGAGGAATCCCTGAGCTGAAGGCCTGTGGTTTCATTCTTCATGCTGAGAGGAGGAGGAGGAGATGGAGATGCTGAGCAGCACAGCAATCTTGGGAGAAACGGCTGGTGGGGTCTGACACCACCCGCATGCAGCTCAATATAAGAATAGATGCATCTTGCTATTGGTCTCTGCGAATAAAACAGATAAAAAATAAAATAAAAATAACAATAAATTAAATCCACCATGTTTTTTATCATCTGCATTTCTTCTTATTTTCGTTTCATTTTCATTTTTCTCTCCGCTACCCTTGTCGGCATTGTTTCCATTTCCCACCCCCCGGCCGCCGTTTGGGTGTCGACAAGAAAGCAGCCTCGCAGCTGCAGTCAACAGAACTCCATCCACCTCTTTTCCCTACAGTTTGGAATCGGAATGGGGTTTGCTTTTGACAAGCTGGGCGCTGTTTCTCTGGTACTCAATTTCTCAAATACGCATCCAGAGTACATCTCCCATCTTCAGCTTACTATACATGTACATGTGTCCTGCTTTCTAGGTACAGAGCACTTTTACAACCACCACAACACTGACTACCCTCATTTTGTTACTTGACTCACACCTCACTCAACTCGTCTCGTTCAAATCCTTCAAGCCTCCAAATTCCCCGGCTTGCGTTTCCGTTGCATCTGTAGTGGCTGTCTCCCTGCCCAAGATATCAAGTAGGGTGTAGTCTATAAGCCGCGTGTATACAACAACAGCCACAACAAACAACAACAAAGCCCTTCCTTCTGCTTAGCTGTAGGAATCCCCGAAAAGTATACCACAGAACCCCCCTGTCCATCGTGTCTTCTTTTTTTGCCTTTTCTCATGTTCTTTCTCTTTGGCTAAGCCCATCGCCATGGGACTCGAGTGCGTGCGCAATAACGCCGCGGTCAGGCAGACTTTTGAGACCCTTTTCCCCGCAACCTTGTTTTGGTTCGACGTTCTGCTCATGTCATGTCATGTCATGTCCATGTTCCCTTTGGGCGTCAAAAACGGCCATGGCTGAATCACACGAGGAAGCCCCATCTGACGGCCGCTCGTCGCCAATGCAAGACGGAGCATGTGTTCCTGGCCGCCTCAAGGGCCGCATGCTAATGTACGTCTATGTGCGTACAGCTGTCTGTACATGCATCAACCTAGTAGCTTTCTTTCCCATCATCATCACCATCACCATCACCATCACAGGCACTGACGCATGCACGGACACACAACGCACAGAGACATGCCTCCGCAAGCACAAAGTCCACTAGACATCACACACCACGCGCATTATCTGCATGCGCTCCGTACTCCCCATCACCGGCAGTACGAGTAATAGCCAAACCTGTACGAGGCTGCGGACTGGGCCATCCAGGTCGCGATGGTACCTGTACCAAGACTCCTTGTGCAAGCTTGTCGTGTCACCTTGTACTCGGGAGCACTCACACAAGACACGTACCAAACAGTACATGTGAGTATTCACAGACTCAGACACGCGGATGCTACAAGTCTTGGCACTTGTGCAAATTAAATTGCATCTGCAGCATCATTTGTTTCCCCCCATCTCAGGGTGGCAAACTATGTTATCAGCATGAGCCTTGGATGCTATCACCGTCTTGCTCGGATGCTTGTCAGTCCCGGTTATCACCCCGAATCCTCCGTCATCCAATCTGTCGTGCTCTCGAGTGAAATGGGGGCAACAAGAGTTACAGACCTAGGTAGGGCGTGTAGAAGAGAGCTGCCCAAGCATTGAAAAAAAAAGGCGTGTTACAATGCCGGTGCCGCTGCTCATTTCCTCTTGTCTCTGAACACGGGACGCCAGCTCTCGTCTTCCGACTGGCTGAAACCGTTTTCAATGTTTCGGCGCCTCTTCGTAAACGGTCAAGACTCGACCTGGGAAGATTGCCGTTGTGATCCTATTCGATGGAATCTGCTGAGCCACTTGCTTCACGGGATCCCGGCTGCCGTCACACCGGTCACTTTGTTCGTCACATTACACAGCAGCCTCTGTGGTTTCATTCGAAGTTCGTTGTACAATGGCGACGGCGCCTCCATCTCGATTTGGTGCCACTGCAATTTTTTTTTATCAGAAGGGAGAGCCTTGGCGTTTTTCGAATCAAGTTTCCCCCCCCGTTGCTTATCTTGCAACACCATACCTGCTCGTTCGTCTATCATGAACATGCATGATGTGTACACTGCTCTTCCGAGACGTCATCCTTGCTCAGCTTGATCTGACCGACTCTTGTCGCATTGGTCACCGCATTTCCGTTTGGTAATGAGAGAACCCGTCTTGTAAAACATGACCTGCGTCTTCCCTTCGCCGTCCAGGGATCACTCGCTCACCGGCTGCATCAGCCGCAGCTGAAAAAAAAGGAATTATACGTCGCGAGACCTCTAACGGTAGAGACTCGTCACAGTTTCTACCAGGATCAATGCCCTTCAGACCGCAACTTTTAATTCTAAATATAGGTAGAAAAGCCACTTAATTAAAAAAAAAAAAAAAAGGCTTGACAGACGTGTAATACGGAGCGGTTGATGTGCTACGTTGGGATGAAAAAGCTGTATGTCATGACCTTGAGCGGGCCTCTGTTTCATGGAGCGTAATCTTGGGCTTCAGTGGATTTGACAACCTATTTACTTGGGTGTCAAGAATTAATTAATAAAAAATACATATTTTATTTTCGAAAATATACTGAACGGTGCTTGGGCTTTGAAGGAAAAAACGGAAGAAAACGGCGCTGCTTTTGGTTTCCAGTATTGACCTTTCTTTCCTTATTCGTAAGAAGCAACCATATCAACTACAAGTTTATCCAAGTGTGTTCAATGAGAAATAATTGAACCAAGCGTATTCAATATGATAAAAAATCATGGTCATCCAATTGCATCGCTAACCCTCTAGATGTATGGATTAGAGCCCTTCTGTAAGTCCCTCTTGCAAGATGGTTTGTACTCCCAGCTATTTTAAAATCCGACCTGGCGCATTTCGTCCTCGAGATATGGCGTCTACTACATTAGTAGATATATACTTCCAGGATATCGGCTTGTATGGGGATACCAGGGTGCAGCTTTTGCATAGTTGTGTGAGCCTGGCTAGTCTCCGTTTCGTTGCAGGCAAAGCAAGTCAAAGAAGAACCGAGCTGAGTGAGCAAGTAATAAGACACTTGCGTGATATATAACATGATGAAGAACAAGAACATGTTGTCGATTGCCTGGAGCACCGCTTGATTTCTAGCAGCAGCGTTAACCCTGCGAGCAACATCATTCATCACCCCTGCTATGTTTCTTATCTGGCCGGCCCCTCGTCCTTGAAGCCTCTGGTTCATGGTGGCTGCTCGTGATTGAGAGTCAAGTTATCTGCTTGCTGATGGCAGGTGCCCTTATTCGAATAGTGTTGCTTTGAAATTGTTTCATCCGTGCAGTTGGACGCAACAGGTCAATCTCGACGTGTTGACCTGTGGAGGGTAATGGTGAGTGTGATCCGTGGCCCGTCATTTGAAAGGATCGCTACGGCTTCTTATAACTTGGTAAATTATTCCACAAGGTCGCCATGGGCATTCTTTGGTAGAGTCCATGAACCTTATTGTATGCCTGTATAACTTGTAGCAAATAACGTTATGAGCCACAACCTCTATTTCTCAAACAGACTTCAAAGGCTTTGATAACCTTTTGGCAAAACGCAGGCAAAATGTCTTCATAAATTTTGTAGATTGATTTAGATTATCAACTCGCAGCGACGAGCAAAATGGTTTCTATTTGACCAACCAGGCTTTTTGTATGACCCCTTATCTATGTTCAGACTCAAGCTCCCTTAAAAATCATTCTCGTCAGAGCCAGCCACAATGACGTTGTTAACCTTGAGCACCATGCGACACAGCTGTGTTGCCAGCTGCAGCTGCTGCTTCTTGCTAATCAGCGGGTCAATGACAAAGGCGGCCTTCATATCGTTGTCGCCACGTCCCATGCAGTCAACACCGAGCTTTCCTCGGTCGCTGGGTCCGGCCTTGACCTGCTGGCTCTTCACCTCCGCCAAGGTTGAGATGGAGTTGAGGCCGCTGTTCTCGGCCAGGGCCATGGGAACGGCATCCAGGGCCTCGGCGAAGGCACGCATGGCGTACTGCTCCAAGCCGGGGGTCTTGCCGGCGGCATCCTCAACTGCCAGAGAGCAAGCAATCTCGGCAGCACCGCCTCCGTAGACGACTCGGTTGTCTCTTACAAGGTTTCGTACAACGCAGAGCGCATCGTGTAGTGAGCGCTTGGCCTCGTCGATGATCTAGACATCCCATGTTAGCTGAAAGAAACTCGAAGGGTATTAACACAACCATTCATACCATCTTGTTGCTTCCGCGCACGAAAACGGTCACGGCTCGGGTGTTTGCGCACTCCTCAATGACCAGCATCTTCTCTCTCGTTGTTCCAAACGACATTTCTCTGACGATGCCGGCGGAACCCAGCTTCTCTGCCTTCAGATCCTCAAAGCGAGGCACTATCCTGCCGTTGGTTGCAATAGCAATCAATTCAATCTCAGGTCCACCGACCCACCGCACAGCGGGAAGCTGGTTCTGGAGCAACAGGTGGTTTGCCTCGTCATCAAAACCCCACTGGCAGATGGCCAAGTTGGCGCCAGTGTCCTTGATCTGCTGAATCATCTCAATAAACTTCTCCTTCTCGTAGTTTTGCAGCTTTTTGAACTCCTCTACACTTGTGATATCGAGGTGGTGCTTGGTCTTGGGCTTGGGGGGCTCGAAAGCGCATGTCAGGATGGCAATCTTGGCATCCTTGACCTCTGAGGGCATCTGGGGATGAGAGAAATCCTTGTCGATGATCACGCCCTTGACAAGAATGGTGTCCTCGAGAGCGCCACCAACCTTGCCATCGACCTTGATCAAATCGAAATCCACGTCTTTCCGCTCGAGGTCAGCCACCGACAGAACGGCGTCAACGGCAATGTTGGCAAACTGGTCATGAGCCTTGGAGACAATCTTGCTTCCCAAACTTGTTCGCGCCACCTTGAGCAGGTTGGAAGTCTCCTCCTTTGTAAACTCGATGGTATCTGAGATTTTGTCCAACTCGGCGACAGCGATGTCGCAGGCTTGGTCGTAGCCGTCGGCGATGCGGATAGGGTGGATGCCCTTGTCGATGAGGTCAGCGGCCTGCTCCAGGAGGGCGCCCGCCAGGACGACCACACCCGTAGTGCCGTCACCAATCTCCTCGTCTTGTGATTTCGAAAGCTCCACCAGCAGCTTGGCAACGTGGTTGCTGACTTCCATCTGCTGGAGAATGGTGGCTCCATCGTTCGTGACCGTGATGTCGCCGTCTGGAGAGATTAGGATCTTGTCGAGACCGCGAGGGCCGAGTGACGTCTTGACGAGGTTGGCAACTGTTCGGGCGGCGAGGATGTGTGACTTGACAGCTTCGTTGCCAAACTGGCGCTTCTTCTTCCCCTGACTAGACCGCCGTTAGATGATGTCGAGGGGCACGCACGGCGTCCTGGAACTTACTCTCTGACGACAATGAAGGGCCGACCTTGCTCATCCTTAATCACCGCCGCTGCGCGTTGGATATTAGCTGTGGTCTCGAGGTCATCGTCGGGCCAGCATCGATTTACCGTTGGAAACATCTAGATCTAAATTGCGTGTCTGTTAGTTTCCACGCCTCACCCCTGACAAATCGTTGGACTTGATCTCGGACATACTCAGCGACATTTTGGCTGGGGGGAACTTGCGATCAAATGTACACAAGACAACAGGAATCAATCAATCTCGGCACCAAATGAATGATCCCCCGTGATTTGGCGACAGAGTATAGCTTCAAGCTTCCACGATCGTGCCCGAATTTTTCGGCCGTTTGGGGGGAAGTTGCCTACAACTCCCACTACACAGGGTGCGGGACACGGACTAAGAAAAGTCCGCCACCGGTCACCCCGCCAAAGTATCAAGCTCCTGGAAATGCCCCTCCATGACTTAATCAAGGAGGCACGAGCATGGTTTAGCACTTGATGCGCCTCCGACAAATAAACTTGGAGCTAGACAAACTGCCTTTGTACGATTTAATATTGGCCATTCTCTTGTCTGTCCTTTTTACTCTTCATTCTTCTTTTCGTCTCTACAACATTAGATTTTGCTACCAGCATTCGCAACAGCTTCGTCACATCGCAAGGCGCACTGCAAACCAGGAGGCGACGTCTGCCTAAGTCCATGAGTCAACCCCGAACTTTCGTCACATGAAGTACAACTAGTGCCGGGAAATCGCAGGCATTCCTCACTCTCACCCTCCTCCATCTCCCTGCAAATCCACCACGAAGATTCGCCCTCTTTCTACATACAACCAGGCTCCAGTAACGCCCGACAAAACAATCTGTGGGCAGAATCGCAATGGCGCCTCCAACATACGACGACGACGATTTCGTCGACCAGTACGACGACCTTGAAGAGGAGGAGGACGAGCTGAGCCCCGAAGACAAGATCGCCATGCAAAATGGCACAGCAGAAGTGCGCAAGGCTCTTGGGGTGGAAGCAGGCAAAGTCACAGCCGCGCAAATACAGGAGGCACTATGGCATTACTACTACGACGTCGATAAATCTGTCGCCTATTTGACAAAGACCTTCATTGCGCCAGCGCCAAAACCAGCGCCAAAGAAGGCACCTGAAGGTAAGCACGGCGCGTTCTCTTTACCTGCCAAGCAAGCCTTGTTTTTGCGAACCTTTGGAGAAGACGATGAATCACCTGGGCACAATGCATATTCCACCACCATTTGCGACATCCACCGTCTCGCTTGCGCGTTTCCCACTACAGAGAAGCCTCAGATACCCCCGACTTTTTTCGACGATATGCCATGGTTAGACATACCGAGGGTCCGAGAAACCGTGTTTATTGAGCCGCCGCACCCTCGTGGTGGGCTTATGGGAGGTAGCGGTGCTGCTCCCAAGATGTCTAAGCTTCAAGCCCTGGCTGCGCTGCGGAAGAAAAAGAATGAAGAGAAGAAAGCTCAAGAAAAAGCCGTTCCGCTGGAAAGCGAAGTGACAAAGCTTTCTATTTCTGATACAAACAAAGAAAACATTGGTCCGATCTCAAAGCTCAAAGACCAAAGTTCACAACTCAACTCAACTGTGGCCTCTGTTTTGGAAACAGAGAAGGGAGAGACAACATCAGACAACACCGGCGACTCTCTAGGGGAAGACACCAGCTTGCCAACTATCACTGACTACAAACCCGATACCGATATCAAACCTGAAGAAGCAAAGCAGGTGGTAGGCCACAGTCATGCTCCTTCTGCATTTGCACGGACGCTTTTCGGGTCGGCTTCAGAGGGAGAGGAAACGCGCAGGCGGGATGTTTTCGCAATGCCCTATACCCAATCACCTTCCTTTCTCGCAACCGCTTTCTCCGAACCCAGCCCAGACGATATTGTGCTCGCGGCCCGGGCCAAAGGTTCGAATTTTGCTAAGGCGAAATGATGGGCTAATTCTAATTTTTTGATCCAGCGGGAAAGAAAGCTCCAGCGGCGGCGGCGAAAGCTCCCAAGAAGTCCCAAAAGAGCGAAGATGCATCAAAAGAAGCTGGGCTTGCAAGCAGCGTCTCAAGTCTCAAAGTCAGCGACGCCCCACCTCCCAAGAACAAAGGCCTCGATGTTCTCAAAGAGTTTGAGCAGAGCGCTAGCAAGAAGAATGCAAGCTTTGTAGTAGTCGGTAGGTTTACCCATATCCATACCCTCAAAATTGGCCTTGTTTGAGAACATTGTCACTGAAGCTAAGTCGTACAAGGTCACGTCGATGCTGGCAAGAGTACATTAATGGGTCGACTTCTTCTGGAGCTTAAGCTTGTGGAAGAGCGTACGGTGGATAAATACCGCCGGCAGGCCGAGAAAACCGGAAAACAGTCGTTTGCCCTGGCTTGGGTCATGGACCAGAGAAGCGAGGAAAGAGACAGAGGAGTGACAATAGACATCGCCACAAACCATTTTGAAACCGAATCAACCAAGTTTACGATTCTAGATGCGCCAGGGCATCGGGACTTTGTGCCCAATATGATTGCTGGCGCTAGTCAGGCGGATTTTGCCATTCTGGTTATCGACGCCAACACCGGAGCTTACGAGAAGGGTTTGAAAGGACAGACGCGAGAGCATGTTTTGCTTCTACGAAGCTTGGGCGTGCAACGCCTGATAGTTGCCGTGAACAAGCTCGACATGGTTGGGTGGTCCCAGGACAGGTTCCAAGAAATCTCAGAGGAAGTCTCCGGCTTCTTGACAGGTCTGGGATTCCAGGAAAAGTCTGTCACGTTCATCCCTATATCGGGCTTGAACGGAGATAACATTGTCAAGAGAACAGATGATGCTCTTGGGGCTTGGTACAAGGGCCCTACTTTAATAGAGGGCCTAGAAGCCTCAGGACCGTCTACCGTGCGGTCTTTGAAGAAACCTTTTCGAATGGCCATTTCAGAGATTTTCCGCTCACAACAAGGAACTACGACGCTTGCTGGTCGTATCGATTCTGGTACTATTCAAGTTGGAGATGCTCTGTTGGTGCAACCTAGCGGGGAATCAGCGTACATCAAGTCCATCATGCTCGATACCGAGGCCAAGGATTGGGCAGTGGCCGGTCAAAACGTCAGCGTTGCGTTGACAAACATTGATCCGATTCACATCAAGATTGGTGACATAATTTGCCACACGACAGACCCTATCGACATTGGTGACACGTTTACCATGAAGGCCATGGCATTTGAGCATCTGATGCCCATGCCGGTGGATCTCCACCGCGGCAGACTTCACGCAGCAGGCCAGATTCAATCAATAGCGGCTCTGCTTGACAAGGCCACCGGAGAAATCATCAAAAAGAAGCCCAAGGTAGTACAGCCCGGAGGAGTTGCTCGTGTCTTGATCAAGCTGGAGGCAAAGGTTCCTCTGGAGCCTGGACAGCGGGTTGTCATCCGAAGCGGGGGCGAGACCATTGCCGCCGGCTTGCTAGAGTAAAAGCATCACTGAGCAATCGTGGGTCTATATGGAATACGAGTATAATGATAGACTGGGCACATTGGAATAGCAAAACAAAGAAACATTGATAGACAAAGAATACATCAGATCCAAGTGTTGAATTCGGTACGCCATTTGGCGATGTTGGTCCTCTCGGCGGCTGACCGGTTTCACAAGGCCGAATGCGGCAAGTGGTTTAGAAGCGCGATACCCGGCGCCTATTCCCTGCTGGTATGAGTATAGTACCCAATCCACAGTAATACAAAGGCCATTGCCGTTGATGCCCCGCCGAGAACGGATTACTCGCCGCTGTCTTTGTAGTTGCTCATTTGTGTCGACTATTTTTATCAGGTAGCTATAGTGATCAAGATGGTGAGTGGAGCGTCAGGACATGTTGCTGATACTGTATACGAAGTAGACTTCAGCCTCGCTGTGGCAAAACTACGTGGCAATGCCGCCACGGTGGCAGATGGATGTGATTCCAACGGGCTCTGTCGGGTTCTAAGCCGGTATCCACTCGGCTGCCGCCGGTTACTCCAAGTGTGAATAGATGTTCCACGGAGCACGAGTACAGCGTTGGCGGCTGTTACTCGGAGAGATGAGATCCCTCGTACATGTAAGCATATAGCAGAGCAACAACGTGGCCAGAACGGTTTGTTAGAGCAGCTTCCTCTTCCGTTGCCGCATTGTGCCTAATCAGCCAAGCCGCCGGGTCTCCATCACTGACAAGCCGAAGCCATCTGAGTCACGTTCTCGGAATAGCATCGAAATTCTTCCGTCAGCGCGGCGTAGTGCGACAAAGAGGTACAAGTAGAGGCCACATTTGCCTTGTGAGGGGCAAAATGGGGAAATGGGCTGGGTGTTGGCGGTTCACAGAGGCTCCGAGTTAGGTAGGTCAAGTTGTTTGGCCCGGTCTCTGGGCGCTGTCAACGGTACATTGCACGCGGCAGAGTACATACATCGGATGCAGACTCTATTGAACATTTACACTGTGAACCATCATCAATATGTTGGTGCAAGTCACAGTGCGAAGATGTGCCAGATCGCCCAGTCGCTTTGGCTCCGAAAATAAGACCCCTGTCACGTGGGGCTGAATGCTCCGGGGGCCCTGTTTGGCTCGCACAGGGACCCGTGCCTTGAACCTACCTGAAATCTGGCCTTTTTGAGCCTTCTGGACACCTCAACTTTTTCTGGGGCAATTCATAAAGTGGCTGATCGTCACCTCTCGTCTTCAACCCATTTTTTCCCCTTCTTCTCTCCAGCAAAGATACCCCCTCATCTGGTTCACAAAACCGGCCTGAGGACAAATAGAGCTCGCTCGCTGCGTTAGATCGCTGCGCATTTCTTTTTTTCTTTTCCTCTTCTTCACAACTGCCGGGCCTGTACTTTACGCGGGGCATCTAGAGAGATCCTTCTTTCACACATATTCTTCACAATGGCTCGTTCACGGAGCTCCCTGGCCTTGGGCCTGGGTCTGCTCTGCTGGATCACTCTTCTCTTCGCCCCTCTGGCATTCGTCGGAAAGGTCAATGCCAGCGATGAGGCGGACAGCTACGGAACCGTTATCGGAATTGTAAGTCGACAACCCCGCCATGGGTATTTGGTGGCCGCTTGTTAACACGTTTTCTCTCCCAGGATCTTGGTACTACCTACAGCTGCGTCGGTGTGATGCAGAAGGGCAAGGTTGAGATTCTCGTCAACGACCAGGGTAACCGAATTACTCCTTCCTACGTGGCCTTTACCGATGAGGAGCGACTGGTTGGCGACTCTGCCAAGAACCAGGCCGCCGCCAACCCCACCAACACCGTCTACGATGTCAAGTCAGTAACAAGTTGAACCATCCATTTGTACGAGCACGTTGCTAACCATTGCGCAGGCGATTGATTGGTCGCAAGTTCAACGAGAAGGAGATCCAGGCCGACATCAAGCACTTCCCCTACAAGGTCATTGACCGCGATGGAAAGCCCATTGTCCAGGTTCAGGTCAACGGCCAGAAGAAGCAGTTCACTCCCGAGGAGGTTTCTGCCATGATTCTCGGAAAGATGAAGGAGGTCGCCGAGTCCTACTTGGGCAAGAAGGTCACCCACGCCGTCGTTACCGTCCCTGCCTACTTCAACGTAAGTTTTCCTTTGGTGTCTGAAAAGTAGGAGAGGAAAAAAAAGAGCGAGTTTGCTAACGGCTTGGTAGGACAACCAACGTCAAGCCACCAAGGACGCCGGTATCATTGCCGGTTTGAACGTCCTCCGAATCGTCAACGAGCCCACTGCCGCCGCTATTGCCTACGGTCTGGATAAGACCGATGGCGAGCGCCAGATCATTGTCTACGATCTTGGTGGTGGTACCTTTGATGTTTCTCTCCTGTCCATCGACAACGGTGTCTTCGAGGTCTTGGCTACCGCCGGTGACACCCACCTTGGTGGTGAGGACTTTGACCAGAGAATCATCAACTACCTGGCCAAGGCCTACAACAAGAAGAACAGCGTCGACATCACCAAGGATCTCAAGGCCATGGGCAAGTTGAAGCGTGAGGCCGAAAAGGCCAAGCGAACTCTCTCTTCCCAGATGAGCACCCGTATTGAGATTGAGGCCTTCTTCGAGGGCAACGACTTCTCCGAGACTCTTACCCGAGCCAAGTTTGAGGAGCTCAACATAGATCTTTTCAAGAAGACCCTCAAGCCTGTTGAGCAGGTTCTCAAGGACGCCAACGTCAAGAAGAGCGAGGTCGACGACATCGTTCTAGTCGGTGGTTCCACTCGTATCCCTAAGGTTCAGTCCCTGATTGAGGAGTACTTTGGTGGCAAGAAGGCTTCCAAGGGTATCAACCCCGATGAGGCTGTCGCTTTCGGTGCCGCCGTCCAGGCTGGTGTCCTCTCCGGAGAGGAAGGTACCGAGGAGATTGTTCTCATGGACGTCAACCCCCTGACCCTCGGTATCGAGACCACTGGCGGAGTCATGACCAAGCTCATTCCCCGCAACACCCCCATCCCCACCCGCAAGAGCCAGATCTTCTCGACTGCTGCTGATAACCAGCCCGTCGTCCTGATCCAGGTCTTCGAGGGTGAGCGTTCCATGACCAAGGACAACAACATCCTGGGCAAGTTCGAGCTTACCGGCATCCCCCCTGCTCCCCGTGGCGTTCCCCAGATTGAGGTTTCCTTCGAGCTTGATGCCAACGGTATCCTCAAGGTCTCTGCCCACGACAAGGGCACCGGCAAGCAGGAGTCCATCACCATCACCAACGACAAGGGCCGTCTCACCCAGGAGGAGATTGACCGCATGGTCGCCGAGGCCGAGAAGTTCGCCGAGGAGGACAAGGCTACCCGCGAGCGCATTGAGGCCCGTAACGGTCTTGAGAACTACGCTTTCAGCCTGAAGAACCAGGTCAACGATGAGGAGGGTCTTGGTGGCAAGATTGACGAGGAGGACAAGGAGACTGTAAGTTGAACCCGGCGCAACCATGACTCTTATATCATTATCAGCTGCTAACATTGAACCAGATCCTTGACGCTGTTAAGGAGGCTACCGAGTGGCTCGAGGAGAACGGCGCCGACGCCACCACCGAGGACTTTGAGGAGCAGAAGGAGAAGCTGTCCAACGTCGCCTACCCCATCACCTCCAAGATGTACCAGGGTGCTGGTGGCTCCGAGGACGACGGTGACTTCCACGACGAACTGTAAAAAAAATTGCATAGATGTTTATCTTTTAGAGGAACCAAAAGAAGTTCCCTGGTGTTATCGTCGGTTATGACGCGGAAATGTTTTTAGTCTATAACAAAAATATGAATGCAACCTTGCAAATGTAAAGTGGAAGCATGTATTGAACCTTGAATTAATAGACCGTGTGCCTGTGATGGAATGTGAAAGTTAATTACGTGCAGTGCCTTGTGTTCCATATACTACTACCTAATACTTGATCTGGTGTTGTGTTGTGTTAGTACCTAGTATCTCGTTAGAGTGAAGCCTTAAAGACAACCCCCCCCCTTTTTTTTTCTACTCAGGGGGGGATTAAGGTGATCATTGTGGACTTGTATCATTATACAGTTATTGGTCGATGGACATGTGTTGATTGCTATTGAAGCTATTCTGATAGAACTGTATGTCTCTTCCATCGCGGCGGCTCGTCTGTATTTTGCACTTTACAATGTCATGACATAACATAAACCGTCAACAATGCCAAAGATATATATGGCTAGATACGTGTATTGTTTTGTATTTATAAAACGTGCTAATGCGGAATACGCTGCAAATTTATAGGCCATGTTCGCTGTAGTAGGCTGGTGTTTGCAATGCAAGTCACACAGGCGCCAGTGAATAGAGGTACATAGATACTTTGCGACTATATCTTTGAGCAGCCAGGTGACTCGCAGCCAGGTGACTCGCAGCCAGGAAATTCTCTACCTTCCATCACTGCCAAATCTTAGTCCATCTGTGACGCAAGGCGATTTTGCAGTGTGCACTGGGGGGAAGATATCAGTTTCCTACGACTGTTGATGGGGATTTGAGGCGCGCCTGGAAGAAGAGAGAGAGAGAGAACTTGAGCAACGAGAGTCGGTATCGAGGCGTTTTGATATCTCGTCGTTTGGTCTTTTGAAGAGAATCATAGGCGTAGCTGTTCCACACGGGCCGAATTTCCATCTTTCACCATTATTGAAGGATCACGTCTTTTCAGGAGCGAAACACCACCTTCACCCTCTTGAGCCAGCTGACGCAGCCAACGTCTTGAGTTATCATCACGGTGACTCGAGGAAAGCATTCACAAAGGACGAGCGAGCGAGAGCTAGAGAGCTGCACAAAGATAATTCAGACTCCATCGTCGACCCGACTACAACAACAGACAACATGGCTGATGATACTCAGGCCGATGACCTTCTCATTCTTGATGAGAAATCCGCACCCCGCGCGGTAAGTTGTATCTTTCTCTCTGGGTTGATTCTGAGCAGACACATTGCACAGAACAAATACTTACTCGAGATCATGCTTGCAGGCTAGTCGAGCGAGCACTATCAGCGAGCCGCAGGACACCATGGATCTGGATGACCCTGCTGCGACAACTCCAAAACCTCGGCGTAAAAAGACTGATGATGCCAAGAAGGTTACCGAACATACGGAGGATCAAGAAGAAGATAGCCAGGAACAGCTAGTGGTGAACCTCCTCGAAATGGTCGTAGGTGCTACTCCGGATGACTTGGCCACTCAACAGGACGAGATAACAAGCACCTTGCTTCGCCTCAAGGAACTTCAAGACAAGCAGCCACCCAAGGTCTCGTTCAACCCATCCATTGCCAATAGCCGCCGTGAGCGCCTCGAGGGCACACTCATCTATCTCACCTCCGAGCTCTCGGCCATACCAGCCTCTAACTGGGCATCTTACAAGAAGAAGCTCATCCGGTTCTGCGAGTCCGAGACCATCATCAACATGGAATTCCCACAGCGTCTCTTGAAGGTTATGGACATCGTCTATCTGCCTGAGGAATTGGAAGCAATCCCAAGAGAAGAGTTTGGCAGAATGCAAAGCGTGGCGAGGGTTTGTGCTACGGCTGCCCAGGCCATGGGCCCAGACGGCGAGAATACGGATGGCCTGGCGGAGAAGTGGGTTAGTGCCAAGGTGCAAGATCTTGAGTTCTTGAAGAAGATGTTTGGCTCGATGCGAAACACGTTCCGGGCCTCTGGGTTTGAGCACACGAGGATGCCTTGGGAGACGCAGGATTAAGCATGGGAAATTGATGAGCGGATCTGAGGATTTGTATGGATTTATACGGTGATCTTTTGGTATCAGGGTGATGGTGGCTAGATTCCGGCTTATCATTGTGCTGGAACAAGATTCCAGAGGCAATTTCACCGTAGATTCGCTAATATCAACCGAGTAGAGAAAAGAATGAGAGATTCCCGCTCTCACGTCTCGTTCACCCGAAGCTGTGATGACTTTGTATGAATCCATTATAAGCGGCCCGTTATATAAATCTTGGTCACGTGATAGCGCGGAGGCAGCTCATTTCTACGACGCGCTCTCGCGCCATGGATGACGACATCGAATCAGCCCTTCACAAAGGCGTAGCAACAAAGAGCGTTTGTTTTTCCTTACTTCCTCATCGTAGCTAGCCATTGGGATTCTGGAATTGCACCCGAAGCTTTTGAATATTCAATTATGCCTGCTGTGAAACGATCTGCTCCTAAGCAGGAGGCCGGCGGCACGCGCCGGCGATCTGGCCGCTTATCTAGCACACAGCTGAAGAGCGCCTATTTTGAAGGTTCAAGCGACGACGAGGAAGAAGAGAAGGTTCTTTCTGGACGCAAGAAGCGCGTAACTCAACCAAAGAAGCGATCTAGACACGCAGAGAGCGAATCCGAAGGAGAGCAGTTCAAAGAAGACTCGGAAGAGGAAGCAGAAGTACAGCCGAAAAAGAGATCCCGCGGACGTCCTGCTAAGAAAGCCAAAGAGGAATCTGAAGAGGATCAGTACAATGATGTGCCTGAAGACGAAGACAACAAGGACGATGAGGATGATGAAGAGGATGATGACGGGCCGAGAAAGGTCGAGATTATCCCATTGGAGAAGATGAGAGATACGGGAGGTGTGGAGTACGAGGACCACAAGGTGCACAAAAACACTATGCTGTTTCTCAGGGACTTGAAGGCGAACAACAAGAGGCCGTGGCTTAAGGGTGAGTGTTTCGAGTACCCCAGCCTTCTATCCTCCACCTTCATATAGACTGACGAAGAAGACTATAGCACATGATGGAGAGTACAGGAGAGCGTTGAAGGATTGGCAGTCGTTTGTCGAAACGACAACGCAGACGCTTATTGAAGTCGACGAGACCATCCCCGAGTTGCCCGCCAAGGACGTCATATTTCGCATCCACCGCGATATTCGCTTCAGCAAAGATCCCACCCCGTACAAGGTAGGCCACTCTTCATTCCATCGTCCTCCAAAAAGACTCTCTTCTCACTCTCAATCAAAACACAGCCTCACTTTTCCGCCGCGTGGTCTCGCACGGGCCGCAAAGGTCCTTACGCAGTGTATTACATCCACTGCGAGCCCAAGTCTGCCTTCATCGGTGGCGGCCTCTGGCATCCGGAGGCGGCATACCTGACGAAGCTGCGGCAGAGCATCGACGAGAGGCCGCAGAGGTGGCGCCGAGCCTTTGATGACCCGCTCTTCAAGAAGGAGTTTTTCCCTTCAGTCAAGGCCAAAGATGGAGTCGAGGGCGTGGTTAAAGCCTTTGTGGCGAAGAATCAAGAGAATGCACTGAAAAAGAAGCCAATGGTATGCCGTTGCCGTGTCTTGTCATTTTGCTGCATTCCCCCACGTTTCCATCTAACGGTAGGCTGATTGTCTATTACTAGGGCTACGAGGTCACGCATCGTGATATAGAGCTCCTTAAGCTTCGAAACTACACCGTCGGGACCAAGATTGACGACGAACTGCTAAGCAGTGACGATGCGCAAGCAAAACTCAAGGACGTGCTGAGAGGCCTGTCTGGTTTTGTATGTTTTTCCCATTTACTACATTGATCTATCATCTCTCTCCGTCCAATTTTGAGTACATGCTAACTGTGGCTTAACAGGTTACTTTTCTTAACAGCATTGTTATGCCTGATCCTAATCTCGATGACGATGAGAGTGACGATGAAGACGGCGAGGACGGCGAGGAGCAGCATAGTGATGATGAAGAGGACGAAGAATAACTGAGCAGCTGTTTGATCCTGCGACTTGGTTAATTTGCGCAAATGATGTATCATACATGTTTACACATGCAGGGATGACGATGCATTTATATTTTAGAGGGCAACTGGATAAGTGGCTCAATCTGACAGGCCGCACGTTGTCTGAGCAACACAATCAAGCAGGCAATTCACCTTTCTTATCGTGCACGATCCCCGTCAAATCTCACCGGCCAAGCTCCTAGTCGACATGGATGAGAACAAGCGAACAGGCTTCCAATTCAATCGAAGCCATCATGCAGTACCAGCCAGCACGGGATTAATTCGTGCTGCAAATGGCACACTAACATCGAAACACAGCGGTCTCACCGCATTTCTCCCTCCCCAAGGCAGCAGTCATAAATCCCCAAGCAGCAGCATAAGACAAGGAGCGTCACTCAGTGGGGGGCCACGCACTCTCGGCAGAAGGCGATATCTGACACCGAGTCGGACGATGCCACCCAGACTCAGCCAGAGAAAAGGATGGATGTCGCCGATGGGGATCGGCAAAACGGCCCGTTGTTGCTGTCCCAGGACTGTCCAATGGTAAAGATGGATAACTCCAAGGGTAAAAGGTGGTGGTGGTGCCCCCCGCTTCCCCAAGATCGATCGCTTAGGCTCTCCGCATCTCCGGTTGATCCTCAAAGGCTGTGTTTGCTGAGAAGAGGTCATACGTCGACGCAGGCTATTAGCCGCAGGTGCACATGGCGTGTTTTGAGGTGGTGTTGTCCAACGATGTTTTGTGTTTGCCCTTTCGTGGGGGGACCCCGAAAGATAAGTACCAAATCGCATGACATAACGACGTCGTCCTGGATGTCCTGGGATTCGTCGTCTGCAGGTTTCAAGATTACATCTTGTGTTCCTGAATTCTGTCATGTTCGTCACACAATGTCTGGCTCTCATGCAGCCACAACCCACGTCAATGTCCGGGCAGGCGCCAGGATTGGAGAGTTTGTTATCCGTTAGTGGTGCAAATGACTGTGCATGGTGGCGGCGTCCGGCGTGGTTGAACGAGTGCGGCCATGGACACACGGCTTACTGAGGGGTCGCGGTGCGTGGCTAAACGTCATATAAGGGACTGTTTTGCTTTCTTCTCGTTGAACGACGGTTGGAAGCATTTTCTGATATAAGCTCGCGTTCAGGTGTGTCCTCTCTGCACTCTTGACTTATACATAGTTGCTGAGATCCCGTTCAAATTTTGATAACACACATGTGCTGATACTCGGTGGTTGAGATCATCACACCTTTGATTGACTATAATTACTTTGGAAAGAAAATAAAACAAGAATGACCCCAATTGCAACAAGCAATGGCGGCGCTAGAGGTGTTGCTGAAGGCAGGCCTCGTATCCTCATCCCGGAGAAGGTTTCACCAGACGGCATGGCAATGTTGGAGCCGCACTTTGACGTGGACGTCAAGCTGGGCTTGACTCCCGAGGAACTCATCTCTCAGATTCCGGGGTACCATGGTTTAATCGTCCGGTCCGAGACCAAAGTAACGGAAGAGGTTCTTGTTGCTGGCAAGAAGCTCCGCGTGGTGGCAAGGGCAGGTGTCGGTGTTGATAATATCAACGTGCCAGCGGCAACCTCGCGCGGCATCATTGTCGTCAACTCGCCTTCGGGAAACATCCTCGCCGCTGCGGAGCATACGATTGCTTTGCTACTTGCTAGTGCTAGGCATATTGGCAGGGCAGATGGAAGCTTAAAGCAGGGCGGCTGGGAACGGAGCAAGCTCGTGGGCATCGAGGTGGGACGGAAAGTCCTTGGCATTGTTGGGTTGGGCAAAGTCGGGATGAATGTGGCACGAATGGCAAAGGGCCTTGGCATGCAAGTCATTGCGGTCGATCCATATGCCAACCCGGACATGGCACGCCACGCGGGTGTTGACTTGGCGTCCACCTTGAAGGAGATGCTACCCGTTGTGGACTTTCTCACCA
The DNA here is from genome assembly GCF_033847375.1 of Trichoderma aggressivum f. europaeum. NCBI lineage: Eukaryota > Fungi > Ascomycota > Sordariomycetes > Hypocreales > Hypocreaceae > Trichoderma > Trichoderma aggressivum. The sequence continues at coordinate 348,401 of NW_026946400.1, forward strand.
TCCATACGCCACTGCTGGCAACAACGCTGGATCTTGTCGGTGAAGAAGAGTTCAAGTTGATGAAGAAGACTGCGAGAGTGCTCAACGTCGCAAGGGGAGGCGTATACAACGAAGCAGCGTTGGTCAAGGCCCTCGACGAAGGATGGATTGCAGGGGCTGGGATCGACGTCTTTACTTCGGAACCCCCAAAGCCAGACTCGGCGGCTGGGCAGATAACCAAGCATCCCAAAGTGGTGGCCACGCCTCACCTGGGAGCCTCCACGGTCGAGGCACAGGAAAACGTATCAATAGACGTGTGTACACAAGTGCTCGAGATCTTACGAGGCGGCCTTCCCACCAGCGCCGTCAACGCGCCAATCATCCTGCCCGAGGAGTATCGCAAGCTCCAGCCGTTTGTGCAACTGGTTGAGAAGATGGGGCGTCTCTACACGCAGCATTTCGTCAGGACCAAGGGAGGGCTGGTTGGCGGCCGCAACTTTGAGCTGATCTACCACGGCGACTTGGCGGGAATGTCCAACACGAAGCCGCTGTACGCGGCGCTGGTCAAGGGGCTGGTCGCGTCGTTCAGCGACTCCCACGTCAACATTGTCAACGCGGTGCTGATTGCCAAGGAAAAGGGTATCAAAATTAGCGAGACGCACTCGCACCAGCCGGGCGAGCAGACGTATGCGAACCTGGTGACACTGAGGGCACACGCGGAGGACGGCAGCGGAGAGCAAGTCATTGAGGGATACGCCTCGGGCAAACGGGTGTACATTTCCAAGCTGGACCGCTTCAACGCGACGTTTACTCCGGAGGGGACGATGATTTTCCTGCACAATTATGATGAGCCGGGCAAGATTGGGGGTGTCGGCATGGTGCTGGGCTCTCACGGGATCAATATCAGGTTCATGCAGGTCGCCAGCTTAGACGAAGACTCGAAGCAAGCTGAGGCAGATGCGGTGACAAGGGGGAACGAGGCTTTGATGATTTTGGGAATAGACAGGCTGGTGGATGAAGAGGTGATGGAGGGATTGAGGAGGTCGGAGGGAGTGTTGGACGTGGTGCTGGTGCAGCTGTGATTGCACCTTATCGATTAGCCATTGGTTTAGACACATGCCTTTGCCGGAGAAAGAGAGACGTTGGAGCACAGCTTAGATACTACTCTATTTGATTAGTGTTTTTATTCTGAATCAATCAGCTGCAAACAATGCGATACGATGCTAAGACAGTGGAATAGGAGCATGTGTGAGCAGGTAGAGGGCATACACATTAATGGACAGGTACGTACAGTGTACATCGGCCGTAGTGCGCTCTCCAGCACACGCTGCCGTACTGCCGAGCCGTGGGGCCGCTTTTGGCGCAGGAACCAGGCCAGTCGTCATAGCGCGCACGGTCCACTGGATTCCACCGAGGCCGCTAACCTTCCAGCGGCCCACAGAAGGCTCGAGCGTCCCAAAAAGCTTCCCGAGTTGTGCTGAGCTCCGACGACTCTCCTGCTGGCTACATCCAACCAAAACTCTCTCATCATCAAAACCTCGCGAGGTTGCGCAAGGGCTTTGGAAACCCCCCACGAGGCATCGGAATCGGCGCTGACTTTGGCAGACGAGCTTCTTCTTTTCACTCTCGCTCTTCCGCTTCTTCTCCTTCTCGGTCCTTGGTTCCTTCATCTCTTCGACGACGTCAGCTCGCGTTTTTGGCGACATTCGCCCGCGACCGTCAGCAGCCAGTGACTGCGGGTCCTTTTTTTCTCAGTCGCAACACCGAACGTGCCTTCATCAGGACAATTGGTCGGACATTTGACGGCCTCGATACCGGCGGTCTACGCATTCTTCGCTCGATCCGAGTCAGCCAGAAACTCATCCTGCTATGCCGAGGAGAGGAGCAACCGGAGGGCTTGCCAGCTTCCGCCCTGCTGTCCTCGGCTTGGGGCGAGTGCTCGGTCTCTGCTTGACGGCTTCGGCAGCACCAGTGTCGTCCTTGGCGGCGCCCGACCACCATGACACAAACACCCCCGTGTGGGTGCTGGCCGTCTCGTCGATGACGCTGGTTCTCCTAGGCGGTGCTTTTGCAGGCTTGACTATCGCGTACGTCTGCCCCAAACCCAACACATCCGAAGGCATGCGAAACTGACATTGCGGCAGATTGATGGGCCAAGACTCCATTTACCTCCAGGTCCTATCCGGCGACCCCGACGAACCGCAACACAAAAACGCAAAACGAGTCCTCAAGCTGCTCAACCGCGGAAAGCATTGGGTGCTCGTCACCTTGCTGCTCGCCAACGTCATCGTCAACGAATCGCTTCCTGTGGTGCTGGACCGCTTCTTGGGCGGCGGTGTTGCCGCTGTCGTGGGTAGTACAATTCTTATCGGTGAGCACCCCTGGCCTATCCTTGTCCTTTATTGTCTGTTTGCTTCCGTTGCCGCGTGCACCAAGACTAACCTTGAGCGTAGTCATCTTTGGCGAAATCGTGCCTCAATCGGTGTGCGTGAGATATGGCCTGCCTATTGGCGGATACATGTCCACGCCCGTCTTGATTCTCATGTACCTCTTGGGCCCAGTGGCATGGCCCACCGCGAAGCTGCTCGATTGGATTCTAGGAGAGGATCACGGCACATTGTACAAGAAGAGCGGCCTCAAGACGCTCGTGACGCTACACAAGTCTCTTGGCGAAGTGTCGGAACGATTGAACCAGGACGAGGTCACCATCATCACCGCCGTTCTAGATCTCAAGGACAAGCCCGTATCGGAAGTCATGACGCCCATGGACGACGTATTTACTCTTGCCGAGGACCACGTGTTGGATGAGGCCACCATGGATACGATACTCTCTTCCGGATACTCGAGAATTCCAATCTACCGCTCAGGCAAACCGACCGACTTTGTGGGCATGCTTCTTGTCAAGACGCTCATTACGTACGACCCTGAGGACCGGATTCCGGTTAGGGACGTGCAGTTGGGAGCTGTTGTGGAAACACGCCCCGAGACGAGCTGTTTGGACATAATCAATTTCTTCCAAGAAGGCAAATCGCACATGGTCCTGGTCTCTGAATTTCCCGGTTCTAACCACGGCGCTCTCGGTGTGGTCACTTTGGAAGATGTTATTGAAGAGCTTATTGGAGAGTGAGTAGAGTAGATGGGACTTTTTTTTTTTGTTTCCCTTTTCCCCTATCTTCTCTCTTCCTCCCCTCCCTATTCTTATCTTTTTTTCCCAACTGCTTGTGGCGCACTCTTACAGTTGCTGACACGAGGCATGCAGGGAAATTGTTGACGAATCAGATGTCTACGTCGACGTACACAAGGCAATTCGGCGTTTGACCCCTGCTCCCCGAGCTCACCGTAGACACAGCGACGTGCCAGGCGCGGGTGTGGCGGTTAGGAAGACGCCAGACCATGCGGGCAGCAACCATAACCATAAGCATACAGAAGGTCAGGATGTCGAAGTCGGCTCCTACAAGAGCGACTCGGGCCACCTTTTTGAGCGGCCTCCCAAAACTGCCGTGTTTATGAAGCGCCAACACTCAGCAGGACCCGACGGTCGCCTCGGGAAAAACACCGTACCTGTGAAGGCTTCACTCGACGAGATGCGACAGCAGCTGAAGCTTGGCCCTGCGAACCGCGCGGCGAACCCGTTGAGCAGCACACGAGGAAGCTTGTTCAAGATCAAGCAGGGCCTGGGAACGACGGTGGTGACAGCCACGACCCCTGACGCAAAGGTGACTGCTATCGGCGCAGAGGGCGCGGATGAGCACAATGAAAACACGCCGTTACTGGGCAAGGGGCAAAACGGTGCAAGTGAGCGGCGGTGATACGAAAATGCAGATCCCGAGTGTGCATGGAACAGGAGGAAACACGACAGAGAATGGATGATGTCAAAAGAGAAACCCAAAAAAATGTTATGCTGGTCACTGGGTCGCAAAAAGTGCAGTTCCCCATTTTCAACGATTTATATATTAGCGTTTTGAAAGGGTTCGGATGCTGCTCCTCGTTACGGAGAAGACAAGCCCTTGTTCTCTTTTATTTCAATATTACATGTCTCTTTGATATGCTCTACATGTCCTTTTTCCTCTTCTTCTTCGTCCTTTGGTCTGTCTGGACTCTATCATTCTATTACTTTGAAGTTGTCCAACTCTTGCCGCCCCCTCCTTGTCATGTCTAATCGTACCAAATAGCATTCATGCCGAATCCCGGCTCCGGGACACGCACCCTCGCCACGCGCGCCAGAAACTCGTCCTGCCAGCGGTAAATCTCCAGCCACCCCTCTTGGTCGTCGGTAATGGCCACCCACTCGTCGGACCAGTCGCTGGGCGCAACGGCGTTGCTGTGTCCGCCGCTGGTGGGCGTGGGATTCAGACAAATCTGGCGCTCGATGGCGCCGGTGTCGGACAGCTTGAAGGCGGCGACGTAGCCCGTCAGGTCGAAGCTGTTTGCGCGGGACGAGGCGAAGAGATACTTGCCCGAGTGGGAGAGGGCGCAGACGTCGGCGCGGTACTGGGTCCAGCGGTCGGGGATGCCGGGGGGGACGAGGGGGTAGTGGCGGTGGGTGAAGACGGGCATGTGGGTTTGGGGATCGATGAGGTACTCGCAGATGCGGTTGCCCTTTTCCATGAGGGCGTAGAGGTAGGATCCCGAGGGGTGGATGGCGACCCAGCGCGGGTGGTCGCGCGGGTCGGGGCAGTCGACGGAGCCGACGAGCTGGAGCTCGGGGGACGAGGCGTCGAGCTTCTTGTGGACCCAGAGCTTGTTGGCGGCGAGGTCGGCGGAGTAGAGATGCGTCTCGGCCGGGTCGAAGACCATGCCGTGGATGCCGCTGTTTGGCTGGTACTCGTAGTTTTGGATGTTTGTCGCGAGGGCGCCGGAGCTGGGGTCGGTGGTGAAGACGGAGCCGTGGCCGGCGTGCTTGTAAAAGGGGTTGCAGTAGACTGCGTAGGGGGGCTTGCGGGCGGGGAGGAGGAAGATGGCGCGGGTGTTTGTTTCGGAGGATGCGGCGAGGGCTGTCTTGTTAGATGAGAGTTGAATATAGCTATATTGAGAAGTGAGAACGCACGGTGGTGAAGCATGGGATGAGACGCTTGGTGGACAATGTCGGTGGGAGAATTGACCTTGAAGCTGGACCACTTCTTCATGGCGGCGCCGTAGATGGCTTTCTTTTCATGCTATAGAAGAATAAAGTTGGCATCAGTATATTCGGAGTGAAGAGGAATCAAAGGTTTGGCGAGCCGTGACCAACGTCAAAGGCCATCCACGAGATGGGCTCGTCCTGGGCAAGCTCGGTGCGCGCAATGAGCTTGAGCGTCAGGGCCTCGTCGTCGAATGCGAAAGTGAAGATTGCGCCGGGAGGCGTCCACGTGCCGACCATGAGGTGATGGACGGGCATCCTGTGTCGTTGCTGTTGTTGTCGACCTTGTTGGTTTGCGACGTGTGAGATGCGTTGGGGAGCGGGATGAGGATGAGCTGAGAGTGAGAGTGAGAGTGAGAGTGAGGGATTGCGAGAGAAGAACCGTGTGCAGGAGCCGAGATTACGATGACAAAAGACAAGAGAGCGTGATGGCTTCATCTGCGCATGACGATGAAACGGCAAACTTGGAATCAATAGGTCGAACGGGGGGGTCCCAGTGTAGCATCAACGGGATAGGTAATTGCTTGTTAATATCTCCAGGATATTGATTTACCCATGCATCGTCGCTTGCGTCGCTTGCAGTTGCTGCTTCCAACATCCCGAAGCTAGTGCCGCGTTTTTTTTTTTTTTTTTTTTTTGGTTTCTCTCCCCCCCTCCATTGCTAGCGCCGCCATATCCGGGGCGCCGAATTGGAATTTTCTTTTAACAATGCCACATGAAAATGTGAGTTAGTATTGGAAACAAGGGCATTGGATCGTTGCCGCGCGCTGGATCCGGAGAAATCCAATAGCGGGGCGAAAACAAAAAAAGAAGTGCTACAGAGAAGAAGGAAAATGTGGGGGAGGCGCTAAAGAGAGTGAGGGGCTCTTTGCCGCCGGTTTGTAGGTTCGGTAATTGAATGGAATGGAATGGGCCGGGTAGATAAAGGATGTAGCCGTGAAGTTGGTTTGAAGGGGGGCCGGAAGGGGGATCCGGGGAGGGGAGGGGGCGGATTAGTTGGTTGGTTGGATTGGGAGGGGATTTTCGTTGTGTTTGAGTGTTACGAGTAGAGGATGAGAGAATGTTACTTGCTGGATGAGTTGTATGTAAAAAGTATTAGAAAAGGTAAAGTAAATACTACCTACAGAGAGGGAGGCAGACAGAAATGTCGCCATGTGGTTTGTACATGATTCTATCCAGGTACCTGCGAGTACAGTAGGTACTGCAAAGGCATGCAACCCACCCCTGCAGCGTTTGCGGTAGTACCAGGAGATACGAACCGCCACGAGTCCCGACATCAGCTCCCGGACATGCTTTCCGTTGGTTTTTTTGGGGGGGTCCCAGTCTTTAGCTGGGGGGGTTCCACTGACGACGGGGTGGCGCGGAGGTGGGATAGAGAGAGACGAAGCCTTTATCCGCCTGTGGGATGGGGATGGGGATGATGGCATGTGAGATCAAAGTGGGATGGATGGATATGGAGATTTGCTTGCTTGGATTAGCAGTGGTGGTATTGGATGGACACTAATTAGAATACTCATTACGGAGTATATACTATGCTATTCTATTTTTTATATATATCAGTGATGGATGCCGTCCATCTGCATCTCTCACTCACTCGCAACCTCACTCATCCTCCCAATTCAAGATAGACTCTCTTGATATCTCGGTATATATATATAACAACAACAGCTGCATCTTCTCTCTCATCTACATCTTTTCCACATCATCAAGCAAAAATGGCCACCAACGGCAGCACCTCCAACGGCTCCAACGGCCAGAGCAGCCGCTTCGACCCAACCTTTACGCAGCGCGTCATCGACACCATGGGCCCCAACATGACGCCGCGCAACCGCGAGGTCATGAGCTCGCTGCTGCGGCACCTGCACGACTTTGCGCGCGAGGTCGAGCTGACGGTGGACGAGTGGATGACGGGCGTGCATTTCATCAACGCCGTGGGCCAGATTTCGACCAAGACGCGCAACGAGGCGCACCGGGTGTCTGATGTGCTGGGCCTGGAGTCGTGAGTCTTTGTCCTCTTGTCCTTGCTCCCAGCCTCGTTCTTGTTGATGTGCTGACAGCGAATACGCAGCCTCGTGGATGAAATCGCCAACAAAATCGTGGCCGAGGGCGACGTCGACCCGACCTCGTCCTCCATCCTCGGCCCCTTCTGGTCCCCCAACGCCCCCTTCCGCGACAACGGCGCCTCCATCATCCAGGATCCAAACCCCTCGGGCCGCGTCGCCCTCATGCACGGCACCATCACCGACCTGCTGACCGGCAAGCCCATCCCCAACGCCGTCTTCGACATCTGGCAGGCCAGCGCCAACGGCAAGTACGACTTCCAGGACCCGGAGAACCAGACGCCCAACAACCTGCGCGGCAAGTTCAAGGCCGACGAGAGCGGCAAATACTGGTTCTACTGCTACCATCCCACGGCGTACTCGCTGCCCACGGATGGGCCTTCGTATGCGCTGCTGTCGCTCATGGACAGGCATCCCATGCGCCCTGCCCACATCCACATCATGGTGAGTATCCGCTAGATGAATATAAAAAGGAAGAAATCAGCATGGAAAGGAGGCCCAACACTGACATTGATCCATCCAGGTCACTCACCCCGAGTACAAGGGCTGCACCACCCAGCTCTACCCCAAGGACGACCCCTGGTTGGCCACCGACACCGTCTTCGCCGTCAAGGACGACCTCATCATCGACTTTAAGCCGCTCAAGGGCGACGACAAGGCCGAGCTGGATCTCGAGTACAATGTCGTGCTGGCGCCCAAGGGATACAAGGGCAAGCAGTTTTAAAGGAAAAGGAAGAGAGAGAAAAAGTGAAAGCAAAGCAAGAAAGATAGTTTAGCGATGAATTTTTGTTGTTTTTTTGGATCATGTATGATGAAAGAGTTGCGCGCGTTGGCTATGGAATGTATTGTAAGCAAAGAAGAAAGAAGGAGACAGTAAGCTGAGGGGGAGAATCACATGTATCATGTATGGAGGTTATGGGATAACATGACCTACCTACCTGGGTAATTCGCTCAGGCTGCATAGACTGCAATTGACAAATGAATTCCACCTTTTTGGTATTTTAATGGCGACATGGTAGTAAAGTGGTAAGTGTTTTTTGATAGAAGCCCCTTGCTCGGAGTAAGTCGACTCTTATGCTGTTGTTTTGCTGCTTGCATGCATGCAGACTACGGTCAAGACGTGAGACATAGGAGGTAGTATACGCACATGAAGCGCAGTGACACGTCAATTATCTCTTCCATACCAAGATACCCGGCAACAACCGAGTCGAGACATTATATATCAGCGTGAAATAGCACAGGGAATTCACTCTTTTCCCGCCTTCTTCTACCCTCAAGTCTTTCTGCTCTGTTTGTTCTTCTCTTCTCTTCAGCTTGGTCAATGCCCATATCGTCACTCCCATTGTTCCCGTTTCCCCTTCACACCCCTGCATCTCACCCAGCAATGATAACTCACACGTGCGCCCAAACTTGACTCAGGCATTCGTAATGTATGCCTTTTTTTTTTCTTCCTTCTTTCTTCCTTGCACGGATGACCGCCGAGCATCCGCCCCCCTTCTCTCTTATCTCTCTCATGCCACACGTACACATGGCACGGTACAACACGTAACATACATTACAGACACACTTACATACTCACTTACATATACACGCACATACACATACATACGCGCATATGCATCTTCAAGGTCCCCCTCTGTCCAAAATCATCCTCAAGACCAACAAAAGACCCCCAACCAGACCGCCAATTGACCAACCGCCTTGCAATTCGCCAATGCCACGATTCCTCCTGCACGCCATCCTCACCAATCGCCTCACCTGCTCACCTCACTTGACGCAAGATACATAAACACACGCAGCCCGCCCCGCCGTGTGACGAAAGATGCCGCTCTCAATCTCGTCACAATCACACTCAACTCCCTTGCTCATTCTTTCTTTTTTTTTTTTTCTTCCTCTCTCTCTGTCAAAACTTCCCTGTCCGAAATGTACATCATAGCCCACCACAGTCCAGAAAGAAAAAGAAGAGAGAAAAAAAGACGTCACTCACTTGCTCGTTCACATGCACACAAGTCAGTCAGCCAGTCACCGTCCCTTTTTCTTCTTCTTTCTGCCTTCCCCAGAAACCGGCACATCGTTTTGTTGCTGCATGTCTCACTCACGCACCCTCTTCAACTGTCGCCGCCACGCCAAAAACGCCGCCAGGGAAAAAGCAACCCGCAGCCCCGGGCTCAGCACCGCCCCCCGGTTCCGCGTTTGTTCTACCCAAGTGTTCTACTGTAGTCGGGTACTTCTAGTCGCCTCGCCCCCCAAAAAAGAGCACTGGCCAGCTAAGCACGGCACAGCTCAGCACAGGGCAGCTGTAGCTGTGGCTGTAGCTGTAGCATCTCCTTTCGTCCTAATCCGTATATGCTCTACCTACAGCTTTGCATGTCCTCATCCGGCAGAAGCCATCTACACCAGGTAGACCCAATGCAAAAGGAAAAGGTCCCTACGCACATGTACATGCCTCTAGCACCAGCACTAGCACTAGCAGCAACAGTAGCAAAAGTCAAAGGTACCGTACGGACTACTGCACAATCCCCCAAAATGCTTGCATGCCCTCCCAATCCACCATCCACCATCCACCATCCACCCCCATGTCACCCGCTCTCCCCGTTGCCCCAGCAACCGCCTCCCCCACATCAACAACAGCCCGCCACTTCCAACCCCCCCCCCAGCCCAGCCCAGCCAAAGCAAATCCGACCGCGCGACTCCCTGAAAGTGCTTCGGCGCTCCCCTAAAGGAACCTCCCCAAATTCTCCACCTGACGCAATGCCCGTCCTCTTGCAAAAGAACATGTACAAGTAACGAGGCGCAAAAGGCAAGGTTGCTGTGCAGAGGTCAAAAAAAAGGGTCACCCCGACCGGAAAGAGACACAAGCAAGAGCCCAAAGCCTTTCCTTCCTTCTGCAATGCCGCGTTGCCTTTCGTAGCTTTCGAGGCATCCCCTTTCGGCGCGCGCTTTCGTCCTTTATTTTTTTGCTTGTGCTTCCGTCATCCCAACTCATCATCATCAAAGCCATCGCCAGATTCCCCTTTCTGGCCCGTGACGGGCTTCTTTTTGTTTTCTTCTTCTCTTCTCTTCTTCTTCTTCTTCTTCTCCTTCTCTTCGCCTTAGCTCTTGTCGCGTTTTACTACCGTCATCGTCATCGTCATCGTCATCGTCATCATCGTATCAGCCGGCTATACCTTCCTGTATCTGTTCCACCGCATTACTTCTACTTGTGCTTCTACTTCTCCTCCCCTCCTCACCCCCCAAATCCGAGACAATCAATACAATTCCTGTCTTGTTGTTTGTGTAACAGGCAGCTTTTCGCATAGGACGGCCTGGTTGTGCAACGCGGAAGCCGATACACGCACCCTAGACAGAGAGAACAAAGGGGGGGGGCAAAGGAAAAAGGAAAAAGGAAAGATCAAGGAAAATAGAGAGCCGGGTTCTGCTCGACGCAGCAAGCCGGGTGCCATGGCCTCGAGCAATGGCGTCTACAACAATCCCACGGCCAACTTCACCGGCCACCGATCGAAGCCGTCCGTCCTAAAGTTCATCCACCGCCGAGAGCAGTCCGCCAACGACGCCCTGCAGCTGCCCAAAGCTTCGCCCCTGGAGGCCCAGTTCTCAAACATCATGCCCGTCGGCAACTTCGCCAGGCACAGCCACAACCCGAGCGCCCTCGGCGAGCTGCAGCATAACCAGCTAGAGCCGGCCCCAAGACCCTCCCGCAAATCGCGAGACGAACGCCGGCCAGATGTCGAGCCCGCCGCCCGCGACGAATCGCCCACCAAGAAGAGCCTGTTCCTCAGCATGACCAAGTCGCGCGACTCGTCTCCGACCAAGAGCCCCAAGAAGGCAAAGTCGGGCGAGAAGCTCACCGGTCTTCTCGGCCGACCCAAGACGATCAAGAGCCTGCACAAGCTGGTGACGGACGGCGACGACATACAGTCGGGAAAGGATAAGGAAAATAGAACGCCGGATGAGCCGCGCAGTGCCACCCTGCCAGTCTACGCCCAGTTCGCCAACAATGAGTCCATGAGTTCTCTGGCACCCCCAAGCCCAACTAGAAGTTCGAGGAACTCTTCCGAGAGGCGCTCAATGGCCAAGGAACGGCCGCGTACTTATATGCATCCCACCAGGTCACAGCAGGACATTAAGAAGTCGTCCATCAAGTCGGAATCGCCTAGTGGGTCAAAGTCGGCATCGTCAAAGGGCAAGTCCATTCGCGAACGAGGCAAGGTCTTTGGCGCCTTTGCCAGCTTCAGCCATGGCCGATCCAAATCAGAGACGTCGACCCCCCGAGGCGGCTCGCCCACGACGGCAGGTCACGTCCTCGACCTCAAGGACATCAACAAGCAGCTAGAGGCACTCCTAGACCGTCGAAATATCCCAGAGAACCAGCGCTACAAGATGCGGAACCTGAGCGATACCATCAAGATGGAGTTTATCAGACAGGATTGGGCCGAGATGCGGGCCGCCAAGTTGGAGCGCAAACAACAGGATCGTCCGCGAACCAGCCTCAGCAACAGCACCAACGGCGCCCCTGCTGCTTCCGCCTCCTCCTCTTCCGCCGCCGCCGCCGCCGCCGCGACAGACTCCGCCGTCGTTTCCGACGGAGAGGAGGAAAAGCCCAAGCGCAATCGCGGCAGAAGCTTCACATTCTCTCGAGCGAAAAAGGAAAAGGAGCAGCAGCAAGGCCACTCGACGTCAAAGGCCCGCTCGTCGTCGAAAGCCCGCTCGTCATCGAAAAAGTCCACAAAGGGAGAGAGCACGCTGGGCCGTCACTTCAGAAACAAATCGGCCGACAGCGTGGCCAGCGACCGGCCGATTTCGAGCGGCAACTCGTCCGCCGGGAGCACGTTGCTGTCCAAGATCAAGCTCCAGCAGGGCCCGGCCGACTATGTCGCGTACCTTAGAAAGGTGCGCCAGCCGCAGCAGTTTGAGGTGGGCAAGCTTCACAAGCTAAGGCTGCTGCTGCGGAACGAGACCGTTGCCTGGATCGAAGAGTTTATCCAACACGGGGGGATGAAGGAAATCGTCGGGTTGCTGAATCGCATCATGGAGGTGGAATGGAGGTAAGCTGCCATGTCCCGTCACGTAATGTTTTTTTTTTTTTTACCTCCTCCTCTCTTTCATTCCGTTCTCCCTCTCCCCCCTCTCTCTGTGGCGTGGCTCGTCTAACCTGATGAAATAGAGAGGAGCACGAAGATGCTCTCCTCCACGAGAATCTCCTCTGTCTCAAGGCCCTGTCCACCACGGCAAAGGCCATGAAGTATCTCCACTTGGTCCAGGCGGACCTCTTCCCAAAACTACTACACCTACTCTTCGACCCGGAGAAGAAGGGCCCCAGCGAGTTTACTACGCGCAATATTGTCACGTCGGTACTGTATACGTACATCGAGTCCGCCTCGTCTGCCGAGCGCGTCATCAGAGCCAGGAGCGTCCTGAGACACCTGCGGGACCCCGAGCCGGAGGAGTCAGCTCGACCGCTCCCCTTCGTCATGGAGATGAGACAAGACCGGCCTTACCGCGTCTGGTGCAAGGAGGTAGTCAGCGTGACCAAGGAAGTCTTCTGGATCTTTCTCCATCACCTCAACGTGGTGGCGCTGACGGCCGACGCGGACAGCTCAGGCGATGCAGGCATGGGCCGTCTTACCAACAACGACGACGAGCAGTATGCATACATGCGCCGCCATTTCCCCCAAGAAAAGGCCCCGGTGGCCGCTGCCCCTTATGTGGGCGGCGTGGAGTGGGACGCGACCAATTACCTCGCGTCTCACCTGGACCTGATGAATGCCATCCTGGCCTGCACTCTGACGGCCGACGACAGGAACCGCCTTCGAGCCGACCTTCGAATTTCGGGCTGGGAGCGCTGCATGGGCGGCAGCCTGCGCCTGTGCAAGGAGAAGTTTTACGGCAGCGTCCACACCGGCCTGAGGACCTGGGTGGCCGCCGCCGCAGAGGACGGATGGGACGTCAAGGACGTGAGATACGGGCCGCCTGCTGATGCCCGGTCCCCCGTCAAGTCTGGCTCCCCGCGGAAGAAGGTGGAAGACGCACCAAAGCTCGACATGCCCAAGCTCAACTTTAGCTCCAAGAAGGCACCACAGCCGCCTCCACAGGATGGCTGGTTATGAGGCAAAATGATGGGGAAGCTGCCTTTTCTTCTTCTTTTTTTATGCATTTGAGGAAAACAATGTGCCCCATGGCTCTATGTTTTTCGACGACGTGAGAAACAAAAAAAAAAAGAACAACCGCCTTCAAGGACAAGGAAAAAAAATATGCAAGAAAAAAACAAACTTAAACCATCAGAGAAGATTGCCAATGGGGGTATTTTTTATTGCTGGCGTCTCACCCCCTTCTCCCTGAACTCATGGGGCAACAACAAAACCCGGTTTGAGGTGGAGAAATATTGGGTAGTGGGCAAGGATCATCTTTTTCTTCTTCTTCTTCTTTTTTCTGTTCTCTCTTTTGTTGTAACATTGGGGGGCAAGGGTTCTTCTGTATGATTGCATGTTCATGAATTAATGACACGACTAAGCCTGCGGGCCAACTTCATCTATAGGTATTAACGAAATTTGAGCTCACAAAGCTTTGCTCCCAACTCATGAGATATAGAGAATCTTTTCGTAACCAAGTTCTTCCAAAACACGATGCGCGCAGGTAAGAGTAGAAGAGGGGGGAGGGGTGAAACTCCTGAATATTCTACACCATTTAGAAGAAACTTAACTTACCTTACCCTCGCTCCGAGCCCGCTGACTCGCCGCTCGTCTCACGCTCACCGATGTAGTTTGAACGCTTCATAGACCGACATGCCCTTCAGAACGTCTTCCTTTACCTTGTCATCTGCAGCAACGAGACCAGGTAAAAGCTCTAGAACCTGGTCGATCTTATCTCGGGGAATAATTACAACTCCGTTGCCCGGGTCGCTGAAAGCAACGTCGCCTGGGTTAATGTCGACCCCGTTGACCTGGACCGTCACCTGGGTCGCCCAGGGCATGCTGCTGCCGCCAGATCCTACGGTGGAGGTGCCGTAGCCCCAGATCTGCAAAGTTTAGGTTGGTGAAAAAGAGCTCGTCCATGGGGGGAAGGTGTGTCAAGGAGTTGAGGGCGCCAAGGAAGAAGAGGAAGGGGAGGGGGGTGCTCACATCAGGTTACAGGGGGGGCTGAATGGGACGGGGAATGATGGTGAGGGGATTCTTACAGGCAGATTGGTGCTTCTCAACTCGCCCAGGTCTCTCACTCTTCCGGCAACGATGATACCCGTTACCTGGCGGACTTTCATCCTGAGAGCCATGATGCCGCCGCAGACGGCGTTTGTTTGACCCGGCGGTTGTTTGAGCACGGCAAAGGTGCCAGGTTCGGCCAAATCAGCCCAATGGACATCCTTGGGGATGTTTTGCGGCGGGAGGCTGCCACCGCCCTCGCTAAGGCCGGCCGGCTGCCCCTTTGGAGCAAACAAGACTGTGAATACAGGAGCGACGGTGACCCGTGACTGAGTGGCTTGGCTCGCTTGCTGCGGGCTGTATGCTACCAGGTCGGCAACGTAGCCCGCGCCGGGGACTTTGAGCTTGAGCAGGGCGTCCGAGATATCACACGCCGAGTACTTTTCGAGCTGCGCAATGATGCTGCTGGAAAGCGGCGACGGCTGGGACTGGGCCATGGCGTGTGTGCTATGATGATGATGTCCGGTTTTTCGATATCTATTGAAGGGGGATGATCTCACGGTGGCATGTGACACCAAACGCCGCCCAAATATCACAACCAGGGCTGGCCGATGGACTGACGGAGGCATCTGCCGCCACTGCTACGGGGTTCCGGGGTGGGAATATGCAGCACCCAGTGCTATTTACAGCAACTTTGCTGGTTGAAGGGAGCCTCTCCTGTCGTGTCGTGGTCGTGTCGTGTCTTGTCGGGGCTTGTCTCGCCGTAGTCGGGCTGAGTCGGCCGAGTTATCGGAGCGCGGACGCACGAATGAGAAGCACCTGAGGGGGCGAGAAATAAGTCGGTGAGCGCCAACCAACTCAAAGGGCCCGGGGGTGGGTTGAGGCCGGTGATGCGAAGGAGGAGAGCATGGAAGTGGAAATGAGCAGTTGAGGCTGGGCTGGGCCAGGCCGGGTTACCTTGAACGAGTCGCCACAGACCAGGGCGTGCGGTGCAGATGATTCGTGCTGGAGACGCTGGAACGCTGGAACGCTGGACGATGATGCCTCAGGCGGCCGGTTTTTGTGGCGAGCGAGCTAGACAGGCAGGCACGCAGGAGGTAGGCGGTACCTAGGCAAGGCAAGGCAAGGCAGGCGGGCAAAGCAGGCAGGTAGGACCGGGCCAGCAGACAATGGCAGGTCGGGGGGCAGGCAGGAGCGATGGAGGGCTGGCGGGCTGAGGGAAGCATGGAACTGGAAGCGGAAATACCTAGCGGCGGCGGCCATTGGAGGAAGCGCTGAGGAGTACGAAGACAAGACTCGATTACAGGTGTAGATAAGGTAGACAGACTGTGCTGAATTGACACCAACAAGACATATTATCACGCACTGCAGGTATTAGTATGTAGTAGCTAGCATGTAGACGCAGCAGCTTTCAATGAGAGTCGAGTTCAGTCGAGGCGAGTTGACTTGAGCCGTGGGCTGAATGCCGACTGATTGTCGTCCGCCAAGCGGCATGTGTCAATTGGAGCTACGTCAGTTGTTGACCGGATGGAGCTGTGGATTATGACCAGTCCAGTCCAGTCCCATTTGCATGTGGCGTCCATACAGTACTCGTACGGCTGTTATGCCTACCGTCTACTTATTACAAGTTGCAGGTAGCATTCATGTGCAAGTCGTCCAAGTTGCACAGCAGCCAGCCATCGGCACCTGGTGGGATGGCTGAGACACAGCACGGACGGCATGGCACGGCCAGTCTCTCAGGTTCTCCGTGCTTCCATGCCTTGTCCTTGTCCTTCCATTCTCTCTCTCCCCAGTCCCCGAGTGTACGTCTACAGTGCCTGCAGAACAGACCAGACCAGGAGAATAAGAAAGAACATGAACCTGCCTTGACGAGAAACAAAGCCCCAAGCAACATACACTAGAGTCCAGCGGCCGTTCCACGGTGGGGGTTTGCAGCAGTGGGGCGTTTCTTTCTCTCTTCCTGACCGGAGGAGCAGAATCGGGAGCCGCCGTAATAGCCCGGGCCCCCCAATCAGGCCCCGTACCATCCCGTACGTCCTGCTGGGCCAGCATGTACAAGCACCTCTTGCATCTCCCCCTCTGGCAGAATTCGGTGGAAGAGGGGGGCTCGATAGGCTTGGAGAGTTGTCGGGCAATCGGTCCTGCAGATGATGCCACCATTGGTTGCGGTTGGCTGGCCCCATGGGAGCTGCATCAGAGTTTGTGCCTGAATGGCCGGGACGTGGGATGCAAGACCTTGCTCGTGGGGCTGATACAATACGAACATGTACCTGCAATACAGCAACTCGGCCTCGTAGCGACCAGACAGCTCAACTCCCTTACCACCCGAGGCAGGGAGTGCTGCTAACAAGGAGCCCTTTTCTCACCAAGTGCTTAGAAGACGAAGACGCGCGTGGATGGCGCTAATCGCAGGATCGTGCATTTCCCTGCTTGGAAGGCGCACAATGGGTGACAACAGAAGCAGCAGCAATAGAAGTTGGAACAAGCGAAGCGCCAGGGAAACGTTGATACGAGGAACCGCGTGAAGGATCCTAGGACATGCATGGTGAGGCTGGACACGAAGCGACTGCCCCGATTTGCTACGACGTCTCTCCGCGCTCCAGTCCAGCCAGGGCAAGGGGTAAAGGAGGGTCGGCTGAAGCCAAACCACCCAGACAAGCAAGCCAGCCTTTCTAGGGGACGCGGGAGCGACGGGAAGTGATGTGGTTGACGAGCGCCCTATTGTGACCGGCGAGCTAGCAGCATGTGCGTTGGAGATGTGTGTGGCGGGCTGAGGGCTGGATCTGTGTGAAACCCAAGTCGTGCGGGCGGTTCGAGTCGCACATTGGTGATGCTGGGTGCCGTGACAAGCCGGCGGGAAAAAAAGATGAGTTGTCAAGGTTTCGAACTGGAACTATTGAAAACTCTGGCATCTCGATCGACGATTGCAGCAGAAAAACACCTGTACTTGTTATATACGAGTGTGCGAGTGCAGCATCTTGGTTCCATTATATCGCCTGACTTTTGCGGGCTTCGTGGGCCAGTCGGAGCCTCTCCGACCCGGCGCCAGAGGGGCAGAGGCACGACTGTACGGAAGAGGCAAGGCAATCCTTCTGCTGTGTTGAACTCGTCAGATGCGACAGGGGGGCCCAAATGCGAATCACAGCCTGCCACAATGACAGCAGACTGAGACTGGCAAAAGCAGGCAACGAAAATAGCCGTCACCGAATGGCTGGATGCTGGGGCCTCGCTTACCCTTGCGCGGCCGATACCAGGCTCGGACTAGCAGAGTAGTAGAGCTTGATGCTTGAATGTAACTGCAGATCCAGCCAACCCCGGGGCCACGTCGAGGGCATCAATGTTGCAATCTCTGGAGAAATGGTTAGTCGTACGCCCTGCTGGCAGCAGGCTGATGGCTCCGTGAAAGAACCCATTGGCTTCCTAAACACATTAGTGCACTAACAATGTACTAACATGGCGTATCCAGTCAGTAGAGATGGCTACAAGTAAGCACCTATATGTGATAGCTTCACAGAGCAAATCTCACAGACTTTGGCCGGCATCATCATCATCAAAAGGCTGGGTGGCTACTAGGTACTTGGTAGGCATCACAGTAGATCGATGACCGATTCGGTGGTGGGCGTGTGCCTCCAGACTCTTCCATGCTGTCTCCCGCCCCCCCGCGCGCCCCTCCTTTTTTTTCTCCTCTGACCCCCTCCCCATCATTTCAACGACGCAAAGCCGCATACAAAGGCAAGCCACCGACTCTTGCTGTTGGACGCTTTGATTCGCCTCAACTGAAGCTCAACTGCACAACTTATAGTACGTCACCTACATCTTACCGGGATCCAGGAAGTAAGTCCGTGGGTTGGCCTTGTGCTTCGCGCGGGGCACACATTGGTGGTAACGCGAAGGCCATGCACAGCATCTCGTAACAAAATCTGCCAGCTAGCCAGGGCAACCAAAAGCACATGCAGCCCAAATCAGGATTTTTGAGAGATACACAAGGATATCAGTTCGCATCTTCGCGTGCCCACCGTGTCTAGCCCATTGTTGCTATTCTTATCCGCCCCCCGTCTTGGGCCTGCAAAGCCAAGTAAGTTGCTGCTGCTGCCGCTGCTGCTCATTCGATGCTATTCCATGCAATTCGCCGTTTGCAGACATGATGGCATCCACAACGATTGGCAAGGTGATGAACGCACAGCACAGAGATAATGACGAGGACATTCGATGGCCGCCTCATAGCTGTACATGCATATGCAAGTACGAGTATCGCAAGGCCCCGGGCTGCTGCCACCGTTACTCGTACCCCCCCTGATCTGGGTGGCATGTATTACCGAATGCCTCTGTACGAGTACGGAGAGTTGAGTTGCAATGTCACGAGGAGAATGGAGCCAACAGCCGCAGAGCCGGCGAGTCGGGTCCGTTGGCCATTGTACCTTTAACTCCGTGCTGCCTGGGTTTGATGCCATGTGTGATCGTCTCCCCCAGACTTGACCCAAACACGCCCCCTTTCCCCCCCCCGCCTCTTTAAATCCCCCCTGAACGCTTTACTAACCTTTCGGAGTAATCGCCATCGCCCAAGGTAAATCCCCGATTCGAACATCTCGAGTGACAACAGTCAAAGAGAGGCTCTAGGGCAATGCAAGGAGCACATACGGGGTAAGCTCGACACCACTCTGGAAGGCATGGTTTGCAGGGTCAGGACCAGTCGCCATTGGCCACGCGACAGGCTCGCACCCCCATCCAGCCAGCCGACCAATTGTCAAGACGAGAATCCTTGTATCGAGGGCTGCACAAGCTGCGCGTTCACCTGTTAGCTCCCGCGTGGTTCTCCAGTCTTAGCTGGCGCGCATCGCATTGAGCCAGATGATGCAGGCGCTGCGTCGCGGAGACGCGGGCCTTGATGTACATGGGCGGTGGTGAGATCGCCTGACTGAGGCGAGTCAGTCAGGACGAGGGGGGGGGCGCGTGTTGGAGGCGGAGGCAGAGGCAGAGGCAGAGGCCCACGGCGGGCGGCTCGACTCGACTGTTGCAACCGGTGAAGAAGAGATCAGATGCCCAACAGCCATGGGCGCGTGTCGTCGTCGAAACGGCGAGAATTCGAATTAAGGTTGTACAGGCCTATCGACTGATCAGCAGTCCCCAGCCATTATAGTGGCGGGCAGAAACGAGCTATGGGGCCGGTCCCCCCTAGCCCTGGCCTGCCCTGGCCTATGGAAGCCGGGAGGAGCAGAAGCGTGGCTGTCCTGCAGGCGCTAATCTTCTAGCAAAGGTACGAAGTAGGTACCAGGGCCGAACTTTTTAGGGGAGCTGACCACATGCAGCCGCTCGCTCGCTGTGTGTCGGTCTGAGCTGTCAGGGCTATGCTTTATACAGAAGATTGAGCATTACTAGTAACTTCCGTATGGAGCGCCTTGCTTTTTAGTCCTGAGAGAGTATCGACATTTTGCCCATCTTTGGCCGCGTGTGCTTTTGCTTGGGCCTGATACTGTTGCTGTTGCTGCTACTGCTGCTGAGTCATGGGCGATGGAGCAGCCAAGGCAGAGTGAGAGGCGGTACAACACTTGCCGATAGGTGGGAGACAATGGGATGGATCCTTTGGTGTCAGTATTTTATTACATGTCAATTGCTCTTTTGCACTCGAGCAGGTGTTGTGCGACGGGGCAGGGATGGAGATGGGATTCCTTCTCAGCGCTCAATGGGCCGCTGCTGGCCGGGTTGATCAATATGGATGCTCCATCAATGTCATACGCACTCACTACCGTCGCAGCATCTTATCGCCAGATTGAGCCTTTGAGTGCACGGCCGCTCGCTTCTTGTCGCGGGAGAGAGGGGGCGGACATACTGGTACTGTACTGTACATACGAGTATGTACCAAGGGCCAATTGATTGACCAGATTGATGATGCGTCTGCCTGCTAGTGTTACTGAGAAGCAATTACTGCCCTGTGCAGTCCAGTCCAGCAACAGCAAGGAAGACAGACAGACGGCAAGGTTCGATGCTGGCGATGGATCCTTGGACAAGGCACTAAGGCTAGTACTCTCTCAGCCGCTATTAAAGAAGTGGAGGCGGTAAGGGCTGCCCTGTCCTGTACCCGGACTTTGGTAGCACCCTTCCATGGTCAAAGGCGAGTCGAGTCGAGTCGAGTCGTCAGTCAATTGTTTGCACCAGGCGAGCTACGGCAGAGTCCGGCATCTAGGTTAGTACTCTTTATCTGCCTGGGGCTGAAGGCAATAAAGCGATGTCGAGGTATTCATGAGCATGTACCCTCTACAGCATCGAACTTGGCATCAAGCAGCTTGTGGTCCAAGGCATGGAGTGTGCATGTACTTGTGACTCTGTCTCTGCAAGCATACCTCTGAGGTAGCATCGAATCTTCGAGTTGTCACAACAAGAACAGAACAGACAGACAGACAGACAACTCAATGCTATACCTACCTAGACTAACACTGCTGCTCGGGACCCTTTGGTGCTAGTGTCCAGCGAGAATCCGCCAAGATGCTTGCCGTACCTAGCTGCGCCGTTCTCCGTGTGCATCTTTTGTGGATAGCTCGGGAATCCTTGCTTCCAGCCAGGCCATCCCATCCGTCGAATGACTTGTGCCAGGCAGTGCCCCAACGCTGCTGATTCATTTCAGTCCATCCTCATCCTCGACGGAGAGGAGTGAATAGCACCAGGTAGAGTATATACGAACACTCATCAAATGTTATCAACTGTACAGCTTCTATAGGTACTTTCCAGTAGCAGGCATGTACTGTCCATTAGTACCTATTCCCCAAGCTCAACTCCGTCTTTGTGCCCCGAATTTAGCACGATTAGCACCAACCGCGCCGCGGATTACATACGCCCGTCCTCTCCAGCCTGCCGCCTGACAGATCACCTTACACAGCAGCATCCAAGGCCCAGGCGCCGCTGTGCAGTTTCTTTCCCCCCACACCCCTCCTCTGGCTCCGTCTTTTGCCTTTCTCCTCACTCCTCGTCGCTTTTTTTTTTTCCAATTTTTTTTTTTTTTGCTTGCTTCTGGTCTTTCTCGTCACAACGCTTTCCACGCCCACACCCCCAGCCACTCTTTTTTTTTTGTTCCCCTTCTCCTCTTTTTGGTCCTGTCGCCTTCTTCTCCCCCCGTTTGGGCCGCCCAACGTTGAGCGCCTGCGCCGGCCCCACCACACTGCAACTGGCGACAGCAACAGGGTCTGTCGAAGACGCTTGCGAGATCTCCTGCTAGTACCAGCACCTCCCAGCCCAGCCCAGGGCCAGGACAGGACAGACCAGGACGGACCAGGACAGACACAGAACACACCGGCTGCACTGCTGCTGCACGGCGTGCCTGTACGTGGACGGTCCATCGAGCTGCTCTAGCCCAGCGATCCGGATAGGAGCTAGGGTTTGCTCGAAACCCTTGTCGGAGAAGAAAAAAACAATGTCAATAAAGTAAGCCTCCTTCGCGAGCCGCCGTCGTCCCGTCTCTTTTCTCTCGTTTCCCTTGTCCCCATCCTGCCGCATCTCTTGTTCACTGTCCCCTTTCCATCTTTGTCCTGTGGTGCCTCCTACTCCTACTCCCAATCATTGCAGCTGGCGCGGCTTCAACGTCGCCTGGCTCGAGTCCTCCAGACTATTTAATTCCTCCTCACTCTCCTTCCTCTCTCGTCTCCCCCCCTTCTCTCTTCTTATTCTTGCCCGTCTTCGTCTGCCTTCCTATACAGGAGCAAGCTAGCTTCGTCTCCGGTCCTCTCTCTTCTGCTGAGCCTCTCCTTTTGCCTCGCCTCGCCTCGCCTCGCCTTGCCTTGTCTTACCTACCTGTCCATCCACTTCATCCATCACGTCTGCTTCGCATCTCTTCTTTGCTCTTGCTCGCCTGCCAGAAAGTTGTTCTGGTCAACGGCTTCCTTCTGCCCCGCTATCGAGCCCAGAGGTTCATGGAACCATGTGCCTGGGCCCCGCCCCACGATGAACAATCCTCATGACTATCTTATCCCGAGCGCCACGAGCGCACCTCCCCCGCGGCCGGTCGATCCTAACAGTGCCGATAGTTGGGTTATGCTCAACCAGGGCGGATTCGTGAAGCTTCAGAATGAATCAATCCTGTACAAGCTCGATGGGCGCATATCATGCGAACTGTCTGTACCCCCGGAGCTGAGGGCTCGCTGCGTCCCGTTCCAGCGCAAGAGTGACAAGGGAGCGCTTTTCCTGACCAGCAAGCGGGTTGGTGAAGCCTTTTAAGAAACGACGCCGTATGGCCTGGGCGCCCGTGTATGCTAATGTCTCTGGCAGATCATCTACCTCCCGGCAAAGCCAACCCAGGAGCCAAAGTTCGAATCCTTCAGCGCTCCCATCCTAAAGTTCCAGGACTCAACCACCTCCTCGTCCATGTGGTGGGGGTGGGTTTGGAAATCAGACTGCATTCCCGTGTCAGGCGGTGGAATCCCGCCCGAGCTGCCTCGCGTTGAGGTCAAGTTCACCTTCTCGGATGGCGGCATGATAGAGTTCAACGAGGCTTACATTGGCCTGCGAGAGCGTCTCTTCCAGTGGCAGGAAATGCGCAGGGATATGGGCGCCAGCGTTCCAGACGAAGATCTGCCTGCCTACGAGGCCGAGGGTGGCCATCAGGGGCCGACGTCGTCGGACCAGCTGGCCGTCCCACCACCCAACCGCTCAGACAGCTCCGCGAGCCGCCGTGCCCCCAACGAGCCGCCGCCAAACTACGACGAGGCGCAAGCCCAGCAACTCAGCAACCGACTGGAAGACCACATTCGTGGTGAGGTCGACCGCGGCGCCGAAGAAGAGTAGACGGAATAATTTGCGCGCTCCGTAGCGAAGCCAAGCCTGGGCGAAACGATTAATGAGACTACGAACAATCTCTGTTGTGATTTTGCGCTTGCTTCTCTGTGGAATGGACCAACTTGAACAGCTCGGTTTAGCCGCCGTAATATGTTGCTTTTGGATGGATTTGGATGGCACCGGAAGTACAAGTACTACTTATTATATTCGAACCACGGGTTTTATTTACAAATGGACAAGGGGGTTTATTAGAGCCCGCCGGGCCCTACAGCTGCAGGGCCAGGCTTGATGAAATGCCAGTTTTTGTTTTTGGGATTCACTACTTGAAGCCGTCGCGTCTGTCCCACCCTTGTGTGATGTGCTCTCTCTCTCGTTGACGTTTCACTCTGCACACGGCGTCAGGTCTTCCGTCGTCCTGGCTGTGGATGTAAGGGGGTGATACAGCCCCCCAGCTGATCGGAGATCTCAAACACCCCCAGTCCTTGAGTGAGGATCAGCCAAAAAGGGCAACCCCAGCTCTGCCAATAACCTCCCGACGCTACCAGAGCTAGCCTGCCTGCCTTTCGGCTGACAAAGATTAAAGTAATGTGACATGTCCCGTGACCTCGGTCGGTTGGGTCGGGCCAATCAAAATGCCTCAATTCCGGATCAGCTTTTCGCGAATTTGACCGACAGCTCCCGACCTGCCAATCCGCTCACCCAAAACCGTACGATACCGCACACGGAAACCGATCACACGGCGACATCACCGCTCGCCAAACCATCGCAATGGGTATCTGGGACGCTTTCTCCGAGATTGTTGAGGCGGTGACGCCATGGAGTGTTGTGGAGGCCGAAGCTCCGGCTGAGGAACCCAAGGTAGGTGGGATGTTGTGCGGCATTGGGGGACGGGAGAAGAAAAAAATACACTTGGGCAGCTCTGCAGCCATTTGGTCTCTTGTCTTTTTTTTTTTGGTGGCAAAGCAGGATGAGCGGTCAAATGGCTTCTGCTCTGTCGAAGTGTAGTCCCATTCCTGCATGAGAGCTCTGTTTTCAATGGATCTTTGAGGCTGATTGACATCACAGGAGGCTCCCGAGGCCAGCGTAGAGGAGACCAAGGAAGAGCCCGAGGAGGAACCCGCCGCCGAGGAGGACGAGGAGGAAGAGGAAGAGGAGGACGAGGAGGAGATCAAGGACCCCAAGGAGGAGCTTGAGGAAGGTTCGTCATTGCTCCATCCCCGTCTTGTTCCTTTTTGCGCGCATGTCGTCTTGAGAGAAACCCGGCCGGCCTGCGGTGCGGGGCGAGGCATTTCCGCTTTTCCCATGCGCATCAGGAATTGCTGGCGACAATTGTCTTTGCTCGCGGGCGCTATTTGCTGACATGGAGTGTTTTTTCCAGAGTGCAAGAACTCTCCCCAGTGCTCCCCCGCCAAGCACCACTTCGACGAGTGCGTCGAGCGAGTCCACCAGCAGGAGAGCGAGGGCGAGGCCAAGGAGGATTGCGTCGAGGAGTGTACGTGGCTTCACTCCATTCCCCCCCCCCCTTGTTTGTGTGTCATGAATCGCATGAGTGCTACACGGCGACTTGATATCATTACGACCCATGACTCATGGTTTTCCTATATGTTCTGCTGGCTGACTTGAGCTCTTTTAGTCTTCCACCTTGCTCACTGCGCTACCGCATGCGCCGCCCCTAAGCTGTGGTCCAAGCTGAAATAAATGTTCCTTGAAACAAAATGAATCATACACCCGACGAAGCATGCCCGAAACCAAGGACGGAGTTGGAAGGAAGGAAGAAAAAAAGGGTGTCGACGTAGCGGGCAAAAACGCTCAATTACCGTGTTGGGGGTATGCATGTTCATTATATGATCAACTCTTCCGATGGTCAACGACAACTACAGCAGCTTTGCCATGTCGGCGGATCTGCCCTGTGTGTAATCTTACGCTCAGCGAGCCATGAAAATAGAATTTTTCTCTCTTGCTTGCTTTGGTCCGGCGTTTGTTTTTGTCACTTTGGGATGCTGCTGTTTGTTCTGCGATGCTGACCAGGTTCACGACACAAGTATGATTTCTATCAATCTCTCGGGTTTGTGTTATGATGAGGCGCAACGGCGCAGTTGTGCTCCCATCTTTTTCGTGTGCCGTGCCAGCAACGCTACCCGATGAACTGATCCTTCAATTTTTGCATATACTCATTTTGGTGACTGCTGCTAGGAGCTGAGCTGATACGTTGATTCTACTGAGTCACTTGAGCAATCTTTGAAAAAGGCGCTCTATCAAGTCAATTCCTAGATGTAGCAATGAGGATGCTCGAAGCATACACGATGATAATCTCAAACATTGATATTATATAAAGTGATTCGATCAACAAGAAGCTGGTTTCATAGATTAATCAGCTGAGAGGAACCCCATATAATCTAATGGCATGAACATCACAGTATTCATTTTCCCCCCTATCATGTTACACCCGGCAAGCTGTACTGCTCAGCCCTCGTACCGTACAACCGTCGCCCCAATGCAATCTTCCGCCAGTTGAAAAAAAAAAAAAAAAAAAAAAAACTCGCATCAGGCCAGAAGCAAACATTGAATGACCAAATGGAAAGAGAGAGAAAAACAAAGACTTCCAAAAAACGCCCGTTTGCTGCCTCTTCATCGTCGTAAGAATCCGCTGAACCCGTTCCGGTTTCACAAAGAAATCGCGCCCCTTCTATTCTCTCGGACGTGGAGCATGCCCTGTAGACCGCAAAACACAAAGAATCCCTAAAAAAAACAAAAGGAGCAGATTAGCAAAAACAGACAACATCCCACCCCATGTTTAAAAACGGTTCGAAGTTGGAGAGAAACGCACGATGTAGACGAAGACGGCGGTGAAGACGGTTTGAGAGACGGCTTTGCCATCGGTAGGGTCGTTGGTGCTGCCCATGAGCTGCTCGTGGTTGGAGCGGAAGAGGAGGGCGAGGACGGTGAGGATGATGATTGCGAAGAAGGAGATGACGGTGCTGGCCGGACAATCAGTTAGCTTGAAGCTTTCCTCAATAAACATCTTGCTGTATCTCGGGTGCTGTTCCTTTCGCGAGAGACGGAGACGGCGTGCCGAAGAAGTGTTCTTTGACGTACCACGACCAAGCTTGCATTGAACTAACGACGGGCTTCATGATGGGCGAATCGGGGCGTGCGATGCTTCAAACACGCGAATCGGAAGACGAGAACGATATGGTTCGGCGATTTCGCCTTCGGGAAAACGAGAACCGAAGAGGAGCAAAAAGAAGAAGAAGAAGAAGAGAGGAAGGGGAGAGGGATGGACAACCAAGAGAGCCTCCGTAGTTTTGTTGTGTTCTCCGAGGCTGGCGAATATGCAGAGTTGCGTAGTAGCTTCAAGCACCCCCGAGATTCCCAATGGCGCAACTTGAACTGTCTTAGCTAGGGACCTACCAAAGTTGCTGGCGCGGGAGCTAGCCGAGAATACGCCGGCGCGGTGTGCGGCCTTGGATGTCAGGCGGCGAGGTTTTTCGGGGTGCTGTACTGGACTCCGGGTTGGTACTATAGGCGCGCGGAAATGGCGCTGGGGCGCTTAGAAGATGGGCGAGGTACGTACTTTTCCTCTGTACAGGTCGTACTATATGGGTTGAAACGATTCGGAGACCCGGCACTTTTGAAACGAAATTTTTACTTC
The DNA here is from genome assembly GCF_033847375.1 of Trichoderma aggressivum f. europaeum. Classification (NCBI taxonomy): domain Eukaryota; kingdom Fungi; phylum Ascomycota; class Sordariomycetes; order Hypocreales; family Hypocreaceae; genus Trichoderma; species Trichoderma aggressivum. Next base: position 375,107 of record NW_026946400.1, read on the forward strand.
TTTTAGTGCGTTTATTTTGATCTGCTGCGGCTATTTTGATGTTCTTTTTTTTCTCTTGCATTTGGCCGAGTTCCGTTTGGCCAACGTGTGGATGAGGATGGGAGAGTGTAGAGGCCGAGTGCTGGGGGCTGAGAGGGATACTAAGGTAGGGATGAATGCAGGCTTATTGTGTCGTACAAAAATCCCATGAAGAGCCGTTGGGAGAGGATGGATGGCTGTTGGCAGGACTTGGTGGCGAAGCTGCAATTGTATTGTTTCACAGCGTGGATGAGGCGAGATGGTTGGAAATATTCGCGGTGAAATCCATCTTATGCTGGTGTAAGTGACGTTGCTAGTCAATACTACTACTAAGGTAGAGAGGCAACCTACATGCACGCCTCCTCTCCCTAACAGACCACAGCTACTCACTACTACTACAAAATACGACCACCAGTGCTATATACAGGACGGATACACGGGTTAATGCGGCTGCTGCTTGACTCGACTTACAGCACGCAGCTCATCCCTGTCTAAAGGAAGAACCGTTAGGCTGAGGCCGGCCCACCCAGTGTCGCATCACGGCTCGGCTGGCCGCCTATCAATCGAATCCTGCCAGGGGGGTTCTCCCTTGCGCAAATCTCGAGTCGCATCGGCTGCCCTCGCCCGCCCAACCAGCCGTCGTGGCCTCGCAGCGTTTCGGGGCGTGTCACTGGCGTTGGTAGCATTTCCAACGGCGGGCTGTGGGCGCAGGCCGGAAGCCGGCAGTTTGAGTATTTTTCTGTTGGCTGTGATGGGTGTGAAACAATGGCGGTGCTGATGTGAGGCCTGGGAATATAAAAGGGAATGAACGGGTGATAGATGTAACAACACCTTTGTGTTCTCTTTGTGTTGTTGTTGCTGCTATTGCTGCTGCAAGGTCCCTTTCATTTTCTTTTCTTGTGTATCTGTGTGTTGTGTTTCTGTGGGAGCCGGCTGTCGACAGAGTTGAACAAACAGACAAACGAACAAACAAACAGTGTTTTTTTTTTTCTCATTTTAATTCACCTGTATCGAGAATATATCGAGTCACAGGTCGGACCATTTAGGAGTATATCAAGGACGCAAACAGCCCTGCTCATCGGCCACGAAGCGAGAGCGAGACCATCTATTGCTGTCTCACTTCGCTACAATCCCGCCTCCAAGTAACCTTGGCTGTCACTATTTGCTACCGAGGGTGGGAAGAGACCAAGGGCTTTGGCTTCGAAAATCAAGGTACGTTGCATGGATCCTTGTGAGGATGGGATGCCCTGAATGTCTCGAGGAAGAGCTGTCTCTCAACTGTTCTGCCCTTTTATGTTCACTCGTGTTCTGCTTGCTTTTCTCGTTCTTCTTCTTTCTTGTTCAAACATATAATTGCTTGGCATCTCCCTGTTCACCTGACCGTTTTATAACTTTGTTCTTTGTCTCTTCACTTATCGCATCATACTTAAACTGTTAGCAGTGTCAGGTCATCGCAATAATACTTGATATCATTCATTACGTTACCGAAAAACGAACACTTTTCCCTCTCTTCGTCTCTAAAATGCGAGCCTCTGGAATTTTGGCTGTTCTTTCTCTCGCCGTGTCGAGCTGCGTCGCAGAGACAGATGCCCCCGTCGTTACCGGTAATCCTCAAAGCGTCGAATACAAGGCCACTCTGCCCAAAAGGCCCTTCTTCGCCGGCGCTGATCTCGCGGGCAACGTCAAGGGCTCTGTTTCCGCCGTGGCTGCTCCTGGCGGCAAGGGCGTCAGGTTCCGCGTCCAATTCGAAAACTTCCCCGAAAGCGGTGGCCCCTTTAGTGAGTTTTGTTTGTTTGCTTCTTTTTGCTTCCCCGGTCGAAGGCGATGCGACGGCGTCATAGTGGCTAACCATCCCCTCTTGTATGCAGTGTATCACATCCACGAAGAGCCGGCTACCAACGGCAACTGTACGACGACCCTGGCTCACCTGGACCCGTATCATCGTGGCGAGACGCCCGCTTGCGATGCTTCCAAGCCCGAGACTTGCCAGGTTGGTGATCTGAGTGGCAAGTACGGCAAGATCACCTCGGATCCGTTCGTGGCCGAGTACTTTGACCTCTACACCTCTCTCCATCCCGACAACCCGGCCTTCTTTGGCAATCGGTCGATCGTCGTCCATTATGCGAACAAGACGCGGCTGACGTGCGCCAACTTTGCCAAGCTGCCGGTGTCGAGTGCTGCCACAAAGTCGCATACCACCACCAGTGCTCATCATTCGATCCATGGCCCCGTTGCTACCGGTTCTCCTCATAGTGTCACTGGCGCTCAGAACACCACAAGTTATCACATTCCCACGGGCTCCCATTACACCACCGGTCCTCACCACACCACGAGTGTCTCTCCTACAGGCGCTGCCACTCTGACCGGCGTCGTCACCATCACTTCGACCAGCTATGCTACCGTCCCTCCTGAAATCACTGCAAGTGCCACGTCATCCATTGCGCCTTTCCCAGGAGCTGCCTCGGGGAACAGAGTGTCCGTCTTCTGTTTGCTGAGTGGCGTTGCTGCCGTCATGTTCTTCTCCCTGTGAGACACTAGAAGGGATAGAGCCTGGCACTCGTACAGGAGCGAGTAGGCAAGGAGCTGACTATGGGCGTCTTTTCTCTTCTTTTCTCTTCTCATACACATTTAATGATGGACGATTTTTTTTTTTTTTGCTTTTTGAGTTAGCTTTTCAGGTAGACATCAGACTTTCATTTCCCCTTTCAAAATGGTTGGGGTGGGAACATGCTGCGAGCTTGTGGTTAGCGGCAAGCGGCTGAACAGCAGCAAGCAGCAGGAAAAAGGAAAAAAGAATTCACTAATATCATGGTTACATTTTTAATCTCTTTCCGCCGGCTTCATTGGTCCGTAAACGCAGGGCAACTGCGAAAATTGAGGCTGGTTGGCCTTGCAGCGCCCCCATGCAGGCAAACGATAACTGTCTGCCAATAGTTTGTTTGAATGCGCTTCTCCTTGCTTCCAAAGCGCACATGCAGTGACAGCTCATAAAACAGTAGCGAAGGCCGCTTGTGTGGACCGCTCAAAGGAGTAGTAAAAGCGTATGAGGACCGCTGGTAACAATTATAAATTGGGTCGGCTCCAAGTTGCTGAGCAGCCGAGAAAGAAAAGTGAGATGAATCGAGGAGAGAAATCAAAAGTAAGTGTTGAGTTTATTGTGAACTGAACTAAAGCTGAGCTCAACTCATCGCAACCCAAAAGCTATAATAGGTACTAGGTAGCTTCACGTGATTGGGATTCCGGCCACTGGCAGCCACCAGCACATGCATTTTGCACCGTCATCATAACAACGTTTTTTTTTTTCTTTTTTCCCTTTTTCTTTTTCCATTCATTGTTTTCCCCCTTCTAAATTTCTGCTATATAAGCTTCTATTGCAACACGCATGATCCTTTAGCATATTTTTTTTCTCTCATCGTTGTTTTTTCTTCCCCCCCTGCTAATAGCTTTAATCCAACGCCAGCATCCTCTTTCGAGCATCGCCAATCGGTTCCTATCGATCTCTTCCCAGCTACTCCACCACCCCATGTCTTGTTGACTCTCTGCCAGTGTCCGTCCATTGGGAATTGCACGAGGCGCTCGACCATGCCAAGGAGGTAGAACTTCCGGGGCACTCAAAAAAAAATCATGATGGCGAAGAAGAAGGTGAGACAGACATTGGGCGAGGAGGCGTCGCTGGACAGTGGGAGTGCAAGTCAACCGTCTGTGCCATCGGCCACGGCGCAAGCGTCTCAGGCATCGTCAAGTTCAGGTCCTAAACCGAGATCTAGAATTTCCCATGCGGCTCCAACGACGGCCATTTCGCCCTCGCTCGTCATCTGTCGCAACAAGTATGTGTATGGCAATCCGTTTTTTTTTTAATTGTTTTCTTTTTTTGGGCGAGCTCTTTCGCTGACCTTGATCTGGTAAAATAGGCACTGGCGCCACATCTCTTCCTATCACGGACCATGGCTGCAAATGCCCTTTGAGCTGCTCGAGACTCTTGCCAACATCAATTACAACTCTCCCCTGCCGCGACCCATCGATGCTGCCTCCTTCTTCGATCTTGTCAAGGTGCGACGGCTTGTCGACGAAGCCACCAATCTTGCTGTGAGGGCTGCTAGCGACATCGCCTCACCAACGCTGACCAACGTCAATGGCGGCTTTCCGAGCATATCGTCGGCCTTGGGCATGAGCTCGCAGGGGCCGGGGCCGCCAGTCCACGGCGGGAAACTGAGCAGAGAGCGCAAATTCCGAATGAGAGAGCAGGCCAGCCAGAAGCTGGGACGGGCGTATCGCTTGGACGAAATCGCCTGCAGCGTTGCGACGATGCAGGGCGCCTCGCCGCTGGAGGACGTGGGCAGCCTTGTGCTGCAGCGCAGCCCCAAGGATTCCGACGCCAAATATGTGCACTTTTTCCATGAAAAGATACCGTCGAGGAAAATGGCCGAATCGACGAGCCTGCAGCCTCTGACGGATATCATTGAGGACCGGCCCGGAGAACCAGAGGTGCTGCGGACTCGCGCAACTGTCAAGATATTCAAGGAGGATTTTGACGGCGCCATTTTCGACCTAACACACGCTCTGTCTATATCGCAATTCGTTCGCAGGTCTCATGGTTCCAGCCCGGAGGAGACGCAGGTTGGAGAGACGCAACGCACAGCCAGGAGACGACCCCATGATATCATCTTGTCAGAGAAGGATCAACCTAGCAGCTTTGAAGCCCAGCTATACTTCCAGAGGGCATCGGTGTATCTAACAATGGCTACTGAACATGTCCTGGACAGCATACCAACACCGTCGTCTAATCAGGCCAATGAAGCAGACGATGGCGATGCGGGAGCAGAGGCCAGTGGCAAAAGCTCTCCCGAGCCAAAGAAGGAGAGCGCGCGAAAACAGGCCGAGGCGCGGAAATTGGTCAAGACATTTGCTAAGCGCGCCATCAAGGACTGTCTTTCATTCATCTCAAACTTCCACTATTCACCTAACCTCCCCGCCAAAGCTGCCAAGGAGTTCAACGACCGTGTCAACCTCGTCGCGCACGGCATGCGCAGCTCAAGAGCCATTGACTCGAGCAGTTGGACAGAGTCACACACAGTCTACTCCTTATCTGACCTCTTTCGCTCTGTTCCCCCTACCGATCTCCCACCGTTTCCATCTCAGGCCGTGATGAAGCACGACACATACCAGTCTCCGTCAGAGCGGTTGTTGGCGAAAGCAGCTGCTGTATGCGAGTGTGTGACATATCATCCGTTGCTCACTGACGCATTGCACTCTCTTCTCCTTGCCCATTGCCTCGCCCAGACCTCCACCAAGGAGATCCAACGGCATGCTTACATGGTTGCTCGCCTTGTCAGGCTTGCCGACGGGTATCCCATCTTTCAAGCGAACCGGTCCCCTGCGCGAGCCGATTGGGCAGAGGTCATCCATCGTACTGAAAACTGGCTTTCTCTCAGTTCCTCGTGGGACACGCTGTGTTCCCCTGCTCCACTGCCCATATACGACGATGAGCCATGCTGTGGCCATCATTCTTGTATGCACTCTCACAACCACACCCAAACAGCTGTCATCTCGGCTGGCAGGGCCGCTTCCGCAGCAGCAGCACTTATCAACGGCATGTCCTCTGACGCTGCCGGCGAAGAAGAAAAGCGGCGAAAAGAGCTCATCCGCGAGCAAGCGATATTGGATGCTCTTGATGATGAGCGCGTTACTGACGAAGCATCTTTCCGCGCAGCCATTGAAGCCCACGAGAAACGTGCTCAGCGAAATGACGCTGTCGTTTCGGGCAAGTCTTCCAATGGCACCACTACCACGCCTAAATCAAGCCCGGGAACAAGCATTAGTCCCAACGGTCCAGACGCCATGAATGGCACAGACAAGGCGATGCGTGTATACGTAACCGAAGAGTCCAAGGAGGATGCTACTGACGCGGATCTCCTTTCGCGCCGCTGGTCCGCTGATGACGGCAGAGACTACCCCATCATGACAGACCGCGCCAGTGCAATTGCGCGATGGGTGCAAGAAGCTCCCGTCGTTACTGGCACGGCAAAACGCAAGAAGCGCACCAGGAAGACGGGGGTCGCTGCGGAAGGCGCTGATACGAGGGTCGATGAGGCTGGAGAGGGATTGGAGAAACTTGAAATTTAGGCCTTGGGCCATGATTTGTTTGACTTGTTGCTGCGTGTGTTTACTTATGGGCACGCAGCTAGATGTGATCTGTTGAGGCAACTTACTTTGTCACACATGTTTTATGAGGTATCAGCACGGCAGCAGAAAGGCATGTCTGCCATACGACTATGGAGTATAGGAAGGGACACGGGAAGGTTTACACAAAATGTAGCGCAAGGGCTCACATAGGCTTGTATTGATGCAATGTATGGGATGCATAGTGGTCATATATACGTGGTAGTGACGGGGGAAATGGTTGAATAATAGGAACCATTCGGCATCTGAGAGGTTTCCCTTGAACTCTTCGTGATCCATCACCAAGTATACCATGATGGGAGTCGCTCATCTTTCCTCAAGTCGTCATGCATGCTATTATTACTCCTTCGAGGAGTTCAAAGAATCCAATCGAATCGCAATTAGTGATATCCCCTACAACAGTCGATCACTTGCCTTCATCCCATCCACATCCCAACGCCAAATCCACATACCCAAAACTTCAATACTCAAAAATAAAGACCAAAAGGAAAACCAGTCACTTCATCCCCGTTTTAGAAACACGCATCCCCTCTTCAAACGGATGACGAGAGCGGGAGAGTCGTTACGAAGTCGTTGTATTCGCCTGCGTTGGGCATCGGGACGATGAATCCCGAGTATGACAATCCAATCATACTGCTTGTTTGTCGGTCAATTTCAATGCCTTCTTGAATTTTCTTTTGAGGATATGACAACGCTGCTCTCTTCAATAGATTGGTTTCCTGAATCCATATCATATGAGTATAAATAGGGGAAAGAGAGAAATCAGCAAGACAAAAGACAAGATATGAAATATGCCAGGAAAGACATCGTCTCCATTCCGGCATGCCATTCCAAGCCATCGACAACGCCTCATCTAGCTAGCATCACCCAGCTGACAGACTCGGTTCACATCATAAAGTATATCTACGCCCATGGGATGACGTGTAAACAAAGAGTTGCTTTCAAGGTGTCTTCTCTGTCTGTAAGAGGGTTTTTAGTTTTCCATCGTCGCCATATACAAATGCATTCTTTTAGAGTCCAACGTAATGAATATTGCTCTGCCATTGACTCGTGACAGTGAATGGCATGAAAGCTTGTCAATCAGCCATCTTGAAACCATCAACCGCCACGCGCTAAATCAAGCCATAAGGTATGCAACAGTATCATTCCACAAGCAAGCTAGAGAGAGTCGTGAGACTCTCCGACACGCAAAGGTAGAACAAGCTAATGCAAGGAGAATAGAGTACCGATTCACTCATCTGTACTTGATAGACAAAAGATGCAACATCATCTCACAGCAGCAATATGGGAGAAAACACATCTTCCAAGAGCATATAGAAGCCAAACCTCGTGCTGTATTCGACTGACTAACATCACAAGTAAAGCGACAGTATAATTCATCGTCGGCATTGAAAATGCCTCCTCATTGAAGCTATACATTGCAGCTAGCCTCTCCCTGTCATGGATTCGACTCTCAATTAGACCTGTTTCTAACGCCCAATTCTGATCCCAAATGCAAAAAGCCCAGACTCAATCGCCATATCATCTTTTGTGCCCATCATGTATCCATTTGCTAAATCAGAAAATAAAGAAGAACAAAACTCCTCCCATGATTCCATGCACGCCATCATATACAACGCATTACACATTGACTTGGGCCTCCGTTAGCTGGTTTCGTCCACCTCCAAGCCTTCCAGAACTTTGATAGCTCTTGTGCCCTCCATCTCGAATCGGTTGACTAGAGACTCGCATTCGAACTTGAGCTTCTTCTCTGCCTCGGCTGCGTTAAAGTAAATCCACTCTTCCACAGTCATGCGCCTTTCCGGACTGGTCAATTCCTGACCTCGTTTCAAAAAACGATCTACTTCATTCTCCTTGCCCGGACTATCGAGCGGCGTCTCAAATATCGCCTCCAGACTCGCCGCTGCCCATGGCATTGTGCTTCGAACGCCGGCCATAACGTTGCGCTTCGAAGGTGATCCATGGGTGGGAGTTGATGCTTTAGGGGCCAGCACAAGGCGCTTGGCGGCGGTGAGAGAGGAAGGCGGCTGGTTCTCTGCGTCTGATGATTGAGGAGATTGCGAAGGCGACAGAACCGCCTGCCTAGCCGAAGGCACGGGCGACATAAGCTTGGACGGAGTACCAGGCAACGCTGCCAGGGACGCAGCCGCTCCCCTAGGAGAGAAAATGGCTCGGACTGGCGATTGCCTATATCGCATAGGTTCCTCCACCGATTCCTGAGCTTCGACAAAGTCATCCTCGGCTTCCGTCTCAACAGGCTCCACGGGTATCGCTTCAACCACTTTCTTAGCCGGTCTTCCGCGTCCACGCTTCCCAGGAGCAAGAGACTCTTTGCTTTTCTCAACAGCCAGAATATCACGAGGACCGTGTAACACTGAAGTGGTTTTAGACGGCCGTCCCCTACGCTTTGGGGCTGGCGCAGGCGCAGCCAAGATGCCTTCATCCGACCCCGTTGACTCTAGTGACAGCAATGACGCGTTTGAAGGTCGACCGCGAGCTCGCTTCATGGGAGCATCAGCTGGAAGGGCGTCACCCGTCTCAGCAGACAATAGAGATGCTAATGACAACCTAGACGGTGGGCGACCCGGACCGCGCTTAACTGACTGTTGTGACGACTCAGCGACATCAAGAGTGGCAGATTCATCTTGCGATCCGAGCGAGGCCCTTGGTCGCCCACGCCCTCGCTTTCCAGCAGCAGTGCTGCCCGCACTAACATCAGCCGATCCCACTCCCTCTTCTTCTTGCTGTGACTCTGGGAACTCGGATTCGGCCTCTCTCTCGACCTTGTGGGCCTTGACTTGTTTTGCCCCTTTTTGCACACCAGCTTTGCGACCTCTTTTAGGTTTCGGGGGTTGTTCTGCTTCGTCAACCTCCATCTCAGCCTGTAAGGCTTTAAGCTCGTCATCAAGCTCATCCTCAGCGGGTTCGGGTACCGCCGGATCAAACATGGCATACTCAGGCGACCTCGGCCTTGCGGGTCGAAAAGCTTCACTCTCCGAGTCTGTCACAGTTCTATTTCCTTTAACCCTGTTTCGTAACAAGTCAGAATCGTATGAAATCTCCTCATCGTCGGTGAATTGCCGATCCAGATCAGCCTCCAGTTCACGTTCAATCTCAGCATCGTCTGGAATTCCGCCGCGAGCACGTAAGGACGCCATGGATGCATGCGAGATCAGCTTCGGGGCGCCCTTACGACCCCTTTTGGAAGCAGGCTGCGCTGTATTCCTTTTGTAAGAAGCCTTGGAGATATCTGTCGCCTCAGAGTCATATTCGTGAACAGCAACACCATCGATGCTGCCAACGCTAGGGGTCCGTGAAGCTCGCTTTTTTGATATGGGCCCGTCTGTTGAGCTTGATATCGGGTCTTCCACTGCGTCGCTCGGTCTCTTCTTGCCTCGCCTGGCCTTTGGGCGCTGTGTTTCTTCCTCCATCTGGCTGCTCTGGTCAAGCTCAGACTGGTCATCTTTTTGGATCTTCTTCCTACCAGCCTTTGCCGCGGCCCCCTTCTTTGCTCGAGTTTTTTTCGTGTCCAGTTGTGAAGCCGAGGACGCAGTCGTAAGAACACTGTCTTCAGGTCCTACGCTCACGTCACTGCCATTTGAAATGTCGGCTGCGGCTGTCCCATAAGACTGAACAGATGATGCCGAATTACGCGGCGCTTTTCCACGTACAGAGCCTTTTCCTAGCGCCCTATATTGGCTGATTAGGGAGAAAAAGGGACAATCAGGGGACCGATTGTAATGTTCGTCTCTAAATGGCAGTTAGTCAGTCTCTACGAGCCAAGAGGCAGATGATCATGTCTCACAAAGGTTTGTCACCTTGCTCCCATCCATCAAGTGCCAGTTGACAGTATGTACACGTAGCCATGTCGTCCGATTCTTCGGTTGGAGTGTATTTCCACCCGGCGTCCACCAACTGGTATGATGTCAGCATGGTATTTCAGTTCCTGGGCTTCATCCTCTCGAGCGGCGACAAACCTGCTTAGTCTTGCACTTCCATCCCCTTTTGTTTTCGTGAGGCCATCGGTCCGCAAAAGTCGCTCTACGTGCTTCGATCATTTCGGGGTCGTTGGGATCCTCTCGTCCGTAGTCGCCAATGTCGACCTCAATGGCAGCAACTACTGCCCAGCCGCAATGGGGGGCATGTTTGACGTGTTCGTATACCGGGTCATCGCCTGCTTCCCATCCATCCAGTCCTTTTCCGCAAAGAAAACAAACAGTGTTATCCGGGCTATCGGGGCTTGGTCTAAACACAAACCCGGCTCTGGCAAGCTACAGAAGAGGTCAGTACGTCTCCCATCGATGCGCCAACTGGCAATGATAGGGCGCGTACACTTGTGATAGAAATCTGCTTATGGGGCCAATTAAGAGCCTTGGCTGCTCGGCCACCGGTGACTGATCCGCGCTTCCTGGTGGCTCTCTGAAAGGAAGCCAGGCGGGCTTCGTAGGTAAAATACTGATCAAATTCTGTGGCCATGTTGAGGATCGCCTCAGGCGTAGGCGAGGGACAGCAGCGCGAGGCTTGTTGTTGTATATATTGGCCTTTGGTCGGAACGGCGTGAACAGGGGGCAACGCAGGCACGAAGGGCGCAAAGCTCTTAACCAACTATCACAGGCACAAGAGCAGCATCTCAGGAAGTGCCAACGGGGTGTATATCGGCGGTTTGCGAGACGTGATTGGGCGGTATTCGTGCTTTGTCGAAGCCTGGTAAAGGTGGGATATCGGGGTTTCGGCTTCGATTGGGGGAAGTCGAGTCGAAGTTGGGCCTGCAAGAATGGACAGCAGCTGAGACAACAGTTGATTGTTTGTTTGACGCTGCATCGTGACGTGGGTCCGCGACCGCGTTTGTTTACTTCCATCGCACGGTGGGGCGCGGGTTCAGCCACTGAACTTACAGCGCTTGGCTCCCTGGAAGCCCCTGGAAGCGCCGCGCTACGGAGGGCTGGCATTGTAATTTGCAATCCATGGATCATCGACGAGATAATAGGAGCTTGGTTGACATATACAACTGAGCTTACATTACAACTGGCCACAGCTCCTTTTCTCAACTTTCATTTTCAAAGCCCATCATAAGGTCAATAGTAGGTTAGATGGTGACCAAGGGCTCAGGACGCTGTAGTCGCAGAATAGCAGAGCCGCCATAGTCTATAAGAGATGCTGGATAGAGGATGTACTTACGGTGGCTTTTCGAGTCTTCGTTTAAAACGTGCGCGCCTTAAAGCCTAGGAACTTGTTCACTTCTCTCTGACTCTGATTCATTATGGAGATGCAAGATTTGGTAGTCTGGGCTTCTTTTCATCTCATATGCAGATAGATGGTTGTTCATAAATTGAACAGATGGGCCGCTTTTGAAGTCATCTCCTCTGTAATCTCACTCGGTCTAACTCATTCAGCCAAACATGTGCAAGCCAGGGTGAGTCCGATAACGGGTATAATGACCACAGATGGGTGGCAATTCAATTGAGGAACATCTGTCCAGTTCGCCGTGCAACAGCAGCAATTCAGAGCTACACTACAGCTTTCCAGCATCCTTCAAAGCTTTTCCACCATCAACAAGTACGCACCAACCCTCAGAGCCCCGGCCTCCATCTCCGTAGACGACGGCTTCAAAAGTTCCATCAGCCAGGGCGAAATCCAGAACATCCTGGTCGAAAGTGCCGGGTTGCAGCCAGACTGCAGGAATGCCGACGCTCTTGGCTTCCTTGAGGACATTGATGGTGATGCCGGGGTGAGTGATGATGGAGACGGACGTTTCCGTCGGCTTCGGTAGTGACTTCACATCCGGTACCGTAGGATAATCCTCGTCATTCACCGTGACGGTCTTGGACGCTGGGTTGATGGGAATGACGGGCAGATCATGGCTCAAATACCAGGCATGAACTATAAAACATAACGACCGATTTAGCGAGCTGCTCTGATATCAAGGGCCATGAAGGAGGGACTTGTGTTGAACCTTTATGACCAAATTTGGCGGGGTTGGAGCTAGCTCCCACAACCGCAAACAGGGGAGATGAGAAGAAGCGCTTGGCCGTGGCCTCGGTGACTGCAGCCATCTTTCCTGTAGCTGTGCGATTTGTGCGAGGAGAGGTATTTACTTGTAAGTTAAATTCGTTCGAGAGGGATTGAGTCTTCTTTATGAGGATATTTCTAAGCGCCGGACCCGGCTAGCTGACGTGATTAATCGTAGGAAGTCCTCATCGGTTGATTGTCGGAACATGGTGAAGTTTATCAGGATGGCACTCCAAGGTAACATTTGACGGACGAATGGCATGGGCATAGATAACGACTGGTTGAGGCTGTCGTTATTTGTCATGGTCCAACAGGGTAGCGATTATCTAAGTCCTTTATGGCCGAAGTGAGGAGGTTGAGACGCCCCCGAGATGAAATAATATACTATAGGGTAGGCAGCCTCGGCACAGGGGCTGAACCTGCAAACGTAAACAGAGTTGGCGATAGGTCGTTACAGCACCCAGGTAGGGAGGTTAGGTATTGCTCATACGAAACACTCAGATGCGGGAACACATCCAGTAATGAGGCAGGCTATATGCTCTGTGCAATTATTACGACCCTGGTATTATTTACAGACACTCACAATCCTTGTTGTGATGCTCGCTCTTGTGTTGTGGGAATAAGCACTCTACGATAGGCAGTAAGACGGAGGTTGTTTGAAAACCCCGGTCCTCTTCTTCTCTTGGTAAACAGCGGCAAGCTAGACGGATCAAATGCATAATCAGAAACGTAGCGTTGTTATGGGGCGCAATGCACGGCATAAGCCATGGATGGCAGCAAATCATGCCGCCTAATTCTAATTATACAGACCGCCTCCCCGACAAGCCAAGCGATAGGTCGATTGGCTGCGATGCCGACTATTGACTCGTTGCCCCGTCAGGACCAGGCAAGGGGACCCAGTGGGGCATCAATGTCAGGAGACGCAGACCTCTTGTTGTCATTTTCAACTTTGCATCATTGTTTGAGTCTGAAAGACATCATTGACGACGTTGTTTGAACCGACCGAACTTTGCGACAGCGACACAGAACAGTCTGACAAAGCAGAAGCACCAAGACACCAATCACAATGGTGAGTTGCCCCAGCACCGCTCGATGTAAACAAAGCCGGCCCGAGTTCGTCTGGTGCTGGCGCCGCACATGATTCGCCAGCACCTGTTGCTTCCCGTTTTTGCGCGCAACTCGAAAGCCAAAATATCCCCAAAAACAAACTGCCTGCCCCCCCCGTTTCTCCCTGCGAAAGTACACAGTCGCATTCGAGAGACTTGCGCTTCAGCCCGGCATTTGCACATTTTGAGAAACGAAACGAAGAAAAAGGAAACCAAAAAAAAACATGGCTTCTAATCAGTTTGATTCCCAGGCCTCGACCAACTACAAGGAGGCTTTTGCCCTGTTCGACAAGCGCGGCAACGGTCGCTGTGCCGTCGACTCGCTGGGCGACCTGCTGCGAGCATGCGGCCAGAACCCCACGCTGGCCGAGATCCAGGAGCTGGAGAAGGGCCTTGGAGGCGAATGTAGGTTTCGCATATTCTCCCGTTATCGTTTTGTCGATGATGCGCCGCTGTGCTGACTCTTGCCCCCCCCCCCTCTGGTACAGTTGATTTCGAGACCTTCCAGCGCATCCTGAACCGACCCGGCGGATTCCGCGACCCTGGCGAGCCCGAAGAATACTGCCGTGGCTTCCAAGTGTTTGATAAGGACATGACGGGCTTTATCGGCGTCGGCCAGCTCAAGTACATCCTGACCAACCTGGGCGAGAAGATGACGGAGGAGGAGGTCGACGAGCTACTAAAGGCTGTGGACACCAGCTCTGGCCAGATCAACTACACCGGTACGATCTCACTGGCATGGCTTTTCTTTTGCCTGCATTTCTCTCCCTAATCACACCTAGCTTGCTGACCGCGCGCTTGTTTTCTACGCAGATCTTGTCCGAACTATCCTCGCCAACTAAGATTCCCCTTGGACGAAGAACCTAACCTAACCCCGGTGGCATCTAAGTGCATCTGCGAACGGGATGGCGTTGCTATGTGTTTGTTTTGATTATGGCAGTGAAATTGGGCACGCTTGGGATTGATGAAATTTTCTTTTGTACGGGATGGCCGTAGACTTTGTTTGCTACCAGTGGAATATGAACATGTGGTTGGTACTTGGAGTGCACAATGGAATGAGTCGGCCAAGCGTCTTTTGAATCTGAATATTTTACTCGATGTGAGAGTGACCACTATCTCGATACGTAGGCAGTAAAAGATGATTCCATATCTACTAACATACCTAGTAAGGTTTTAAAGACGTAGGTACTGTAACTGCTGTATCTTGGGACTTGGTTGTAAACCAACATTGTTATAGCCGTTAAATTGGCGTGTAATTTTCCGATTGCATGGCTGATTAACTTCCATGTCTCCAACCCCCCCCCTTTGCATGCGGAGCAACCCCGCGATGCGGTTGGGCTTAGCGGCTCACCACCTGCCGGATAGAGTCACTCCAAAGTGCAAATACCGGAGCTTAAGGTATTGGTATGTGGTGATGCTGCCCAAGCCGAATTCCATTGCCCGGGTCAGTAAATTGCATACCATAAATGGGTGGCAATAACATTACATACCTTAGTACTGCTTTAGTTTAATCGATCTGGCAATCCTCTCTTGTATAACTCCGGCGTGGTCGGCGCCGTTGAAGCTACTAAGTTGCCTTTAGCTTTAGCATCAATTTGCCTTGTGCAAAGTATAATACCTAGTAGCTACTATGAGAAGAGCCTATTGCCATGGGAGGCGAGAGGCTGCTGGAGCCAGCAGCCACTTACCGGCGCTACGTAAACAATACAATGCAATACAATACTACAGTACCTAGTAGTATACGAGTAATTCAATGCAATAATACAATCAACACAATGTAACGTTTTCCATCCAGACTTCCAATTCACACTGTTCAAGCCAAAGCCGCGTTCTGCCGCGTCAACTGTCTCGTCTCTGGGCATCAATCTACCTACCCCTCACCAGCACTCAATTTCCGCCCTTCTGGTAGGCCGATCCAACATCACGCTGTCATACGTCCTGCAGTCCGAGCGGGCCAATTTGGGTCAGAACCTCCGGCCAAGCTTGTACTTCGTACGTAGGACAGCCCTTCATCGAGCTGGAGCGACCTCGTGCCATAAAGCCCCTCCTTCTCCTCCTCTCCCTCCTCGTGCTCCTTCTCGCCGCAACCCTGGCTTCCCAACGAGCTCTTCTGCGCCTCAACTCTCTTGCGAGTCACGTACGGCTGCAAGGCATCGCCCGTCTTCCGTCATACCGTCGCTTCTTGACCACCGGCAGCATGGCTCCCGAGCAGTTTCGAAACCCGCCGCAGCAACCGCCGGTCTTTACGGCCACGGCCGAATCCATCCTGGCCGATGCGAAGAGGAGCGCTGACCAGAGCAAGAGTGTCTTGGATCAAATCGTTGCCAGCGTCACCCCCGAGACTGCCACCTTCGACAACACTCTCAAGCCCATTCTCATCGATGGCAACGATTCCACGGGCCCCCAGAACATCCTGACCTTTTATCAACATGTATCGACAAACGAGTCCCTCCGAGAAGCCTCCACCAAGGCGGAAGAGCTCTTGAACGATTTCTATATTGAAGCAAAGATGCGGGAGGATGTGTTCAAGCTGGTGGACGCCGCCTATGCCACTCGAGCGTCTCAGAACTTGGACAAGGAGTCGCTCCACATTCTGGAGAAGGAACGCCAAAAATACATCCGCAACGGCTTGCTTCTTCCACCCGGAGAGAAGAGAGACCGCTTCAAGGAGATCCAGAAGCGTCTTAGTCAACTCTGCATCCTGGGCAAGAAGAACCTCAACGAGGAAAAGGGTGGACTCTGGTTTACTCCCCAGGAGCTCGAGGGAGTGCCCAAGGATGATATTGACGTCGACACGCTCGAAAAAGGAACCGGCGAAAACGAAGGAAAAGTAAAGGTTACTTTTAAATACAACCACTTTACCCCCTTGAGCAAATATGCTATACATGAAGAAACCAGACGCAGATATATGATTGCGGATGCCAACAAGGTATGACACCAGCCCATCAGGGTTCTCTCTACATGACAAATCACCATATCTGACCCTCCGGCTGACGCGGTATATCTAGGCAAACAACAATGTCGAAATCTTCAAGGAGATTATGGTACTTCGAGATGAAGCTGCTCGACTTTTGGGCTACCCGAACCATGCAAGCGTCAAGATTGAGGAGAAGATGGCCAAGTCGCCGACCCGCGTCAACGAGTTTTTGGGCGACTTGAGAACTCGCTTAGCCCCTGGCGGTGAGAAGGAAGTCCAGAAACTCCTGGAATACAAGAAGCGAGACTATGAAGAGCGCGGCATCCCCTTTGACGGCAACTTTTATATGTGGGACGCTGGTTACTACACAAGAATCATGAAAGAAAAGGAGTACAGCGTAGATGAGGTCGCAATCTCACAGTATTACCCGGCAGAATCAACATTTGCTGGCATGCTGAAGATTTTTGAAGAAATCTTTGGCTTTGTCTTTGTTGAGCTCGGCCCGGAGGATCGAGCCCGACTGAGCCCCAGCGGAAAAGCTGAAGATATCTCCTGGCATGAAGACGTCATCATTTACAGCGTCTGGGACGAGGCAGCCAAGGGCGGCGAGTTCTGCGGCTACCTGTACCTTGATCTCTTCCCTAGAGACAACAAGTACGGCCATTATGCAAACTTTGGAATCGAGCCCGGCTTCCTTACCGTGGATGGAAAGAGAAGCTACCCGTCGACCTCCTTGGTGTGCAATTTCAGCAAGCCAACCGCGACCAAGCCATCGCTGCTCAAGCACCATGAAGTCGTTACCTTCTTCCACGAGCTTGGTCACGGCATCCATGATCTTGCTGGCCGATCTCGTTTCAGCTATACCCATGGCACTGCCACCGTGGCTGATTTCGTCGAAGCACCCTCTCAAATGCTTGAGAACTGGTGCTGGACACCAAGTGTGTTGAAATCGCTGTCGAAGCACTGGGAGACGGGAGAAGCCATCCCCGACGAGCTTGTAGAGAAGCTGGTTAAGACCAAGCATCTCAACTCTGCAATCGGCGCACTGTCTCAGCTCGTTATCGGTACTTTTGACATGACCGTTCACGGCCCCAAGTCTCAAGAAGAAGCCAAAAACATACACTATGGCAGGCTGTGGAACCAGCTCCGTCACGACATCTCGGGCATCAAGGGCCCGGAGGATGCCGGTGACACTCTGTATGACCTCCCCATTTCTCTATTCCACCCGATTGTGTCGCCCGTTACTAACATGTGCTAGGGAATGGGGCAACCGATATGCCACCATTGGTCACTTCATCGGCGGTTACGACGCCGGCTACTATGGCTACCTCTATTCTGAAGTCTTTTCGTTGGACATGTTCCATTCCTTCTTCAAGAAGAACCCGATGGACGGCAAAGAAGGCCGACGATACCGCCACACTGTGCTGGAACGCGGCGGCAGCATCGAAGAGATGGAGTTTTTGAAGGAGTTTTTGGGCAGAGAGCCTAGCACCGAGGCGTTTTACGAAGAGTTGGGCATTTCGGCCAAGTAAGTGTTGGCACCAATATAGTTTAGCAGTTGGTGCTCGAATGATGCCATTGCAAAAAGAGACCATGACAGACACATACATCAACAACGCAAGGGGAAACAAATATGTATCATTCTACATATATACCTAGAATAGATAACTTTACCAACTCGCTTGATTGACTGACTTTGATTGCCGTGAGCTCGGCTGGAAAGAGTGCCAAAAAGGCAAAAAGCTGCGACCTGTGTGGATCGAACACACGACCTTCAGATGTCAATTGAGTTGACTGGAGTTGGAAACTTCAGTCTGACGCTCTCCCAGCTGAGCTAAGGTCGCAATCCATTGGTTGGAATAGCAGCGGGATTTTTCGCATTATACAGGCTGTAACTATGACTGTGCTTGTGGGAAGATGGCTTGGCTTGGATCGTGGGGGTCGAAAGAGTGGAGATCTGGGTAGAGGCGTCTTTTGGTGGGGCAGATGCAGCTCTGCCAATCAGGTGGATCATGAGTACGTATCTTTTTTTAGTTGATTGGATGATGAAGTTTCCACATGTTGGAGACAGCGTGGGTGGGCATGCTGAGTCCAAGTTGTGATGTTTAGTTGTGTTCTGTGTGTACGATATTTTGTTTACGAAGACGGCGAGTTGATGAGTGTTGAAATGAAATCAATGAAGGACTTGATGAAAGCATTGATGACATAGATGCGCCGAGAAAGGAGAAAAAACTACAAACACAATGTCACTTATACTCTGCACGCCGTCCGAGGCCGATGTCTCGGCGGTATCGACGGTGCACCTGCGGGCCATGGACGAGAACCTCCTTACGCACGCGCAGTTCCCGAGCCCGGAGGGTTTGCGGTTTTTTCACGGCTGGTTGGAGAGGAACACTCTGGAGCATATGAGGGACGGGGACAAGGGGGTGTTGGTTGCCAAGGATGGGGAGACGGGAGAGGTGGTGAGTTTTGTCAAGTGGCTTGTTCATAGGCCTGGCGAAGGGGGACGGAAAGAGGAGCAGGTTGAAGAGGAGGAGTGGCCGGATGTTGCGAGGGCGGAGTATTTGGATCCGTATGCGGTGTTGACGGAGAGGGTGAGGGCGAGGGCTGTTGGAAGGGAGGCGGCGTATTATCGTGAGTTTTGTCTTTTGTCTTTGGATTTGATCGGCTGCTAACGATGAGTGTTGTCATAGATCCGACGTATCTTTGCACGGATCCTCGCTGGGCTGGACGCGGAGCTGCGTCGTTGCTTTTGCGCAAGGTTCAGGAATTCGCTGCGGCAGAGGGACTCCCTCTTGTGCTGGAGGCTACGATGAATGCGGTGACGTTTTACCAAAAAATGGGCTTTGAAATTAGAGATGGGCTGTCGATGATGTTGCCGCCTCGGGGGTCGAGTGAGCCTACGGAATTCTATGAAGAAAAGTGCATGGTGTGGATGCCGCCGAAGGACGTGGCGGCAGCGTCGTGAATTCAAGATTTAATGTACAAGGTTATGAAGGAGAAATAGAGGTGTTGATAGATGTGACGGTCTGCATATAGAGATAAAAGATTTTCATCTTGCGGCTCGATACATGTCTTGATAATCCCGTGATAGAAACACCTATCAAAACTGCACAGCATCGCACGAATTGCACCATGGGCGGAAATCCCCACATGCACGTGGCATATAGCCTGATTTGGGGGAACTTGTCTACACACGTATCGATCTTCTCCACGGGGTGGAATTGGCATGTTCAGCTGAAAAGATTGGCCACCAACGTCTACTTGTAACACTGAGTCGTGGCCTCGCTGCCACAGATGGGATGGCGGGAACAGTTCGAGGGAAACGGAGAATAACGATTCCGGGGCTCGGGATAATTCGAAACGACCGAGTTTATTTCACGTCAAACGTGCGGTCAGGAAATCAGCAGACGAGCGAGATCTCGTTACGTAGTATCATCTCATCATAGCTGCGGGCCTTGCTTTCCCAGCATCGCGTGAGGGAGGAGGGGGGACAAAAAGAGATGCATGCCGATGCGGGAGCAAAGAGCCAAGATGTACTTTTGTCCGGACTGAAAACCGTCATGTCTTGATCGAGCCAGATTCTCGTGCAGATGACGTCTACTGAGTCACTTGGACAAAACGTTCTTCGACGGCCCCTCGGTTTTGGAGCCTGAGCTTTTTTCGGGGCTGCGGGCGATCCAACGCTGCGCGGGAGGGAACTTTGGCGAAAATGTACGAGCAGGTATGAGACAAGAAACGGGCCGTTGCTACGTTGACTAAAAAAAGGGGGGGCAGTTCGCGGAGACGACCGAAGAACGGACCACGGAGAAAATAGTATGGAAATAACGGTAAAAAGTTGGCGCGCGCGCGCGGTTCATTTCCATTGTGTTACGTGTTCTCTGAGAACATTACATTACGAGTACTCGATGCGAGAAGGAAAAAACTGACGGTTGGCGCGGTCGTTTTGGGGGAATATGGAATACCCCAGAGCCAAAAAGGCCGCAAAACGGGGAGTTTCGTTCGATTGTGTGTGGGGGGCACGTGTATTTCACGGGCAGGGGGTGGTTTGGGGCGATGAGCCGAGCTATTTTCGTTGTTTGTTTGGTTCCCGGCCTTGCTTGTCGTTTTGCATGAAAGTGATGAGGAACAAAAGGGTGAACAGGGGGGGTTTCTCGTCTGATGAAGACAGATAACTACGGCTGTAGGAGTATAATCGTATTTGTCACTTAATTCTCTCAAATTGCAACCTCCGGAGCTCGGCTAACGTGCCTTGGCGTCCTTGTGCCTGTACCGCCAACGGCACGAGACGTGTTGCCAGAACCACCCAATGAGGCTGAATCAAGATGGAGTGGCATATGCCGACATATCTGAATGGAGTGGTTGGTGACATGCCACCTGAGATGGCACCGGGGGGGTGGCTGAGCGTAGGCGTTGGCCATTACGTGAGAGGTATTCGAGGCCTGGTCGCAGGAGGGCTTTTCCATTTGGTAATAGTACGAGCTTTACGGAGTCGTAGCAGCTTGTGTTTTTTGGGCCTCTTTTTGCTAGCGGAACTGATGCAGTGTTGCTTATGTTCTTGTTCTTATTGGGCGGGCTGATGTGATTTACTTACAACTACCGCCCACGCATTGGCCCGATTCGGCACACGAGATCGGCTGGCAGCACCGGCAACTTGGACGAGGCTTCACGGTGTTTGAAGTCCAGGTACATTGTAACCATTACCAGCATAGGTAGTGCCCGAAGCCGGTGACAGCGCGAAAACGCATCTTGCTTGACTCATCAAAAATCCGATCTCCAGTTTGGTGGAGAGAGAAGAACATCCAGCATCCATCCCAAGGGGGTAGAGATGCACGGCCGGCGGTGACGTACATGCGACACGGAAATATTGTTGCTAGCGCTCTCTTGGGCCGGGCTTGCTCGTGCTTCGCGTTTGTACCTTGTACAAGGGGGGCCAAGCATGCCAAGCGCAGCTTTATCTCGAGCGGTTATTAATTTTGATCCGTCACAGATAAGACAAGGTTGCAAGGCCCGATTGACTAGCAGGAAACGGCGTCGGTATCGCATACCTGCGCCCGTCCCCACTTGCGACGACAGATGGGTGCATGCATGCATTGGACTGGACCCTTGATTTAGGTACTTGGGTGAGGTGACTTGGGTAATTGGAAGCCATCAAGACGTTTTGGAGCTGTGCTTGTGCTTGTGCTTGTGCTTGTGGCAGCACTCTTAACTCGTACACGGTACCAATCACAAGCAGAGCAGATTAACTGGTGTTGCATTGCATCTCATCTCACGGTATTACGAGTACGGATGCTGCAGTCTTGGTTTTGATTCATCAGTGGCACTCTCGGACGGGCTCTCGTGAATTTACTCTGGTAAGCGTACACACGCGCGGATGGGCCCATCTCCGTTATTATGCTAGGCAGGCATACCTAGGGATAATACTCCGTGCAAGCAAGCACTAGGCTCTCGGGGAGAAAGACAAGAAGCTCAGGACCTGAAACCAGGCGTTCGGAAACAGGCATCAAAAGCCACCGAGACGCTTTTGTGGGCCTCAGGCACGTCGATGTATGTACGAGTCGGATGCTGCGAGAGAAAGGGGGATTGCTATATACTATTCTCTGTCTCTGATACAAAAATAGACATGGGCCTGCTTCAGTGCATAAGGTAGGAAACGTCAGGATCAGACAATTTGTTGTTTTCTTAATCATGCCAAGCATTGAGGATGCTGCCGTGCCACCGGGATTCCTGTAAAGCCTTTTGCGTACGTACAATTTTTCTTCTTCGACGTCGTACTTTGTAATCGTGCATCCTCGTACATAAGTCTGGAAGGCATCGCATCCATCCCACTCAGCGACGGATCCATGCGAATCTAGCCTCAGCACTTGCTAGCTCAGCACTTGTACAGAGTACGTGGGCGGCCAAGGTAAGACGTTGAGTAATAGTGACCCGCCAGCAGCGCGATTAGCGAACGACATGCTAGGTAGTTATACTGCGTACTTGGACGAGCATCCATCGAAGCCAGCCATTGCATTACAAGTACATTGCATTGCATTGAATTGGCTGCTGGTTGCAGTCTTGTCTTACTCGTACTCGGCCGGCCGCATCCTCATCAACTCGTCGGTCAACCAAGACCAGCAAACAAGTTGAGCCAGCATCATTCTTACGTTTGGACAGCTGCCTGACTCTTAGCCACGGACGGTCGGTGGCGGCGCCCTTTATTGAACGAGAAAAAAACAGCCCCCCCCCTTTGCCTAATTCGCACTTCCGGACCTCAAGATCGCCAAGCAAACGCCATTTTTACAAACCGCCGCGGCTGGGTTGGCTCAAGCCGAGTCCTCGTTCTCTCGCTAGCATCGGCGAGGGACCGGCCTAAAAGCGTCCCATCGCTTGTGTGACAATCCATCCACACTGGACTGGGTCCGTTCCGGTAAAAAGGGTAGCCCTGGTCTGGGGAAGCACATGTCATTTGTCTATCCTCATCTTTTACGTCCTTCTTCTCGCTCATTCTCACCTTCTCTCACCCTCTCAACCTATCTTTTTCCCTCAAGCTGGGCATCGGTCATTTTCGGAAGCAAAGAGACACGACAAGGAAGACGAAAAAAGCGAGCTGCGGCGTGGCCCATTCAGCCTCTTAGATCTCGCTCCTTCTCCCGGCCTGTCCCTTCAGCTGCTGCTCTTGGCCCATCTATCATCTGTCATATCCTTCGCACATAGTTCAGGCATCTGCTGATACCACCGCCACGTTTTTACGTATCTTCACCGGCCCAAACTTTGGCCCGATGCTCTCCTTCAGATCCTAACTGTACCGGCTGGATGAAGTCGATCTAGAAAGAAGACCAAAAAAAGAAAAGAAAAAAAAAAAAACGTCTGCGAGGTGGTGCTTTCTCCAGCTTTATATTCGGCACCCCCCCGGTTCAAATGACGCCGATAACCAAAGCCTATCTCATCCTGGCCACCATCATCACCTGAACTGGAATTGGAAGATCCCCAAACGCGTATCTCTGTCATCTGTTTACTTCTTGTTCCCCCAATCCCATCCTGCTGCTTCGAAAAAAAGGCCGTCCTTGGCGGGTACCAGCGACCGGGTCGTCGACCAGTCTTGCTCGTGCTCCTTATCTGCTTGGGACTAAACAAGTAGCGCCACGCCCTTTTTCAGCAACCTTATCACGGACACCCACAAAAAAGCAACAAGGGCCGATCTCCTACTTGTACAGTTGACCAACCGTTGCTTTGGCTTTTGTCGTGTCGTTCCCCTTATCTCTCCGCCGTTCCCGTTATCGGGCGACCCGAGAGAAGGCTCGTCCGTTCCGTTGCTCAAATCCAGTCCAGTCCAGTCCAGCATTGGACGCAAGCCTCAGCCTTTGCGTCATACCCGGGTTGCCAGTGCGTGGGGAGCCTCTTTGGTCCAGCCTTGGGGCAGCGAATAGCATCACTTTTGCATCTCCGGGGGGTTCTCTTGTCACGCAGCCTCCCGCAAGCTTCTTTTCCCTTATCCCCCGCTTCCCCCAGTCAGTACATACGGCTATTATCTATCTATCCATCTTGAAGATTACGGAGTTTCCAGTACCTACTCGTACTACTAGCAGCAAGCCCTTGGAGAGGCGTTCCGTATCTGCTCTTCACTTATCTCCAAGTTTGAACTTACCTACACGCAGCACCTAATACATACCTGCTACGGAGTATCTACAGTAGATACTCGTACATTTGATACCCTAGTAGTATCTATCGCTAATCCATCATACCCGCACATACTACTTGACACTTCCCGTCTTCATCCTAACTGGCCAAGCCAAACATGGCCCATGACGCTCCTATCCAGCGCACGGCGCCAATCGCCATCGCTCCCAAACCTCCTCGGCCGGAGCCACTCCCACTCCCACGCCGCCAGAACAGCTCCCACAGGTTCGAGATAGGCCCCGCGAGCTTGCATGGCAGGGGCTCCATCGACTCCGGCTCATTTCATGGGGCTGCCGCTCCCCCGTGTCAGGCCTGTCGCTTCTCTGGCACCAGGTGTACCGTGGCCGAGGATGACGATGGCTGCATGCCCTGTCAGCTCAACGGCACCGAATGCTCGCTAGTGTCGCCGAGCCCTCAGACCCGTAAGAGGAAGCTTAACGGGGATTCTGCCGATGAAAGCGTCAAGAGAGGGTCAGTATCAGTCATTGCTCTTGTGCCTCTTTGCCTTGCTTTACCTTGCCTTGCTTGGCCTTGCCTTTGCCTGGGCCTCGCTTTTGATTTGCTTCTCCTTCTCTCTCTTCCATCCCCCGTGCCGAATTGCCTCGCTTCGACTACTCGTTCCGCCACATGATCCCGCCCTGTCCTGTCTTGTCCCTCACAGCCAAAAGAACGTCCCACGTTGCATAACAATCTGACACATGATTGGTTTTCTAGCTCCCCCGGTATCCCCAGCCGCAGAAACCACAACTCGAGCCTCTCCAGCACCGCAGCCAGCAGCTCATTCTTGGAAGACATGGCCAATGTCGGCGGCCCCACCATGCTCAAGCGGACGCTAGGTCTCCAGGAAGACCGGTACAGCCAGTATATCGGCCCCACGACAGATTTCGAGCCCTCTCTCATCAACCTCTCTCCCTTTGACACGCATGACGAGAGCCTCCTTGCCCGCGGCACCCTCCGCAAGGTCAGCGACTCAGACACCTTCCTCATGCTGCCGGACCACAGCACGCCCGGCTACGACCATGTAATCGAGGATCTGGACGCCATCGAGGCCATCGTGGCCCCCCATGGCCGCACGCTCATCGACCTGTATTTCCGAGTCGTCCACCCCGGAATGCCCATCATCCAGAAGACCGTCTTCATGGAAAAGTATGAACGATCCTATCGCGAGTTCTCACCACCCATCCTCGCCGCCGTCTATATCCTCGCCATCAACTGGTGGGATCACCACGACGAACTGTCCAAGCTTCCCCGCCCCGACGTGCGTGAATTAGAAAGGCTCGTCCGCACCACCCTCGAAGATGCCATGTACCGACCGAAACTGTCGACAGTCCAAGCCGGTCTGCTTCTGTCTCAGCGACCCGAGGGCGATCAGTGGGCTCCGACTGCGCAGTTGGTCGCCATTGCTCAAGAGCTTGGCCTCCACCTGGACTGCTCGGGATGGAAAATCCCACCGTGGGAAAAGGGGCTGCGAAGGCGCCTGGCTTGGGCCCTGTACATGCAAGATAAATGGGGTGCTCTCGTCCACGGGAGGCCCTCTCATATTTTCCCTTCGAACTGGGCCGTCCGGCCGTTGCGTGCCAACGACTTTCCCGATGTCGAATGGGATGAGAACGACCAGGAGGAGCGCCAGGACATAGAAAAGGGCCGCCTTGTCTTTACACGGTTCGTGCAGTTGTCCGAGATTCTTTCCGTGATCCTCGACACCTTTTATACTCTGCAAGCCATGCAGACCGTCTCCAACGCGGGCTCCGGAGGAACACAGCTGGTCCTTTCATTAGCGAAACCTATCCAGCTTAGGCTCAAAGAGTGGTATAGCGGGCTGCCCACCAATATTCGGCTGGATTCGTACTCAGCAAGCAAAATGTCGTCGAGGCTGTCGTGTATTGGTTATCTTCATTTGGGATACTTTGCAACCGAAATCACCCTCCATAGACGCATCATTCGGTCGCTGGCATCCAACACATCGTCGGTCGACTCCTACGTGCAGCACATCTGCCGCAGTGCCGCCAAGGCTCGCCTGATTTCCGCCATGGATTTTGTCAACCGACTGATGTCGAATCACATTCAGTCGTTTTGGTATTTCGCCTCGAAAACCAACTTTGCCCTCATCGGAACGTTCGGATCTTTGCTGTGGGCGACATCGCCCGGCCGTGAAGAGGCGGAGTGGTATAGGCGTCGACTCGGTGAATATCGCTGGACGTTGTCGGTCAGTTGCAAGCCGGGCCAGAGCAAGGGGTTGACGGAATTTGCCATGACCATGTTGGATATTTCCACCGGCCTTTTGAAGCAACTTCCGGAAAAGCCATCCATGAGTCGCACCGGCAGCATGGCAGACTTCTCTGCCATGTCTATGCCCAGTTCCTATTCTGGCGGAGTCAACATCTTGGGCAGCTTCAGCAACTTGCCCAGCACAGACGTCAGTAACGCCCAGAGCCCTCTTAGTGAATCAGAGAGCAGCGACGAGGGCATGGGAGATGACGATTATGCAACGCCGATGTAAAGAAGGCGGAAGAGGTGTTGCGCCAAGTTTGCATATATCTTCGAATTCCCTGCGTTCTTTGCTCTCTCTATTTGTTGTTTTCTTTTCCCTTTCTATTTCTTCGGCTTGGAATATGCGATTTGGAAACGAGTGAATGATTTTTTGGCATCAGTCGTGTGTGGGCACTTCTGGTATTAGTGTTGCATTTCCTCCCCACACTGACGCGATAGAGGAGTTTGATGACTTTACGTTCGATGGTTCTCTTCTTCTTACCAACCCCGTTTTATACTTTGCATTTTTCTTCTTCTTCTCGTATTCTTTCGTTTTCCTCGCAAGTTTATTTCGGCATAATGTCATGGGCGGAGGCCAGTAGAGGAGATACCCGCTCGGAGGCCAGCGGGGATCCGAACGTGTTTACACAAGGCGTTTTAAGGCAAGGTGATGGAATGGATTTTGCAAAGCTAGGACGAAGCAATCTGATGGACGAGGTAGCTGGGTGATTGATAGTCTAACGATGGCATATTTTTCTTTCAATTTTATGCGAATATGGCGTGCTCACCTGTTTGGAAGATGACGTGACATTTGTGCTATTGACCCCCAATCTGATGTGCTTTCTACTTGACATGCTGGAAAATGATTATTCAGAGCATTGGGATCATTTTATAACCGGGCAATAAGGCAGAGGTATAATTAAGCTCAAACTTAGCACTTGCTTCTATATATCTCCGAGATCTCTCGTGGGTTGCCCTGGTGCTTATAGCGGAGCTGCTCCATGTCCCAAACAGGTAGGGCAACGTTTGCGCCACAGTTGCATGCGTGCTGTCAAGTCATTCGATGTGCACCGCCACAGCGCCAAGCACCTCCTTGTTCTCAAGATGTTTTGCATGAGGCAGGTGGGATCAATTGAAACGTAAACCTTTGTTGCGCCGCTCAGTATTATTCGATTATTCTTCAGATGCAGGTCGTCTGAAGCCGGGTTGCTTGGCATATTTTCGTCTTTTTCTTTCGTTTCTCATTCTTTATTCTTACTACCTGTTCGTTACCGAGCTTCTGTTTCTCTATATCTGGCCAAACATGGCGCGCCAAAAGAAAGCAACTCGGGACAATGCCGCGGACACATCCATGGGATTTACGCCGGAGAGGTTTGAGCGGGAGCTGAAGGATCTGGCATCTAAGGCCAAGAATGACACGTGGAGCAACCGCGTGCTTGGCCAGGTGGTGCTCTACGTCAAGACGCTGGTGCTGCTGACCTTGCTGGGCGTGTACTCGAATGCATCGCAGCTTGCGCTGTCGCCCGTCTATGGCTCCGTGCCGGCGGCGGCATGGCATTCCAAGGCATTGATGGCTGGCTGCTTCGTTGGTTGGGCGGGTAACCTGGCGTTTCGCCAGGTGCTCCCCATATCGACGGAGCAGCTTCTTCCGTTGGTGGCGCTTTATGTGCCTGTGATGCAGTGCTTCTTGTATCGATTTAGCCAGACTCTGGGGCCCAATTATGGACCTCTCGTTACTGAGGGAGTCACTTTGGTCCCGATGGCGATTCTAACGGCTGCTTCTGTTGCGGACAACCTGGAGGGTGTGGATCTGAGCTCGATGCCCAAGGTCCTGGGGGAAGCTGTCCCTGGTGTTGGATCTTGGGGAACGTTCAAGCTAGTGGAGCATGTTGCTGAGAAACTCCTGCAAAAGCACGTTGGGACAATGTTTTGGTATACGAGGATGGGCTTGGAGATGCTGCTGGCTGGATCGTATACGGTGTTTGCACCCTCCAAGTATCTGGCCCTTGCAATACCGGCATTGGTGCATACGGCCATGTTCAATCCTCACGTGGATACACCAACTGCAATGGCGTTGTTGAATACCACCATGTTGGCTGATAACTGGATGATTTTGGACAGGCGGGAGTCTGTTACAGGATATATATCGGTGGTTGAGCAGACGCGGAGCAAGATGCGAGTCTTGCGAGCTGATCATAGCCTTCTGGGAGGCGATTGGGCGGACTGGCGTGGCAATCAAGTAACGGAGCCCATCTACGCCATTTTTGTTATGCTAGAAGCAGTGCGTCTAGTTGAGAGAGAGGTGCCGGTTGCGGATGCTGAGGCTCAGGCCCTGGTCATGTAAGTGTCGCTTCATCTGTCTCATGGCTACAAGGTTCACTCACTAAGACTTGTATTCATTGCTAGTGGTATGGGCATTGGTACTGCGCCGTCTGCACTCGTGTCTCATGGAATTGAGACCACCGTTGTGGAGATTGACCCTGTTGTCTACGAATTCGCTCAAAAGTATTTCCAGCTCAGAGAGAATCACCCGGCGGTTATCGAAGACGCGGTCAAGTACACCAACAGGGTCGCCAACGAAACCGGGGATGTCTATGACTATATTCTTCATGATGTCTTTACGGGAGGTGTAGAGCCTGTTGATTTATTCACATTTGAATTCTTCCAGAACCTCTACACTCTGCTGAAGCCCGATGGAGTTATTGCTATTGTGCGTATCTTTTGCTGGACCCTTTTCGAACACATGAGTTGGCTAATCTAGAGAATAGAACTATGCAGGCGATCTAAGGTCGCCAACTCCCAAGGCCATCGTGCGGACCATACTGCAAAACTTTCCAACCTGTCGTATATTTCGGGAGAATCTACCTGACGACAAAGCTATTGCTGAGACGGGTTCGGACTTTACCAACATGGTCATCTTTTGTCGCAAAGCCACAGGGGCACTGACGTTCCGTGGCCCGGTGAAAGAAGACTACCTTAACAGTCCTTCCAGGCAGAACTTCTTGACACCTCGAAATGAAGTTTTACCCGGAGATGTGTTCTCCAATGGCAAAGACGAAGAGGGCTTCCTGTTCAGAAACGGGACAGACAAGGTCAAGGAAGGACAGTATGCCAACGCAGCTGGCCACTGGGCGGTCATGAGGAGCAGCCTTCCGGCTGCCTTTTGGGAAAGGTGGTAGATATGAGTTTCATCTTTGAATATTTCGCTGTATACGTTTGTTCTCCTTGTATCTCTGTTAAGATTCCCCATCTTGCATACTCAATACCTCGCATGTAATATAGACATAGAAAGCAAACTCCGAGCCCGTTTTTGATCTATTTCTTGATAGCCGAAAGAACATACTCCTTATTCTCATTGTTATAGTCCTTGATGAAATCAGTTACGTTGGCCGGAACATCGACCTTGTTATAAGTTGTCGACACCGGCTCTCCCAGGCTGGAGAAGACTGGCACCACGCCCGTCCAGACGGAATTCTGGGCCTCCTCGTTCTGCAGGTCGTGCTTGTCGTCGGAGACGCCGCCGTCGCGGAACTTTGCGCTGCCGGAGGCGATCCTGACCTTGAGGATGCTGGTGCTCTGCATCTCGGCCTTTGTGGGGGGCTGGCGGGAGGACTTCCAGCGGTCGGGGACGACGCCGTTTGTGATGAGCTCCATGGCGTACGTCTTTTCGGCGTCGTCGTCGACGAGGGTGGCGTGGCCGAAGAGGACGACGGAGCGGTAGTTGTAGGAGTGGTTGAAGGCGGAGGTGGCGAGGATGAGGGCATCGACGTGGGAGGCGGCGACGCAGACGGGGAGGCCTTGCTGCTGCTGCTCATCACCCTCGAGTTTGTCCTTGTCCTGGTCCTTGTTGGTGGCGCGGGCGATATTCATCATGCGGGAGGAGACGTAGCCGTGGAGGTAGAGGTCCAGGGGGTCTCCGAGGTCAGCGCTGGGGCGGTCGAAGGAGCCCATGTGGCCGATCATGGGGAGGATGACGGGGAAGGGGGAGTCTGGGGGGTTGAAGGAGACGTCGAGGAGCTGGGAGGAGTTGATGAGGGAGTGGATGGTCTCGAGGGCGTAGATTGCGCGCTCGTTGTGGCGGCGGACGGTGTTGTCCTTTGTTTTGGGGTATTCTAGCGTGTGGCGGCCCATGGTTGGTGATGTGTGATGTGTGTTGTTTGTTTGTGTAAGTCGGTGTTGTGAAGACGAGGCTGTCTATCTGTGGTACTGGCTGATGACTTATGAGAACGAGGGGGCAGACACTATGGTAGCTGGGCGGGCTTATATATTAAACAAACAAGGTACTATCTTTGATATCACGACGAGTGAGTCAAGTAGAGAAACAAAGCAAGCGTGACTCTTCGGCGAGGAGCATCAGGATTCACGATGTGAACCTTATTGCCCTAAAGCGGCAATGTGGGCTCTCCGCGTAGACGCAAGGCGAATGCAAAAGCCGCCTCCGGGGCCGGAATCTGTCTGATTACTTACTGGAAGATGTCAATTGGTTGGCGTTTCTTCGATCGGGTAGCGGCGGGAGGGCTTCTTCTATCTTGCTTTAGTTGGGTATGCACGTCTAGATGCGATGTGGGCGGAATTGCCCTTTTGAAGGGAAGTGTGGGGAGGGGAGTAGTGGTTTGAAAGCAACTAAGAGGAATATGAAATGTATACTAGGTAGATGTATAAGATGATGTAGGGAATGTTACATGCGGGTTGAGGCACTCTTGCATCTTTGCATTGGGGAGGAGGAGAGAGGCGACCGGGCCGGCGTGGGGTACAACTTGGAGATGACCGGCCCGGCCTGAGTTGGATTGGTTGACGACGGGAGTTTATCTGCATGCATGGAATAGTGTTGATTTTGGTCTAAGTGAACATGATTTGTGGCGGGTAAAAGATTAGACGAGACTTGGTTGTGCAACACTAATGGCGTTCTTGTCATCTGGTGTTGTGTTTGTTTTTAGCTAATAATTGGAGAACGTACTACTGCTGAGAGGAGTTAGAGGATTCGTTAATCAGATGTCTGCTTTAGG
Organism: Trichoderma aggressivum f. europaeum; assembly: GCF_033847375.1. Taxonomy (NCBI): domain Eukaryota; kingdom Fungi; phylum Ascomycota; class Sordariomycetes; order Hypocreales; family Hypocreaceae; genus Trichoderma; species Trichoderma aggressivum. Next base: position 406,252 of record NW_026946400.1, read on the forward strand.
GGCGTTGCTTGTTGTCGGGCATTAGTGAGGAGGAGGCGGTGGTGGATTGACTGAAGGGATCGAGATTGGATGTGAGTCTGGACTTTTGTATGATGGGTGATGAAAATGTAATTTGGATAGGTTTGGATTGGTACTATGATGAAGCGGCTGATTGTTGAGATGATTGCCATGGTGTTTAAGATATCCAGATCTATAATCACTGGTTACATGTATGTTAAGTGCATCGATCAATGGTGAGGTTTGAGGTTTGTCCATTCACTTTGAGATGGTAGGTACCTGTTATTTGGCATCATTGCATGTAAGTACATCTTACGACGAAAATATACTGTAATCCTCGAAAGCTGTGTCGGGTTGATGCCAGACCGCCCACTCGCCACTTTTGCACACCGACGCAAAGGACTCATGCAAAGTGCAGATCCAAGGCGCAAAGCCGCAGCCTCGGGACGGACATCCGAATTCTTTAACCAAACAAACAACCTTGAACCCAAATGTAACTCGAGTTCCCAGCCGTTTGCTGCCTGTGGCGGTGCTGCCGTATAAGCCCTGTGGCTGCTCGCCTCTACAACTGCTGTTTACAGGGGGCTGACCCCTAGTTGCAAAAACCTTCCAGGTTCATTGATATTCCCAGTTCTCCCCCGTCTTCCGGCCTTTGCCATTCATTTCCTAGCCGAGCGGCGCATTATGTGCTTAATCTCGTGTTATCTAAGCCAGGTCCGGACTGCGCTGCAGATCTCCGTGCATTGAGATCTAATCTTTGCCGCTCCACCGCCGCTGCTGGAAAGCGCCTCCATCGTGGCGCCTCTGCATCAACAGCGTCAATCGAAACACCAGATGGCAGACTCCAGAACATCAAGACAAAAAAGAAGAAGAAATGCGACAAACCCTCTTCTTCGTCGCCCTCGCTTCGGGGGCCCATCATGTGCCAGCAGCCGCTTGCCTGCCCCGTCGTTTCGTTTTGCCCGCTAGAACAAGGCCTGCGTCTCGTAACATCGTGACCCCATGCGCGTCTCCCGACGTTGGAGGTTTCAAGTGAAACAGCACCACCCCCGGAGACTCCTCGTCTTAGCCCAATCCAGCTTCTGCGTCTTCTGAGTCCGACTGCTGCCGTGTGCCAAGTTTGATGTTTGCAGTTCTTGGCAGCTCAAGTGAGAAGGGAGAAAATTGGCCTGTACGAGCACGGAGTAGCTTTTGCTCAACTGGCCATGGCGTCGCATCTTGTCGTTGCCCCCCCCAGTCTCTACGGATCCGCCCCAGATTTCAAGATACCGTAGTCGTTTGTATGGCGCCTTGTTTTGGGCTTCTTTCTCTTCTCCTTCTTTTTTCCCAACTCACGATTTTCTCTGCTGCGCTGGAGATTTTCGCGTCTCATTGGAGTTTGTGAGGAGTTGCCGGACCTTCGCTATGGTTTAGTTTTGTTCTTGTGCTGATACCTTTCTTTTCCCCTTCGCTTCTTTCCACCCCCTTTCTCTCTTTAAGCCGTTCCTCGTAGCCCATTGACTGGGTCTTCTGCTTCTTTTCGACCGTTTAATTCAACCACCATCTGGTACCGCTGCAATGGCCGGATCCAGCAGCGCCCCGGCTTTGGTCGCGACTTTCGTTTTGTTCGTCACCCCGATGGTTGATTCGACTTGCGAGGACGGGGAGGAATCGCCATGTGCTAACATGTAGATCTTGCGAAACTCAGTGGTCTTGTTGTCCTAGCCGCCTCTGCGGCCATATTTTTCTTTGTCAAAGCCAGTAAATCGCCTCTTATTCGAGCCGAGCTGAGGCTGGCCCTCTCGTTCTTCCTGGCGGCTTCGACACTATGGGGAATATTCGATCTCGCCTCCACGCTCGTCCGCGACAATTCTGCCCCAGCATGTCAGACCGTCATCTCATTTGCCGCCGTTTTCGATCAAGTCGCTCGCGTTTCGGCGGAACAGTTCTTGCTATGGGCAGTTAATGGTGGTATCAAGGTCACCAAGTTGTCCCTTGCTATGCAGGGAGCTCTGCTCGTGAGATTTATTCTCGGCGCCATTTTTGTGGGAGTCCAACGTCCTCAGTTCGAACCCGTTTGTGTTGCCAGCAACCTGGTTCTCCCCATTGGTGTCATCGTCATGGTGACTGACGTTGCCATGGTTGTGGCTCTCTCGACCAAGGTTGTTCTTGAGAAGAAGAGCAATGCCATCAGGCCAGAGCTGTTTCGGACCAACGCCTTGATCTTTGTTACTGCCGGACTTGGCATCTGGACTGGAGTGAGTGGTTCTGATACTGGAGTTTGTCAAGAAAAAAGAAAGAGCTAACTGTAGCAACTATAGTTGAGTATTCCTCTTTTCCTCGGGCTCAAGTCATCTGGCTTCGCTGTCCGAACAATTATGCCTGCTATTGGGCTTTTAATTCTAATTGGTATGTGACAACGATGTAAGCCCCAAGCATATATACTCACATCCAGATAGGCGTTGTTGCCCTTTCCATGAAGAATTTCGTCTCGTCGCCATCGGCTTCTACTCTACAGATTCAGAAAACCGTGTCATTCGAGTCCACGACCCATATCGAGGAACCAACACGAGGCTTTCAGGCACAGGCTTTCCCCCCGCAAAATGTTACGACAAGAGTAGCCGGCGTTCTGCCCACCATCAGCCAGCCAGAAACCGGCCAAGCTGCCAGGGGTATGGGCGGGCTTCCTGTTGAGGGTGAGTTGTTCCCCCCAATGCGAGCCCAGGTTGCAGCTCCCAGAGTGCACCACAAGAAGCAAATGTCAGATAAGGCTTTCAACGGAGGCAAAGTTGTCATTTCGAAACCGATTGTGCCGGCAGGCACCGAGCCGAACACCTTCGACCACATTCCGACCATCGACCTGGCCACTGCTGCCATGATGGAGCGAGAGCGCCGCGAGATGAGACCTCTTCCCTTTTCAAATATCGATGCAGCGCTGGATGGAGCTCTATCTACTGGAGAAATCATGGATAAGGTGCAGACATCTAAGCGGAAACCGGTCCCTCAGTCTACATCCCCGAAGAACAGTCGAAACCTCCTTTCTGTCGAAGAGCCCTCAGTTGCCATGACCTCAGCCGTGCAGCTCTCCCCTGCTATGGAGGAAACAAGGAGACGATCCCCTCGACAGCCATATCAAGGCGATGGTCCCTCTCCTTCTCCGCCAATGATCCCAGCAAAGGATGAGGCCCGAACGCCTAAATCAGCTCCCCTCCAAGCTGCGACAACAGTGCTGGTACCACCGCCAAGATCTATCAAGAGGCCGCCTCCTATCAAGCCATTGCAGTCAAGAACCACCAAAGACATTAATGCATTGCCCGCCGTTTCTCGCTTTAGCGTCAGTACTATGGATCCCATGACTGCACGGATCACGTCGTCAATGTTTAGTCCCCAGGAGCAGAAGTCGGCAAAGACAGTGCCTCTGCCTCGTCAAACACTTCCACCGCCCCCGCCACCTGTCGATGGGTATTGGGTAGATCCTCGAACGGCATCTCTACCTCGAAGCAATTCCGTCAAGAACAACATCCGACCCTCTCGACGTGCGCCTCCGTCGCCCACGGTGGAAAAAGAAGAAGTGAAGGAGACAAAGACTCCTCTCCAGAGGAGGGCAACAGTAGGACTGCCGCATAATCCAAGGGCCCGAGCGACTCGGATGTTCACCAACCAACGAAGCAAGTCTGAAGATCAGCAAATCATGTTCTTCAACAATGCGGAGAGCGCCACTCTTTTGGTTGTTCCTGCACCAGAAGAGGAGGTCGAGTCTCCATCCCGGAAATCAATGATTCATCGGCCGAGACCAATTCCACGCAAATCTACGGCTTCCGCGTCCGAGCTCTTGGGCATTTCTGCGCTCCCTACCCAGGATGAGTTTACCATCGTTTCCACGCCAAACCTCCCTTTGATCTCTCCTGTGAGTGTGAAAACTCTGTCGCAAAGTTCTTACGGCGCGACATCGCCTGGATCAGTCACCAGACACAAGACTGTCAGAAGAACATCCTTTGTTCCCGATTTGCCGGCTGTTCCAGTGGAGTACCAGGGACAGCAGCCGAAAATTTCGGAAGATGTTGCTCTTGATATGGCCGGGGCAAGCGTCTGGACAGTCGTTCCAAATGACCAAGGCTTCCAAATGCCTGGCTCTGACAACAAGACGCAACGCGCCCTCTGCGTATCAAAATTCAGCGTGGACACTTCTTTGACCATTGACGAGCCTCGGTTATCTTACAACAGCCGATTGTCAGTCAACACTCAGTCATCTTATGAGGAAACCATTGGCCGAAACTCGTCAGTTGTGTTTGCTACAGATTTCAAGGTCACAGCAGTTTCAACAATGGTCAACTCGCTCAGCAAGCGCGCATTGAAGCACGAGAGTGTCGATTCCGAGTTCTCCATGATGCTGAGAAACGCACCGGTACCGCCGAAAACTGCTCCTATCGAGAACCGGGTCACTGAAGAAGGCAACAGGATGGTGGAAGCGCCCTTTGTGCTTGATATGTCTAAATTCGAGTCGTCAGGGGCTTATGAAAGTGAATACCAATCGACTGCTCAACAAATGGTATCATGGCACCATCGCGTTGGTGAAGAGCTGCCTTCATTCTCATCTCAGCTCAAGTATAGGAGAAACCGAAAGCTCTTGGTGCCAAAACCCTTGGCCCTGTATAGGCCGGCTAATGTAACTGTCGTGATCGAAGCTGAGCCATCACCCGTGGAGCCCGACCAGGAGGCTCTCGATAGAATACACGAGCAGCTCAAAAAGTTCGACACGGAGAATGGAGACTCTCGTGCTACCATTAGCGAGCAGCAGCGAATGACCATCTTGGCCAATCTGGAATCCGAAATGGGTGCTCAGGAGTCTCAGTGGCAGATGCTCAAGGTCGGCCTTGGCCCAAGTTCCCCGTCAACCATTGTCTCGTCGCCAGGCATCAATTCGCTACGCAGCAGCGTTGATATCAGCAAATTTGAGATGATGCCCATCACCAAGCTCAACGGAAGTGCTGGCGATTTGATCGTGGCACTGAAAGAAGAAGCCAACCATCACCTGTCAAAGTCTTCAGACCAATTGCTCAAGGAGGAAGCACCTGAATTTAGAGAAGACATATTCAACCGCCAATCCCTCTCAGCGTCCGGGCGAATGAGCATGATCTCCGTGACCAACCTTTTATCCCAGATTGGTAGCCCTACTCCCCCGGATACTGATGAGTCGGGCGAGGACAGCGATAACGATAGCATGGTGGAAGGCACTGGTTCAACCAAGGACTTGTCCACAGTCCTGATGCCAAGAAGCCATGTATCTACAGTCACAAGCTTTTTGGCTTTGGATGAAGTCCTGAACAGCCCGGCTGAGGATGTTCAGAGCAAGCTTGATGTTCCAGTCGAGTTTGAAGACGTTTCTTTGATCACCCCCAAGGCCCAACCTCCGCAACCAGAAGAGCCCAAGACCGAGAGTGCCAAACCGGCCGAGCCCGAAACTATTCGGTTTAGCCTGGCAGACTTGGAACAGCCTGCTCCACGACCGCGATCTGTCGCCCGACGACCTCCCCGACAAAGCAGGCGCATCAGTGCGCTCCCAGACATCGTCGAGAACCCAGAGCCGCTTGCCGGCAAGACTGGCTCTCTTGGCATCTTCCAATTCGCATGGGGCGAAAAGTCAGACTCAGCCAGAGTCCCTCCCCGAATGAACGGCCTTTCCGGCACCATGTCCAGCGGTCGCGGTCGGATGAACCCTCCTACTTCCATGCTTCTGAACTCGGTTCAGGAGGCACAGGCCAATTACCCTCCAGCACCCGCTCAGAGCTTCCTTGATGATGATGAAATGGATAACGGCCTTGACAGCTACGAAGATGAGGACTACGATGATGGGTTTGACGAGAACACGCTCTGGGAGATTGCCAGCTTGCTGGAAAGCGATCTGGACGGCTCCCGTGACGATCTCTTCATGGTTGGCGAGGAGGAGTATTGGGAGGATCAAGTGTCTGCGACTGACGACGTTCCCTCTGCTACATCTCCAGTTGAGAGTGTAAAGAAGGAAGCGTATGATTTCATTCCTGTTACCCTAGCTTCTGGAAACTCCTCTGATGTTTCTCAAATGCCTACTCTCTGGACAGGCGACATGAAGGGTCAGACGACAAAGGTGTTGGGCTTGCCGCAGTCCAGTGAGGGAGCATGGGAATACTATACCGCTGCTCCTAGGTCTGCACGTGCCATTCCTCGGACCTTGGAGGAGCCGGCTCAGCTGTCAAGCAGCTCCTTGTGGATGGCTGCTTCAGCTGGTGTTTTTATGTACACAAGTGGCCTATGGGCCTCACTCACGGCTCATGATGGTGAAGAGAAGGAGACCAAGTCTGCCAAAACCTCTATCAACGCCGTCAAGTCTCTGGTCTGGTCGCTGCCGAGCTCTAGAAAAGTCACTGGCCTTGGCCTACCCCAGCCTGATACCAGACTCTGGAACGCATATATTCCCCAAGAGACACGCAGCGTCCGCAAGACAACCCAGGTGCCTCAGCCCGCGACAATCGCATCAAGATCGTTGTGGGCATTGAGGCCTGCTGTGAAGCCTAGCATGTCGAATGGAGTGTGGTCTCCAGCGAACAAAAGCGAGGCCAAGCTCTCAACAATTGCTGTTGCTGCACTGTGGTTGCCGCTCTCTTTCGTCAATGGCACCACAGTGGGACTTTCACAGCCAGATGCCAGTGTATGGAACTCCTACATCACACCAGCTGCCCGCACTGCTTACAGAACATCTCGGATGTCTCAGCCTGCAGTAGTTGCTTCAACATCTCTGTGGAAAGCCAAGTCTACTATCAGACCTAGTGCATCAACTGGTGTGTGGAGCCCAGCACCCAAGGAGACTACAATCGAGGTGATGAGCCTTGCCACCTTGGCTATCCTTCCCTCATTGTGGTCGCCGATTTCCGCCACTCGTAACGGTGCATTGGGACTTCCACAGCCGGATATCCAGGCGTGGAATGCATACATTGAACCTGAAAGCCGCGTCGCTCGCCGAACCTCTCGGCAAGGGCAGCAGCTTGAGACCCAAAGTGCTGTGATGTGGTCTGCCGAGCCCCTGAGAACCATCGAACTGGTCTCTACAAAGCTGTGGAGTTTGAAGAAGACGACTTTGCTTTGGGCGCCCACTCCCTTCAAGGGTGCTAGCATTGGTCTCCCGCAGCCGGATGTCAAGACCTGGAACACTTACATTGTTCTGCCAGCTCGCTCGATTCGCCACAAGGCAAATGATTGTAAATGCGAGACCATCAAGAGCATCTCATTGTGGCAGCCATCACCCGCTGTTGTTCCTTACTCAGGAGGCGTATGGAAGGCAAAGTCGCTACCCGTCGAGCCAACTCTTGAATCTCGCCCCAACTCCTCTTTGAAGATGGTAAAGGATCTTCTGTGGTCTGCATCATCTACAAAGACGCCTTCCGTCGGACTGCCGCAGCCGGATGCTATGACCTGGAGCATGTATCTCCTCCCAGCTGGCCGTAGCCATCGAAGCGCTTATGTGCCCAGGTCTGTCATGATCACCAGCACATCTCTGTGGGCACCTACATTGCCCACCGAGTCTCCTTCTGGTGGAGTGTGGAAGCCAAAATCATTGCCCTCCAAGAGACAAGTAGCAGAGCCTGCCGTAGCTGTGGTCAGGGATTTACTATGGTCTTCATCCCCTGCCAAGATGACTTCTCTGGGGCTGCCACAGCCAGATGCCAAGTTTTGGACCGCTTACCTCGTTCCAGCTGGCCGTAGTCATCGGAGTGCGTATATCCCTAGAGTTATTACCATCTCCAGCACATCCTTGTGGTCGCACACGCCAAATGTCGAGACCCGGATGGATGGCGTATGGAAGCCTAAGTCAAAGGCGTCAGCTACTCAAAAGAACTCGCTATGGACTCTGCCCCTCGCTACAAAGGCCTCAATCGGCCTGCCTCAACCAGACTCCAAGGCTTGGGAATCATACATTCCACCAATGACCCACTCTACCTCCCACAGAATCTTGACCTCGGAGCCTACTTCAGTCGAAAGCCAATCGCTCTGGTCTCTCCCGCCTAACAAGGAGGCCGCTTCCGGCTATCTTTGGCGCCCGAGCAAGACGCAAGCTGAAAAGAAGCGCCCAACCGTTCAGACTGCATTCGCAATTCGCCCGGCGGCAACGTCCAGCCCGGCCGCGGCCGAGAGCCCTGTCCCAGCCATTGCCGCACGTCCGGCCGGCGTCCGTACTTCCACGCCTGTCCTAATGACGCAAGAACAGTGGAAGCTGGCATTCAAGAGAATCTCCCAGGACGTGCAAAAGGACTCCGTGGCAGTAGCTCCGTCGTCGTCGTCGTCGTCGAATCACGCCTCCAGGGCCCGTCCCACCAGGCTGAATCGCTCCCAGTCCGTCAAGAGCCGCCCAGTCTTTGATCCCTCCGTCATGGCCCTCATCTCCGAGCTGCCTTCCCCCCGCCAGGCCCTCGGACGATCAAAGAGCATCTCCTTCTTGCCGCCCAGCCGCAAGCCTTCTTCTCACGGCTCTTCGGCCAGCGATTCCTAATGCGAATGCGGGACCCTTTTCTCAGCCAGCCACGTCCTCTCTGATCTAAGCTTCCTTTGGAACTTTCCCGCATCCCACACAACCTCTGATTGTGGCTTTTCTATGTATGTGGCAAGGGGGCCCTTGACAGCGGCTGACGTGCATTTCGTCTTGATTTGGAGAAGAGCTACCTAGTATCTTCCCCTCCCCGGTCACTGATGAACCATGCTGGCAAGGAGGATTGATCAACGTCGTTGATATTACGTTCTCCACTGGGTTTCAGGGCTGAACAGGGGAGCAGCAATTGGATGCGGGAATTTGGGGCCGGGGGGGAGGAGGGTGATCCAGTCCTAATACGGTGTTATCAATCGAGATGAAAAAGAGCAGGGCTTCTAGTATGGGGGAACAAACAAAATAGGACAATGCTACTCTATGAGTAGATTTGAAGTGTGTTACGTTGTGGTTAGGAGGGAATATACCCTTTTTGTTGGATGGATGATATGAGTAGGAGTTTTTTTCTTCTTCGCTTTATGTATTTGTTGTGATGGAGATTTGGAGGATGGTAATGTGGTGGAAGTAGTTTCACATAAAGTATATATTTCAGTAACAATCAATACAACCCAGGTATCAGCATCTATCAGTGTCCTAACCCACCAAACCATAAACCCGAATCGTAGCCACGAAGTCCTGTATCAAAGAGAAAAGGTCCAGTCCGGTGTAAAAGAAATCCAGTCCAGTCCAGTGTAAAGAGAGAAAAAAGGTCAAAAGTATATACTTGAAGTCAAGCAAGAAAAACCACATCAATCGAACATTCACTCGCTCAATCACAAACAAACAAACAAACAAATCACCCTTCACACAAGGAAGTAAAACAATTTCATGCACCAAGTCATTGTTCATGCCATGGCCATTCAGAGCTCTCTATCCATGCGCATCTCGTTAAGCTAAAAAAGTTGGGGGGTAAAAAAAAAAAAAAAGTTGAAAAGAAAAGGGGGAGGAGAAGAAAGAAAAACCACCAGATACGCGCAAAAGAAATATTTTGCGCCGATGCTTACAGGAAAAAAAATGTGTCAAACACCAGACCCAATGCTTTCGTTTGCCGACCACTGTGTATATCCTGTTGTATTTCCGATCCGACAAGTCCCCCC